>NC_134841.1:47073394-47415324 GCF_965363235.1 Mytilus galloprovincialis | reverse complement strand
AATGAATTTTAAACCTGATGCCTTTTGTTATCTATTATTCATGTGTTTATATGCCTAATACGTTCTGCTATTTATTTGTATTGTAGTCCTGTATTATTATGTTGTCATTTTAATGTTATATTTAACAATGCCATCAAAGTGCGAGGTTTGGCATGCCACAAAACCAGGTTCAACCCACCATTTTTTTCGTTAAAAATGTCCTGTACCAAGTCAGGAAAATGGCCATTGTTATATCATAGTTCGTTTCTGTGTGTGTAACATTTTTACGTTGTGTTTCCGTTGTGTCGTTTGTTTTCTCCTATTTTTGAGTGTGAATTCACATTACTATAAGACGTGTCACGGTACTTTTCTATCCCAAATTCATGTATTTGGTTTTGATGTTATATTGGTTATTCTCATCGGATGTTGTCTAATGCTTAGTCCGTTGCTGTGTGTGTTACATTTTAATGTTGTGTCGTTGTTCTCCTCTAATATTTAATGCGTTTCCCTCAGTTTTAGTTTGTTACCCCGATTTTGTTTTTTGTCCATAGATTTATGAGTTTTGAACAGCGGTATACTACTGTTGTCTTTATTTATAGACATATAGACAAAGCACATTAGCAAAAATGAAAATAAAGATTTCAAATATGTTAACCTTAGAACAAAAACAAAATGACGGGGTTTATACGTACAGAGCCACGTCAAATGGATATCACTAAAAACAGACTCAACAGTAAGTAATATTCACAGACTAATAAACGATTATCATAACACGTTATCAAGATGATTAATAAGTCATATTTTTCTCAGTTGTAGAAACATTGAAAAGAATTTTAATATGCAATGGTTTGATGTTTTGGAGTATGAATGACTACTGTATTGGAGTGTGCTATTTAATAGAACAGCTCAAGTTCCCATAGTATACATGTGTTGAATTATATTGAGTAATTAGTTTATGTTCGGTTACCCTTTGCTTTTAATTATTACACAAGAAGCTATTTAACATTAATTTCTCATATTTTGCACTTCTTTTGACGGAACAGACTATATTATAATCATTTTTTACAATATGTGTTATCATGAACAGGTTTGAATTTTATTTAATGCAATAGATCGGGATATACTTGAACCAGGTCACTAATCGAAATATTTTGAAATATTTAAATTATTGAAAAATAAAAAAAAACTAGAACACACCCGCGAAATCGCGGGCACATACAGCTTGTGAACTGTTGGATGACTTTTTGTAAAAGATATTATCTATGCAGAATAAGCCCTCTTTACAAAGTCCGATATTTGTTTCCTTTCTGTTAAATTCAATTATTTTCGAGTTTCTGGCCTCAGACCACAATTATTCTTCTCTTTTGCTACAATGCTTCTTTTGGTATAAGTCAAATCAAGTTAAAAGTTTGCACCGTTTCAAACATCAAATAAATGTAACTGCTTATATATAGACCATTATAAGTCTAATAAAATATGCTTCAAGGTCAATCAATCTGCTTTTTCTTTTGAGAGCCTTACTAACATGCCAATGGTAGGATATGAATCTTGTATAAATGACTATGATCGACTAAGGCTAATTTGAGGGGTGGTCGGAGGGGTCCTGATCCCGAAATCCCAAGATGCAGAATTTAAAGAAATTCATATCCTCAAATCCCGAAATCGAAAAATATATTCCCAGATCCCTTAAGGATCAATCCCCAAATCCCGAGCTACAAAACACCCGACCCCGACGCTCCGAAAAAGGTCCTGCCTCCCTCTAATCTCTACCTTTCTTTCATTTTTGCCAAATCACTATTTTCACTTTCAACAATAAATTGTTATGCCCCATCTAGTCTGTGCGTTCGTTCGTTCGGTCGTCCGTCTGTACCGCTTCAGGATAAAGTTTTTGGTCGAGGTACATGTAGTTTTAGATGAAGTTGAGCATGTTTTACTTATTTTAATATATATGCAAGTGGTATGACCTCTTAAATAGTAAAAATTTCAAAGAAAACAGTAGACAGAATCAGGGACTTTCTATACTAACATAGAAAGTCCCTGACAGAATACAGAGAGTCTCTATATCTTAAAATAGTTTATAATCGTAGTTTACATGTAGATAAACGCGAACAATAGTTGTTCTCTCTAAGGAGGTATAATAGTTGTGGTTCTTGCGATCTTTACACCATAAAATGAAGCGCGAAAAATAATTGTCCTCTCCAAGGAGGTATAATAGTTGTTATTTTTGCTATCTAAATACCATGATATGGAGAACGCTCTGAATGGCTTATTTTTTTATTTTTCTTTTTTGTTATCTATCATACGATTGGTTTTTTAAAAATGTGTCACATGTTTTTCTTATTTTAATATATATGCAACTGGTATGACCCCTTAAATAGTAAACAATTGAAAGAAAACAGTAGACAGAATACAGAGAGTCTCTATATATTAAAGTAGTATAATCGTAGTTTACATGTAGATAAACGCGAAAAATAATTGTCCTCTTTAAAGAGGTATAATAGTTGTGGTTCTTGCGATCTAAACACCATGATCAGATATGGAGAACGATTTGATTGGCTTATTTATTTATTTTTCATTTTTTGTTATCTATCATACGATTGGTTGTGTTTGTGAATGTTTCAAACCGGACGTCTTATCTATGACTAAAAGTCAGTCTGATCACGGAATCATATCCGGCTTCCTTTTTTGTCGTTTTTCTCCCAAAATAACTCAATCTGAATAATCATAAGAATGGATGACAAATGCGACTATGCATGTTACCTATAGGACACAGAGGCATGATGATTGATTTATTGTGAAAGGAAGAGAAGCGACACACAAAATGAGGTCTTCTCGTTTAAAAGTATAGATGTGCCAAAACGGATAAAAGGCAATCTGGAAGATATGAAAACCTCGCTGTTCAAAATTGTATAAACAGTTAATATAGAGAAAACGAACGTCATGAAGCTATGATTTTGAATATTTATCAATAAGGTCTTGGTACCTTTCAATGAACTTTATTAAGAAAAAGGACGAGACGTTCTTTGACATACCCCTACATATACATGTTTAGTAGTTCAACAACTTTCTACTCCGATATTGGTGACGGTAAACAGTCTGAGTAGCAGTATGCAAGCTTTTGAATACCGAATGATTTTGGAAATGTGTATCCAATAACATGCATAAGCAGGTGGGGGGAATTGATATTTTTTTTTCAAAAAAATGTCTCGTTTGTCATACATGCTGGTACAGTGATGACCGTGTATGTCTAATTCGATGTATAAGTTGCGACTAAGGCGGTGAAAGCCGTGTCCGTAGTACATATATTCTTAATTTCTAGTTATGTGGGCTATATTAAACGAATCCAATCAGAAAAATTTTGATTCTTAATGGAAAAAAACATCATCTATGTATCTGAATGTGAAATTAAAAGATCTGGCTTCTTTGATCTTCTTGTTTGACAAGTGTTTGAAGAAACTCCGACTCATATATATTAAAACTGGAAGAGGTCGTCAAGGAGAGGCGCACAGTTCGTTCCCATACGAAGCCGACAATTTGTTGAAAAAGACTACCCCCAAAATCAACAAATATGTTGTAAACAAAAAACTCTAACATTCTGATCACTTATTCCTCTGTGTAGCATGTTTTATCTATGTTAAAAAGTAAAATTATTTATATTAATATGAAGTGAGAGTTACACTTTATTTGACTTATGACATAATTTTGTTGGATAAAACATTAATTACTGGAGGTTATGTGCAATCTTTGCAATATATTCTTATACATTTTGTTAAAAAAAATATGTACAAACGGAAACTTGATTTTTTTTTTATTACGATATTTAGTTTTGGACGCATAATTTGTTATGGATATTTGTTATGGATATTTCTTTTGCAGCTGATGTTGTTTTTCTCAGATATTACTTAATGTAAACAATATTTTGAAAATAGCATAAACATAACAAATATAACAGTTTTATTAAGATTAGGAAACAAATGAATTATCACTTTTACAAACTCATCTCCTATATGATATAATTCCTAATTTCCGTGGCACGTAGTGTAACGGGAATTAATTGTCTTCTCACGTAGTAGTTCGAAGGCGTATGAATTTTTTGGGCGGGAAAAATTATTGTGTTAAATGATAGGTGTATATATGGTCATTTCTAGCCCTGCTTTGCTTGAGTGAACATCAAATTTTTTTCTGAGTGCCATGATGGATCCGGACATCGAGAATAGTGTTAAGCGGATTGTCGGGGAGGAAATTCGAAAAACTCAGAATGATTTATTGTCGCAAATGGAAGGGATGTTTTCTATAAAACTACAAGAATTCGATCATCAACAGAAGGAGAGATCTGAGCTACAAATGAACAGATTACAAAACGAACTTTCGGGGAATGATGACTACAAGTTTCAAAGAAAGTCGTGTGAGGATCAGTTCAAATTCAATCGCAAACTAAGCGTAACTTTGAAGGAAGCCGATGCCAGTTTGGAGTCCAGGGACCCAAGTGCCAGTTTAGCCAAGAAGAAAATAGCAGAAGGTATACAACTAATACGCTATAGACAGAAATTAGTGAAAATGGCCGATTCGTCCGAGATGGGATGGAAAGTGGTACAAGAATATACAGCGAATCCTCTCGCAGATGATTCAGAGGACGACCGTAAGATTCTTAGAGCGCAGACACGAGCGGAGAAAAAAAACAAAATCAGAGAAAGCCAAGAAGAAAAGACCAACGCCATATAGCAGGCCAACTTCAACTGCTACTTCTAGTGATGCAAATGGGAAAGCAAGTGGGAGGCCCGGAGTTTGCTACAACTGTTACAAGCCTGGTCACTGGAAATTTGAATGTCCAGAGAAAAAACGAAAGTTAAGTACAAATCTATTTAATGTTAATAAATTAAGTAGCATTTGCTCAGATTTAGTACATGGTAATAGTTTTCAGGTGAATACGAATCACCTAACTGATAAGTCTTTAAAGTATTTCATGAATGATGATTTGTATTTGTTTACTCGAGCGTGAACGTATCGAACAGGTGTCTAGCCAGTTAACGGTAAATTCAAGTTTACTCACACCTGTAGGTAAATTGAAAAAATCAATACACAAATGGAGAGATATAGACACAAGCATGTATATTTTAAGTGTTATAGAAAAAGGATACGGTATTCCGTTTAAAGTACTGCCAGATAATGTTATATTGAGAAATAATAAATCTGCTAGGGATAACGGGGAATTCGTTATTGGTGAGATTTTAAAATTGACAGAAAAAGGTTGCATTTCAGAAGTTAACGATATACCTTTTGTGGTTAATCCTTTAACGGTAGCTTTTAGTAGACCAAAGAAGCCCCGTTTAGTTTTGGACTGTGGGCATATCAACGAATGCATACACCAGTTTAGGTTTAAATTTGAAGATGGTACAGTTGCAAGAGAATTGTTTGAAATAGGCAATTTTTTGTTTAGATATGATCTTAAAAGTGCATATCACCATTTGAGAATATTAGAGGAACATAGAACTTATTTAGGTTTCAGTTGGGATTTCAATGGTATAACAAAGTACTTTGTATTTAATGTTCTTCCTTTTGGTCTGGCCAGTGCAGGTCATATTTTTACCAAAGTTCTTAAGGAAGTGATAAAATACTGGAGAAATCAGGGGTTGAAGATAATAATGTATCTTGATGATGGGCTTGGAGGTGCAAATGGTTTTCAATCAGCTGAAAGAGCTAGATCGTATATAAGATCTAGTTTGTCTGAATTTGGTTTTTTAATAGCTGAAGAAAAATGTGTTTGGTATCCACAGCAAAATATGACCTGGATAGGTTTAGTATGGGATATGGAGTTCGGGAAACTTAGAGTTTCCAGTGAACGTATTGACAGATTAGTTGATGTTATCAGTAAAATACTTTTCTGTGTCGGAAAAGGAAAAATGTTACACAATGCAAAGTTTGTTGCCGGAATTGTTGGTCAGATTATATCAACGCAAGCTGTGTTAGGTAATTTAGTTAGGCTTAGAACTAGAGAATTGTATAACTGTATACTATTAAGGGCAAGTTGGAAGTCACTTGTCGCTCTGACAGCCCCGGCTGTCGAGGAGCTCAGATACTGGTTAAATTCAGTAACGCAGTTAAATGAGCAAGGTAATGATCTGCATGAGTCAGATGTATGTGATTTGGTGGCGTTTACTGATGCCTCAGAAGTAGGTTTTGGGGGGCTATATTGTGCCCGCAGTTGATGGCATATGTTCCGAGTCGGTCTGTGACTCGTTAGAAATTCTGACTGACTGTTGTCTAGAATTACCAGGTAACAGTTTGAATACTGTAGTAGGAAGTTGGACAGTATTGGAAAGTGGTAAAAGTTCAACATGGCGTGAACTTGAAGCAGTAAGCAGAACAGTGAAAAGTTCGTTAAGATGTTTAGAAAACCATTGTTTAAAATTGAATACAGACAATAAGAATGTAACTAGTATAGTTAAAAATGGTAGCAAAAAACCGGAACTGCAAAATATTGCTTGTGAGCTAAATTATTTATGTTCAGAGAACAATATAAAAATTAAACCACATTGGATTCCAAGAGAACAAAATAAAATTGCTGATGGTCTGAGTAGATATTCAGATTGCGACGACTGGGGTATTAAAGAATCTGTATTTCAAATGTTAGATAAGTTATGGGGTAAACATACAATAGACAGATTTGCTACAGATTACAACACTAAATGTTCGAGATTCAATTCTAAATGTTGGTGTAAGAATACAGAAGCATTTGATGCGTTCTCACAAAACTGGTTTGGTGAAAACAATTGGTTAGTACCACCACCAAATGTTGTTTGTAAGGTTATAAGAAAACTGTGCAGTGATGAGGCAAATTGTACATTGGTGGTTCCATTGTGGTATTCTTCACCTTATTGGTTGATGTTGCACGATATTTTTGGAAATTTGAAACATTTCATAAAAGAAAAGCATCAAATAATGAGCATTACCGGTAGTCCTGTTGTTCCCGGAAGGGAAAATAATGGTGTATTTGGGAAATATATGAAATTTTCCTTGATTGCATTGAAGATCAGATTTAATTGATTTTATTTTGTATTTGTTTTTTTGTACAGGGTTAACGCTTGGACGTTTCGTAACAGAAGCCGTGGAGGATAGTGGTATTGGAGAGGATCATCCTTTACATGATTTGGTGGATAGTTTTTCGTCGAGACTGCTTGATTCCAGGAGTGACAGTACTGTTAGAAAATATAACTATGCTTTTAAAAAATGGAAAACATTTTCGCATGAACATAATTTGACTTATTTGCCAGCATCGCCTATTCATGTTTCCTTATATTTATTTCATTTGCTTGATTCAGGTGCTACATACAGTACAATCAATAGTGTTTTTATTCCATTAAATTGGCCCATGACATGTCAGGTCAGTTAGATCCTACAGAGAATGCTTTTGTAAAAAATATAGTTGAGTCGGCTAAACGTACTGCTAAAGCTCCAGTTGTAAAGAAAGATCCTGTGTCCAATGATAATTTGATAAGTTTATGTTCTATGTTTTAAGGGTCGAATGATTTAACAGTAGTTAGGGATCTGGCTATGATTTTACTGAGGTATAGCGCTTTTCTTAGATTTAGTGAGTTGAGTAATCTGAAATGTAACGACATTATTTTTAAAGATAGTTATTTAATTGTAAAGATTAAAAAGAGCAAAACTGACCAATATAGAGCTGGAGATGAAGTTTTAGTTTCTAAAGGTCAATCAATGGCTTGTCCCTTTGACATGTTATTAAAGTATGTTGGTATGGCGCATTTAGATATGTTTTCAGACAAGTATTTGCTTCGTCCATTGTACAAATCTAAGAACAAGTCTGGTTTAATTCAGGTTAATAAACCGATCAGCTATAGCACAGCTAGAGAATGCATACTGAAGCGTTTGAAATTAGTTGCTCCAGAGTTAAACCTTGGTTTGCACTCTTTGAGATCTGGTGGTGCCACTGCGGCGGCTAATTCTGACGTTAACGAAAGGTGCTGGAAGCACCATGGAAAAGCGATTCTAGTAAGGATGGTTATGCGGCTGATTCTATTGAAAACAGATTAAAAATGTCGAAGCAATTAGGTTTATGATTTATCAATCGCAGGTCTGATGTTAGGAATTATTTTTGTTTGTTTAATTTGAAATTTATTTGTTTATACAGTCTAGCTATCTTTGTTGTTTTCTATATACACAAGCAGCAAGCTAGTCGACAAACATACGTTTGTGTTTTAGCTGTCTATTGGTAGAAGTGTTACTATGTTAGGAACATAAGGTATAGAGAAGACTTCCTAATTTCCGTGGCACGTAGTGTAACGGGAATTAATTGTCTTCTCACGTAGTAGTTCGAAGGCGTATGAATTTTTTGGGCGGGAAAAATTATTGTGTTAAATGATAGGTGTATATATGGTCATTTCTAGCCCTGCTTTGCTTGAGTGAACATCAAATTTTTTAACCTGTACGTTAAGAAACGTTCTTTAAATGTTTTTTATATATAAGTATGTTCAAATTAGCATTAAAGTTAAAACTTTTCGTTATATATATAGGTGGTATGGTTATACAAACGTAATCGGATTTGGTTATTTCAGACTCATTTCTGTCTTCAAATTATTTTTCATTTAGCCGCAGTCTTTTGACTGATAGCAGATTCTTTGTTTTTTAAATGTTTTCTTAAAAGTTTTTTGAACATTCTTATATCAAGTGCGGTCCAACACTTGGGGTTTCGCCTGGCATCTGGCAAACGGACACAGGTTTCTAAAAGTAGTTTTTCCTGGACGGCCACGAAACATTTAGATATTAGTAGTAGATATTTGAAGTCATTATGATTGCCTCAATTTGTTATGTGTATTGATGTGACATGTTTGTACATATTTGTTTAATAAAATTCGGCAGCTCAGAATATACACAAGCAGCAAGCTAGTCGACAAACATACGTTTGTGTTTTAGTTGTCTATTGGTAGAAGTGTTACTATGTTAGGAACATAAGGTATAGAGAAGACTAAAAGATATATTGCGTCGATAGTACAGTGTTTTACTGGACTAAGAATTCAAAAATACATGTTGACCAAATTCATTACTGGTCTACGTTGATACCATAGAATATAAGTTATATAAATATGTATGTATACGTCAGTTTATTTATACATAATTATATAATTATGTAAACCTCATTTGGCATAGATTTATGATTAAACACGAATGTCTTTAGTCTGAGAATACATCTGAATTATCAAAAAAATAATTAACGTCGGATATCAAAGGAGTATCAAACCGCAAATTATGAATATTACTTTGACATGAAAATGTAGTCGGCTTGAATTCTTTTAGTAAATAAACTCGCCAAAGAAACCAAGCATAACATTTTGGACGCCAGACACCCCTAATATCTGGATCATGCTTTTGTCAAATGAGTAAATTATTTAAATAATTTGCTATATGATTAATAATCTATACTACTAAACATGCTTAAGGAATATAGCCGACTCAATGAGAAGCAACTGCTCTGAAACAACAAGTAATTTGAGATGTGACAGTGGCGGATGCAGGTGGAGGGTTCTGGGGTTTGGAACCCCCCTTTTTTTTTTTGGACAATCAATGCATTTTAATGGGAACGTATAGTTGGACCCCCCTTTTTGGTTTGGGTTGGGACCCCCCTTATAAAATGGCTGGATCCGCCCCTGTGTGACGCATAATGTAATATTTTGTACTTTCTAAATTTATCTTAGAAACAATGTTTTCGGGAAAATATCAAAATTTGGAGATATTTATCGATCAGCCTCTTCAACGCTAATGCGCTGTCGAAGTACTACCCGCGAAATCCAAGTGAAAGTAAAGAAAATAAGACAGAGAGGAGATCGATAGAGGCTATGTCAAGCTCATATAAGTTATCAATAATGTGGTCATTTTTATAAATTTCCTGTTTACAAAACTTTTGAGTTTTACGAAAAACTAAGGATTTTATTATCCAAGGCATAGATATCCTTAGCCGTACTTGGCACAACTTTTTGGAATTTTGGATCCTCAATGCTCTTCAACTTTGTACTTGTTTGGCTTTATAAATATTTTGATATGAGCGTCACTGGTGAGTCTTGTGTAGACGAAACGCGCGTCTGGCGTACTAGATTATACGGGGCCTACTTCGATTCGTCCAACTCGGGTTAGTCGAGTCTATCGAATTTACTCGACTGACAACCGAACCCCCCGAGTTTGACCTTTTGAACCTAACTCGACATCAACCCTGGGTCGGGGCAGGTTTAGTCGAGTTTCAAGATGGCGTCAAGTAGTTGCAACAAATAATAGTGATACAAGTAAACTGGTATTTGACAAAATACTGCCGAAGAATAAAGCTGATAAGGGGAATGTATTATTGCCTGTATTTCGGAATCAGCCAATATTGTTCATGTGTATATTTGGTCCTCAAATCTCTTCAACTTCGTACTTTATTTGACCTTTTATAACATTTTTAACTCGAGCGTCACTGATGAGTCTTTTATAGACGATACGCGCGTCTAGTGTAAATGTTAAATTTTATTCCTGGTATCTATGATGTGTTTAATCAGCTGTCGGTGGTTGTTGGAAATAAAATAGAAATAAATTGCTTTTCTTTGAACGAATTTTCAAAGTTTCATTTTTTTTTTAACTCACTAACAAACTATTTTTCAAAAGCAAACAGGATCAGGACTTTTCTTTGTGAAACACTATGTACTATTTTGTTTTATTTTAATGCTCAGCAAAAAACTTTTTTTTTCACCTCCATTAAGTCAACTCGGTGGAAGAGTTTTGACGTCGATTTGGAACGGTTGCGCACATGCGCATTAGCACTGACCTTTCAACTAGAGTTAACACGAGTTAAAGTGGTGGTATGTGATGTATTATATAATTATGTATCTGGAATTCCATTTTCAATAACAGGTAACCGCATATACATTCTCAAAATGACATATAGCAACATAAATAATTGTTCTATAACAGCTAACAGCAATTATAATTTCAGAATAACAAATAACAAAGAAACAGCTTTTTCAGTTTAACCCGTTGCCCCCTCTAAGGCCTATAAGGATCATGTATTATATTGTAAGTGCATCATTTGGGTAAATTTAACGACAACCATCCGTTTAACTCGGATACAGAACTTCCAAAAAATGAAATGGGCGTTGAACGTGTCGATGTTATCCCTCCTTTTTATGTGCAAACCCCACTACCGAATGTTTTGACAAAAATATAAAATCTTTTACACTTATGACGTCTGTATTTTCTGTCAAAAAATTTCGAGAAGCGTCAATGATTTTGGAGATACAAGAGGGTTTGATTCCTAATGAAGTGTTTTAGATTTTATTTATCAACAGATATATATAGATTTTTTTCCATGTGAGTCATTCATTTGAATCTCATACGGTTATTGAGTGAAAAGTGTAAAACAAAAATTTACTGAAAACCACACTTTGCCAAACTTTCCTTTGGGTATTGAATACCTTATTTTCAAACCTACATCAATTATGTTCCTCATTTTCATCCCTTTAGAGGAAATAGAATTTAATGCATTATCAGCGTCCAAATCCACACTCTTTGTTTCAATACTTTCCAAGTAGTACCGCGACTTCGCGAGCATCTTCTAGCGCGATAATGTAAGAAGGCTTTTAAACTACACAGAGATGTACAAATCTGAGTGAGCAGTCATTGCTCAATTATTTAAGAAAACATGCATTTGGTTTAAATGAAAAGAAATCAAATTAAAAAAAACATACTTACAAACCGGTCTTCCGTAATATGTAAGTTATAAGTGTCGGTTAGTGTATAGAAAGGTATATACTGCGAAAATAAGAGTGCGGGGCTTGCCCCAAGCACTTATTTTCATAGTATATACCTTTCTATACTCTATCCAATTTAACACATATTTACAACTTGAGTAATCCTGTAATTAGTCTATTGATATATTTTGGATGACTAGCTGTTGCTCATTTACGTAGTTTTTGAATGAATGAATACTTTATTACAAAAAGCATATATATGCTATAGCAACGAAAAAACATATTGACAACATGACAAATGATAAAACAGCAGAGATCAATACATATAAATCATTATAAGAAAGCAAATAACATTAAGTAACAATATGTGATCTGATTGACCACGCAGATTTTATGTAGTTGCACAATTTTTTAATATGTAAACCATACAGACTTTAAATTAAATAGATACTGTAATTTAAATAGGTTTGGCCAAGAACAATATAATTTTGGCAAATGTATAGGCCTAGTTGATCTATAGGAAGAGCATACGTGGTATTCGTTTTCAACACACTGTATATTACAGCATTTACATAAGCGTAATTCTCTAGCCATGCCAGTATATCTTCCTGTTTCAATGTTCAGTTTAAGTGTGCCACTTCGCAATTTAGTTAAAAAGTGTGAATTATAACAGCAATCTAAATAATGTTCAAACCTAAATTCTAACTTTATTTCCTAATGAATACTAAGTTTTTCGCCCTTTTCTATACGCATATGCTAACCAGCTTTGTATATACTTTCACTGAGTTTAATGATGATAAAGCTCGTGAACCATGTTGGGCACACGTTTCTGGGTCTGTACGAATTTTCCATTAAAATAAAACATCATTCCAAGATGTATATAGGAGTTAACTATTTGTAGCTCTTTATTGTCGTAGAAGAATCTGGCACTTACTGGTTGCCATTCATTTCTAAATACTATAACTTTGTTTTTTTTTCAGTATTAACTTCAATGTTCCACTTAGGACAGTATTTCAATAATTTATCTAAAAGTTCTTGCAGTAATTCTGGTGATTTTCCAAACAACAAACACCCCAAGGGTGACTGGGTATAGAAATACGGTCACTTGGTCTTCTCCCGACCGGCAGTAAAACGCTTGTCTAAGTGGGCCGTCCGTTTGGCTGTGCGGGATGTATCAAGTTCGCAGTCACGTCCGGTCAGAAGGGGACGTTAAATCCGATGCCTCGTGTAAAGATAGTGCCAAGCTCTTTGCACGTTAAGAACCCTTGCAACAACTTTTTGAGGTGTCCGTAGGTGGCCTGTTGCAAGGCAAAATTTCTGTCCCTATCCAATATACCCTCATCCTAGATGGCCTCTATTGTATCAACACACCTATAGTACATATTGTTAACTTGTTCTCGTCCTGAATATGCATGAAATATTTGCCACTGGGCGTTAAGCAACCAACAATGAATAAATCAATCTGAACAACAGTAGTTCACTATTGTCATTGTAAGATATTGACTCCAGAATGAAAGGATTGTAATTGCTGGTGTAAGTATGTTTATTGGTAGATTTGTATAAAGCTGTGTTTTACTATACACTGAGGATAAATTTTAAAACATATAGATAGTTTGCAGTGGCAAATCCAAAAAGAGGGTGGTGGAAAATTTGAATAAGAACATACAGTTGGACCCCCTCCCCTTTTATTTTGGTTTGGAACCCCTTTTAAAAGTGGATGATCTGCCCCTGGTATGTACTCATAGGTAGTCTAGTGGATAGTTTACATGCATAAAATATCTGTCACTGGACATTAAGAAACCAATAATCAATCAATTCATGACGAAATAGATCAAATTGATTTTATTTCCCTTCACAAGGTTTCATGTTTCACTCTATTTTTGGGTACACAGTAATAACATGGAAGATAATATAAACTATTACAATTTTAGATGGCATTGTACTGCAATCAAGTTATAAAGAACTATATTTGTTACTCATTGTTTAAATTGAAAGAAACGTTTAATTGTTAAAACATTTTTAGATCCAAAGATTAAATAGTGGGATGCTTAAAAATTAATTTGAAAACTAATTAAAAACTATTCAGTTTAATTTGGAACACAACATTTTTTTCAAACTAGCCAGTAGCAATTTTTATTTCAATATCTTGATTACGATACAATGAAATCTTACCCTTGTGGTCATTCATGCGTAGTTACTTAGTACACGCAAAAAGTATTTACTATGACAGTTAGAAGGCAAATTCTGCAAAAGTTGTAAGTATGTGCTAATAACATGAATTATTTTAACAGATTTAAGTACTATTGTTCTTAATAAAGTTAACACGTCTCAATTAAAAATAAAATTGTGAATATCAGAAGGTTCCCACTATCATTTGGCTTCCTAAGTCATGTATCAGTTGAGCAAGAAACCTTTCATATGTATTATGATATTTGAATTGAGAATTTGTTTCGTATAACGTCAAAGTATTTTATTTGCATAAAAAGCAACAACAAAAAATACACACAAAACAGTAACAGATGAAGAATCCAATGAAATAAATTAACTTATAACTTTATTAAAGCACAATTACGTCCATAAGAGGGTAAAAGGCATGACAATTACATGTAATAACAACAATATAATAATGACATTAAAATGTACATAAAAATTTAAAATAAACCAAAACACTGAACACAACAAATGGC
The DNA here is from genome assembly GCF_965363235.1 of Mytilus galloprovincialis. Lineage (NCBI taxonomy): Eukaryota > Metazoa > Mollusca > Bivalvia > Mytilida > Mytilidae > Mytilus > Mytilus galloprovincialis. Next base: position 47,400,926 of record NC_134841.1, on the reverse strand, counting down.
CTCAAGTGCCCTCTGTCCTCAGTTCCATAGACTGTTTAATAAAGGAGCCTAAAGAATTCACTTGCTGACTAGTTGTTAGGTTTAGCATATATTTCATTTTATTATCAGATAAATCTTTGTAGTGAGTTTTTTTAAATCATTTAAGTCTTAAATCATCATTTACTTCACATATTAAAAAGGAACTTTGCGCTTATTACAAAGTCTTTGAGGGTGTGGAATATTTTTATATCTTCCAATTTCAATAGCTGGGAAATGATCACTCATTCTAAATTTACATATAAATTTCTTGTATCAAGATTAGGGCATGTCAAATAAAATTTCTTGTTTAAATTCTGTTTTTATATGCTTAAACAAAAGAAGTGCTATTTTCGTCGAGAGATGATATTTTATTGTCATATATTTGCTGAAATTTATTCTTAAAGTATTTTTTACTGAATTTTTTTCAGTCTCCGTTTTTATTTTTAGTTACATCTTTGGGTTTGTTAATATTATTATCGGATCCTAATATGATTTATATATAAGTACTATGAGTATATACCTTGATCATGAAGTGATTTAGAAAGAGAGTAACACTCTTTAAGTAATTTTTAACATTGACAGAACATCGCGAGGTTTGGCTAGCCGCAAAACCAGGTTCAACCCGCCATATTTTTTCTTAAAATGTCATGTACCAAGTTAGGAAAATTGCAGTTGTTATCTTATCAGTGTGTGTTGTATTGTCGTTTTTTGGGGGTTTTTTTTGCACTTCAGTGAATCTGTTGTTTCGTTGATTTTCTCTTATAGTTGATGTGTTTACCTCACTTTAAGTGTGTAACCCGTTTTCTCTCAATCAATTTATAACTTTCGAACAGCGATATAGCACTGTTGTCCTTATTTAAGTAAATCAGACAGACACGTCGCCTGCGATGTCAACAAAAAATCTAAACATGATCAACACAGATATGTCACAGACACTCATTTCTTTCAAATGCATAGTACTAGTGATTATGGAATAATGTCTGCGTGCTCTTATGCATTAATTACCAATTTCAGAATGTATAATAAATATGCTTTAAATATCGTATATAATATCAGCGAAATTCTAAATGGAACGGTTCGGACTAACAAAAATGTTAGCTATTTGTATTCAACGATGCATATCCTCTAAAAGGAAAACATCGATCAGAATCAGTGTTTACATTTGTCTTATTAAGACAGAAGGACGATAATAAACAAATACTTACACAATGATGACGATAGAGTAAACGAATAATTACCAAATAGAATTCGTGAGATCGATATTCATCACTTCGTTGATATAAATCTAGTAAAACTCTCATTTGCGCAATGAAGTCATTACATTTCTTATCAAGCGCATGTAGGAAATCAGTTCAGGTCAAATTTTAAAGACCGTATAACAAATAATGGCAAAATGTTTAAGGATCTTGTTGGTCAATACATTTCTTGCAAGAGCAAATTGGAAACCATACATTGTATTGGTAGTATAATCACGTTAACATGAGCTTCCTGTTTGTTCAAATGAGACTGTAGATAACAACTTCAGCAATAGTATACTGTTACGGATTCAATTCGGTCTGAACATTGTAGGTCATGGAAACAATTAAGAAGATTCTGGGGATCCGAGGGGGAAATCAAAATCTTACAACACCGTGGTCAGTTGAAAATAAGACTTTTTCTCGTTGTAAAACAAACACAGATCACAAAACTATACATGGGTACCGAAAACTATAGATTGAGCAACATTTATAAAATATTATAATAAAGCGTCTAATACCTCAGACAAAGTAAACCCTAATTGTTTTTAAGTCTTTAGAACTTAAAGAACTTGCAATGTTAGATCCATTTTATTGATATATCTTCTGACGTAATCGGGTATTTATCAATACATTATTGGCTTCTGTTTTTTATTTAAGAGCATTCCTGATGAAGGTTAATTCCGAGTTTTTTCTTTACAATTCAACATTTGTTGTGTGTATATTTAATATGAAATATAATTCATGAATTTTGCGTCATATCAAGTGACATAATTTTAAGATGTTATTAGCAAGTATCATTGTCGGAAACCGTGGATATTCACCATTATTTGTAAGAATTTTTTGGTCAAATTGACAATTTTCATAATGGTTTAAATCTTTTTAAGCCTTCATAAGTTGCGGAATTTCATTTTTTTCAAAATCAAAATGAAATTAAGTTAACGGTTGTTTACCCCAGCATGTTTCAAATTCCAATGTTTACATTCAATATGTACGTGTATAGATTGATGGATATATTACTTGTTTAACGCCACTTTAAGCACCTTTATAGCTATTTCATTGTTTGAGAAAGCAGGAGTTCTCATTGAGAACCACCGATCTTGCGTTGGAAAACTGACAAACCTAGTGAATAAAGATTGAAGTCGATATATACCCCATTTTTTCATTCTCAATTTTATTCTAATACGCAGCCACTGATATTTATTTACACATAAAATGTTCCGAATTACTTGTTACATCTTGAAATACTTACTAATAGTATCTTAAAATTGTCACTTGGTTTGACGCAAAATTTATGAATTATATTTCATATAAAACATATACACAACAAATGTTGAATTGTAAAGAAAAAACTTAGTTAAGTTGTTGTTCGAAACATTTCGAAATGAGCCCGTGTCGATATGAGATAGGAAGTTGTTTTACAATTCTAGTTTCACTACGTAACATGGTAGTCTGGGAATGTATCGTAAAAGATTACATCTCGCGGTACGAGCTCTCCTATCACAACGGCAGATTTTTTTCAAAAATAATGTATCGCTCCTTGCTGTTCTTACATGATCATAACAAATTGAACAAAACAAATATAAATAAAAGTAATCCATTTCTACTTGTACTGTTATCTTTAAAATAATGATAAAATTGAGAAAGGAAATGGGGAATGTGTCAAAGCGACAACAACCCGAAAATGGAGCACTCAACAGCCGAAGGCCACAAAGGGGTCTTCAATGTAGCGATAAACTCTCGCAGCCAGAGGCGTCCTTCAGCTGGCCCCTTAAAATATGTATACTAGTTCAGTGATAATGGACGACTATATATATGTTTGCTGGATAATTTATACTGATACGATCTCTTTAAAGAAACTTGAGTAAAATGTGTACCATTATGTACCATTTTCAAACAGACTAAACGATGTGTTTGGCATTAATTGGTTTGAAGATACACGGTCGACAACTAACTTTTCTGTGTAATCAACCGTTTAATACATTACTGAGGATACATTTAATTTCGTGTATTCGAATTCAAAAGGGAAACAAGGGGTGTAAATGAAAATACAATCGACTATACAAGTACATGTCCACTTGTATTTTTATCCATCTGATGAGTTAAGCCTTTTTCAACTGATTTTTATAGTTCGTTCTTATGTTGTACTGTTATAGCACTGTCCAAGGTTATGGCCAGGGTTGTGATCCTGCTAACATGTTTAACCCCACCACATTCTGTATGTATGTGCCTGTCCCAAGTCAGGAGCCTGTAATTCATTGGTTCTCGTTTGTTAATGTGTTACATATTTGTTTTTCGTTCATTTTTTTGTCGTAAATTCGGATGTAAGTTTTTTCGTTTGAATTGTTTTACATTGTCATTTCGGTGCCTTTTATATCTGACTGCGGTATTGGCTTTGCTCATTGTTGACAGTCATACGGTGACCTATAGCAGTTAAATAACTCCTCAATTACAAAATCTGTGGTCGCTGAGTGTCGGTTCAATCCTATTATTATGGGATTAAACGCCTTTTTAAAGGAATTTATTGGTGTACAAACTCGACCAATTCACTCACAAACAAATAAAAGTCCTTTTGACTTATATGATATGTTTGTGAAAGACTTGGTCCAGTATATACACCAATAAATTCCTGTTAAAAGGCGTTTAATCCTTATAATTCTTTAATATAAGACAAGGAATATTTTTTCCTACACTCATATCACACGATAATTGTATAGTTGTGTCATAGGCCTGGCGCATGAATATATATTTATGGTTACCGCAAACATATGTACTCAATGAAATTTGCTATCTGATAAAGAATAAACTACAAAAACTTTTATTATCCTTCGAACAGACGTTTTTGTGTTTATTTTTTTTTTTTTTTTTTTATAATTTAACGATTAACGTGCCGAGAAAATCAATTGTGTTAACATCTGTGTTATTGTCGCCGCCATTTGAGTACATTGGTTACGAAAAGAAGTTCGGTAAACGTCGTCTATCGAAAAATAAACAACGTCAAGATCAACTACCGGAAGTTCTCTCGACCAATCGTATCAACGTATTCCCTCATATGCAAATCATATAAAAATTATTTATAATTAATTTTGGATCAAAGTTAATTGTTTGATGTTTAGCACCAGTGAGCAGTCAGTTTATTCAAGATTAAAGGTGTAGAAATAATATTTAATTTAATACAAAACAATATACTCACATATGATACTTTTTGTCAGTATCTTTAAAAAAAACTGCGTTAAAAAGTTTATTTATTTTTCAATTTAGCTTTATGCGAAGGACCTCGTTATTGATAAGATAAAAGATGGGTCGAGACACGTCTTGTTTTCTACTTTAGAATTTTCACTATTCGTTAAATTAATTTACAATTTCCGGTTGTATAATAGTCTGCCTTAAATATAGTATGTTAAACCAGGACATGTCGTACAGCAACACTCTAAATTGGAACAGTTTGGAATTAACAACAAAGTTAGCTATTAACCATGCGTATCCTCTTAAAAGAAAAATATCGATCGGACTCAAAGTGTTTACATTTGCCTTATTATGACAGAAGTATGGTAACAAGTCACTAAAACCAAATACTTACACACTGATGTCGACAGGGTAAACGATTAATTACCAAACACATAATTCGTGAGAATTGAGATACAGCGCATCGTTGATATAAATCTAGTCAAAATCTCATTTGTGCAATTAAGTAGTTGCATATCTAATCAAGCGTAATCAAATGCACGAAGGAAATTATTTCTGGTCAAATTTTAAGGACCGCATAACAAATAACGGCAATATAATTGTAGATGTCCTTGGTCAATACATTTTTTACAAGAGCAAATTGGAAACCATATATCTAGTATAATCATGTTAACAGGAGCTTCCTGTTTGTTCTAATGAGATTGTCGATAAAAACATCAGCAGTTGTATATAGTTAAGGATGCAAGTTGGTCTGAATAAAAAAAAACAGTTTTGTAGGTCATGGAACAAATCTGAAAGATTCTGGAGATCAGAGAGGAGGAATCAAAATCTTAAGTCGAACAACACCATGGTCAGTTAAAATAACGTGTATATCTTACTATACGTAATGCGTTTTTCTCATTGTAAAAAAAAAACAAACAACGTTATGTACCAATTTAACAGAAAACCTGTAATTGTTATAGATGATGTATTAAATTCGTAATACATAATTTTTAAGTTCCTTTTTATAAAATATAAGCTTCTGTTTTAAAGGGAATAACCCTTTTTGGTTTGCAAGGTCTTGCTGATTTACATATTTGATAACTCTACAACAGATTTGTCGATCCGATCACCAGCAATGATGGTGATACATGGCTGTGTACATTCTTTATATACAACTCGTCTATAAGTACATCTGAACCAGTGAAAACGCTACAACACATTTTTCCATCGGAAAACCAGCAGTGATGGTGATACATGGCTGTGTACATTCTGTATATACAACTCGTCTATAAGTACGTCTCAACCAGTGACAACTCTACAACAAATTTATCCATTGGATCACCAGCAGTGATGGTGATACATGGCTTTGTACATTCTGGTTATACAACTCGCGTTTATAAGTACGTCTGAACAAGTGACAACGCTACAACATAGTTTTCCATCGGATCACCAGCAGTGATGGTGATACATGGCTGTGTACATTCTCTATATACAACTCGTCTATAAGTACGTCTCAACCAGTGACAACTCTACAACAGATTTATCCATCGTCTATAAGTACATCTACAACAAGTGACAATTCTATAACAGATTTATCCATCGGAGTACCAGCAGTGATGGCGATACATGGCTGTGTACATTCTGTATATACAACTCGTCTATAGGTACGTCTGAACCAGTGACAACTCTACAACAGATTTATCTATCGGATCATCAGCAGTGATGGTGATACAGTGCTGTGTACATTCTGTATATTCGTCTCAACCAGTGAAAACTCTACAACAGATTTATCCTTCGGATCACCAGCAGTGATGGTGATACATGGATGTGTACATTCTGTATATACAACTTGCGTCTATAAGTACGTCTGAACCAGTCACAACGCTACAACACATTTTACCATCGGATCACCAGCAGTGATGGTGATGCATGGATGTGTACATTCTGTATATACAACTCACGTCTATAAGTACGTCTGAACCAGTGACAACGCTACAACACATTTTACTATCGGATCACCAGCAGTGATGGTGATGCATGGCTGTGTACATTCTGTATATACAACTCGTCTATAAGTACGTCTCAACCAGTGACAACTCTACAACAAATTTATCCATTGGATCACCAGCAGTGATGGTGATACATGGCTTTGTACATTCTGGTTAAACAACTCGCGTCTGTAAGTACGTCTGAACAAGTGACAACGCTACAACATAGTTTTCCATCGGATCACCAGCAGTGATGGTGATACATGGCTGTGTACATTCTCTATATACAACTCGTCTATAAGTACGTCTCAACCAGTGACAACTCTACAACAGATTTATACATCGTCTATAAGTACATCTACAACAAGTGACAATTCTATAACAGATTTATCCATCGGAGTACCAGCAGTGATGGCGATACATGGCTGTGTACATTCTGTATATACAACTCGTCTATAGGTACGTCTGAACCAGTGACAACTCTACAACAGATTTATCTATCGGATCATCAGCAGTGATGGTGATACAGTGCTGTGTACATTCTGTATATTCGTCTCAACCAGTGAAAACTCTACAACAGATTTATCCATCGGATCACCAGCAGTGATGGTGATACATGGATGTGTACATTCTGTATATACAACTTGCGTCTATAAGTACGTCTGAACCAGTCACAACGCTACAACACATTTTACCATCGGATCACCAGCAGTGATGGTGATGCATGGATGTGTACATTTTGTATATACAACTCGTCTATAAGTACGTCTCAACCAGTGACAACTCTACAACAGATTTATCCATCGGATCACCAGCAGTGATGGTGATACATGGCTTTGTACATTCTGGTTATACAACTCGCGTCTATAAGTACGTCTGAACTAGTGACAACGCTACAACATAGTTTTCCATCGGATCACGAGCAGTGATGGTGATACATGGCTGTGTACATTCTCTATATAGAACTCGTCTATAAGTACGTCTCAACCAGTGACAACTCTACAACAGATTTATCCATCGTCTATAAGTACATCTACAACAAGTGACAACTCTACAACAGATTTATCCATCGTCTATAAGTACGTCTACAACCAATGACAATTCTATAACAGATTTATCCATCGGATCACCAGCAGTGATGGCGATACATGGCTGTGTACATTCTGTATATACGTCTCATCCAGTGAAAACTCTACAACAGATTTTATCCATCGGATCACCAGCAGTGATGGTGATACATGGATGTGTACATTCTGTATATACAACTTGCGTCTATAAGTACGTTTGAACCAGTCACACCGCTACAACACATTTTACCATCGGATCACCAGCAGTGATGGTGATACATGGCTGTGTACCTTCTGTATATACAACTCGTCTATAAGTACGTCTGAACCAGTGACAACTCTACAACAGATTTATCCATCGGATCATCAGCAGTGATGGTGATACATGGCTGTGTACATTCTGTATATACGTCTCATCCAGTGAAAACTCTACAACAGATTTTATCCATCGGATCACCAGCAGTGATGGTGATACATGGATGTGTACATTCTGTATATACAACTTGCGTCTTTAAGTACGTTTGAACCAGTCACACCGCTACAACACATTTTACCATCGGATCACCAGCAGTGATGGTGATACATGGCTGTGTACCTTCTGTATATACAACTCGTCTATAAGTACGTGTGAAACAGTGACAAATCTACAACAGATTTATCCATTGGATCACCAGCAGGGATGGTGATACATGGCTTTGTACATTCTGTATATACAACTCACGTCTATAAGTACGTCTGAACCAGTGACAAAGCTATAACATATTTTTCCATGGGATCACCAGCAGTGATGATGATACATGGCTGTGTACATTCTGTATGTACAACTCGTCTATAAGTACGTCTGAACCAGTGACAACTCTACAACATATTTACCCATCGTCTATAAGTACGTCTACAACAAGTGACAACTCTACAACACATTTTTCCACCGGATCACCAGCAGTGATGGTGATACATGGCTATGTACATTCAGTATATACAACTCGTCTATAAGTATAAATTCTGTATATACAACTCGTCTATAAGTATGTCTGAACCAGTGACAATTCTATAACAGATTTATCCATTGGATCACCAGTAGTGATGGTGAAACATTGCTTTGTACATTCTGTATGTACAACTCGCGTCTATAAGTACGTCTGGACCAGTGACAACTCTACAACATATTTATCCATCGGATCATCAGCAGTGATGGTGATACATGGCTGTGTACATTCTGTATATACAACTCGTCTATAAGTACGTCTCAACCAGTGAAAACTCTATAACAGATTTATCCACCGGATCACTAGCAGTGATGGTGATACATTGATGTGTATATTCTGTATATACAACTCGTCTATAGGTACGTCTGAACCAGTGACAACTCTACAACAGATTTATCCATCGGATCATCAGCAGTGATGGTGATACATGGCTGTGTACATTCTGTATATACAACATGTCTATAAGTACGTGTGAACCAGTGACAAATCTACAACAGATTTATCCATTGGATCACCAGCAGTGATGGTGATACATGGCTTTGTACATTCTGTATATACAACTCGCGTCTAGAAGTACGTCTGAACCAGTGACAAAGCTACAACATATTTTTTTCCATCGGATCACCAGCAGTGATGATGATACATGGCTGTGTACATTCTGTATATACAACTCGTCTACAATTACGTCTGAACCAGTGACAACTCTACAACAGATTTATCCATCGTCTATAAGTACGTCTACAACAAGTGACAACTCTAAAACACATTTTTCCACTGGATCACCAGCAGTGATAATGATACATGGCTATGTACATTCTTTATATACAACTCGTCTATAAGTATGTCTGAACCAGTGACAATTCTACAACAGATTTATCCATCGGATCACCAGCAGTGATGATGATACATTGCTTTGTACATTCTGTATTTACAACTCGCGTCTAAAAGTACGTCTGGACCAGTGACAACGCTACAACATATTTTTTCATCGGATCACCAGCAGTGATTGTGATACATGGCTGTGTACATTCTGTATATACAACTCGTCTATAAGTACGTCTCAACCAGTGACAACTCTACAACACATTTATCCATCGTCTATAAGTACCTCTACAACCAGTGACAATTCTAAAACAGATTTATCCATCGGATCACCAGCAGTGATGGCGATACATGGTTGTGTACATTCTGTATCTACAACTCGTCTATAGGTACGTCTGAACCAGTGACAACTCTACAACAAATTTATCCATCGGATAACCAGCAGTGATGGTGATACATGGCTGTGTATATTCTGTATAATATAACTCTTCTATAAGTACGTCTACAACAAGTGAAAACTCTACAACAGATTTATCCATCGGATCACCAGCAGTGATGGTGAAACATGGATGTGTTCATTCTGTATATAAAACTGTTCTATAAGTACGTCTCAACCAGTGACAATTTTACAACAGATTTATCCATCGGATCACCAGCAGTGATGATGATACATGGCTTTGTACATTCTGTATTTACAACTCGCGTCTATAAGTACGTCTGGACCAGTGACAACGCTACAACATAGTTTTCCATCGGATCACCAGCAGTGATTGTGATACATGGCTGTGTACATTCTGTATATACAACTCGTCTATAAGTACGTCTCAACCAGTGACAACTCTACAACACATTTATCCATCGTCTATAAGTACCTCTACAACCAGTGACAATTCTAAAACAGATTTATCCATCGGATCACCAGCAGTGATGGCGATACATGGTTGTGTACATTCTGTATCTACAACTCGTCTATAGGTACGTCTGAACCAGTGACAACTCTACAACAAATTTATCCATCGGATAACCAGCAGTGATGGTGATACATGGCTGTGTATATTCTGTATAATATAACTCTTCTATAAGTACGTCTACAACAAGTGAAAACTCTACAACAGATTTATCCATCGGATCACCAGCAGTGATGGTGAAACATGGATGTGTTCATTCTGTATATAAAACTGTTCTATAAGTACGTCTCCACCAGTGACAACTCTACAACAGATTTATCAATCGGATCACAAGCAGTGATGGTGATACATGGCTGTGTACATTCTGTATACACAACTCGTCTATAGGTACGTCTAAACCAGTGACATTTCTACATCAGATTTATCCATTGGAAAACCAGCAGTGATGGTGATACATGGCTGTGTACATTCTGTATATACAACTCGCGTCTATAAGTACGTCTCAACCAGTGACAACTCTACAACAGATTTATCCATCGTCTATAAGTACGTCTACAACTAGTGACAACTCTACAACAGATTTATCCATCAGATCACCAGCAGTGATGATGATACATGGATGTGTACATTCTGTATATACAACTCGTCTAAAAGTACGTCTGAACCAGTGACAACGCTACAACACATTTTGCCCTCGGATCACCAGCAGTGATGGTGATACATGGCTGTGAACATGACGAACGCCCAGGGCCAAAGTTTTAGAAGACAAAGTTTGGCTAAATATGAAGTGGAGTATAATGACAGAAGGGGGCAATGATCATAGAAGTATTGGCTGGATGTTTTCTAAATATTTTAATAGCATTGTTCATTTTGTTCAGCTAGAAACTTTAAATGTATATATAAAAAAGATGTAGTATAATTGCAAATGAGACACCTCTCCACAAGAGACAAAATATATTAACAACTATTTAAAACGCCTTTATACTGCCAACGTATCAAGCTTTGTATATTTCCCTTTTGTTCATTTGGTATGACAAAAATATAATCTATGGATACAGTTAATTGTCCATTTTAAAATTAAAGTATACAAAAAGAAAATAATGTATTCAATATTCGACCAAAGCAAACAAGAAAAGTTTTCCGGACGCGTATTCATGTACACAAAGTACTCTTTTCCTCGACCTCATTGACTCAATTCATCATTATAATAAACCAAATAACACTGAAGCAAGCCAATGCTAATAATAAGCATTACAACTACCAAAACACATTCAAATGTAAATACAGTCTTTAAAATTAGACAACTTGTGGTTAACAAATTATCATAATTGTAAATTGTCTCTAATAAATTGAACATACACTACCAAATTTCTTACAACAATTACAATAAATGATTTTATCAATTCATCCCAGTTAGAACTGATATTATTTTCGTATAAGTCAAATAATTCCTTCAGACACTTTGTCAAAAACTAAAAAATCAAAGTTAACCAATTCATTTTATTTCATATTCCTTCAATTTAGGAGCAACCATTTGATTTATAGGGGAAGGGGCCAAGATGATATTTGAAAAAGGCAGTACAAGATTTTGAGTAAAAACAGTAAAAAAAAGTAATAAAAATAAAAAGGCAGGACAGAGAATACAACTAACAGTATGCAAGACAAATGTCCATCAACATAAAGTGGTATCTCTCTTTCTAATCTGGTTGAAGAGTAGATTCTAGGTACCGACCTTTTTAATGATTTTAATTACGTGTTAAGTCTTGTTTTGTTTGTCTTTGAAAATTGTATTGGTTTGAAATGTTTTTGGTATTCTCCATTTGACGTGGCTCGGTACTTATACATCCAGTCATTGTACCTTTTTTATTTTTCTTTGTTGACATATTTGATTGGTTTACAGTGATTATGATTGTAACAAAATGTTCATTGCAGTACCCTTATTTTTGACATTTTTGACATAATTTGTCTGTTTGTTTTGTTTGTTCGGAGCTCGATTTTTTTGTTATTGTAATTCTTTTAACAAATATGGCAAAATCATAAGCTCACAATCCCACAAATCAATCGAATGGTAAACGACTGTCATACTTCTGACTTGGTACAGGCATTACTTTTGTAGTATAATGTGGTAAAGCCAGCTTTACCTCTCAATTATAAGATATTCGCTCAAATTCAATTACATAGTATAACCACGGGTACTCAAAAGGAGAATGCATGACGTACGAATTAGTTGTCGACACGCCTTAAAAGTTGTACTACATTAGAGTATTAATATTTAAGCAAAGAAACAGTATGGGCGGTTCCAATTAGCACTCATGAGAATCCAAGAACATGTTTGAAGATTTATTACAAGGAAAGTTGCTACGAGACTGAAATGAAGCTGCTGTGGTCTTTACATCATTAGGCCATTTAAAGTATTCAGACTTCAATTGGGACATTACATAACATACTCTAGTAACAACATTGTGGACAGAACTTTTGGCTATATCAAATCGATCTGCAAATAAACTTCTCATAGACACCAGGATTTAAATACTCCTCCTAGTGATACCACAACATCACAAAAAAATAGTAAAATCACAAAACTACTGAACTCGGAGCAAAATAAAATCGGAGAAGTCCTTAATCACATTGCAAAATCAAATGACAAAACACATAAAAAACTGTCATACTCCGGACTAGGTACTGGCATTTTTAAATGTAAAAAAAATGTGGATTAGACCTTGTGTTATAGCGCAAAACCTCTCACTTTGTACGACAGTCTCATCAAATTTCATTATATTTACAATGATGCGTAAGTAAACTAAACAGACATATAAATAAATGAATTAGTCCAAATTTGGAAATATCTGCAAATAAACTCCTCATAGATACCAGTATTTATATACTCCTCATAGTGATACAACAACGTTACAAGGGTTGCTTTTCTACAGCAATGGCTTGTTTACCACGACACTCACTAGTTCTTGTTCCTGTGCTAAGCGTTCAACAAAATCGCAAAAGTACTTCTGTTTAGTCGAAAATATGATTTGAAATCTGTAAATGAATATAAGGGATACATTTCCAAGATAACTTTGTGGTCTAATGTGCTTTTCTCGTTCATTCTTTTCATCCGGTATGAGTATAATAACATTTATAAGGCCTAAAAAAAAATGTTGTGTTTCCGGTCACCCGACCGACCGTCCTTCAGACCCCCCCCCCCCCCCCCCCCCCCCCCCCCGACTTAAAAGAAAACAACGCTAATTTTAAACTCGAGGCTTATTTTTAGAATGTACTGGAAAGTGGAATCTTCTTGGCTAATTATATATGCGGGAGCATGCGCAGTAGTTATTTTCGTTTGTCAGTGTTTGAACATGGCAACACAACGCGTCCTATTCATGTTTAACGCGGAAAATGTGACCATTTCGCGGAAAAAAAAATATTTCTAAATTTTACAGAAAGTAACAACTTTTTTGACATTAGCAATGAAATTCATCCAATGTCTAACATCGATGAAAAATAATACACAACACAAATTTTGTGCTCGGCCACCGGCAAAAATGACTGGGGATTGATGACAATAACACAACTGTTGGAACAATGCAATCTTTTGGAATTAAATTTATCAAATTTTCATGCCAGACCCTTCTTCAAAATGAACATGATATTAATCCATCTGAAACTGGTCAGCCAATCAACGCTTTAGACATTCTGATGAAAAGCCACAGATGCTTTGCCAAAAGAAAGTGTCCTGCCAGGTACAGTGTATATAATATATTTGTCTATCTGTAGGTTTGGGATGATGTTTGGTTCATGTTCCTATAAATGAATCTGCCCCACATCTTCTCAATTTCTTTCTCTGACAATCCCAAACTTTTGGTCCTGAAATAGGGGAATTGGGTTTAAAAAGCTAATTTCCTAGGGGAAGTGCTGCCCAAATTTTTTTTTAGGTTTGGACTTAGTTTTTTTTCAGGGGTATTTTAAAAGGGGGTAAACTAAAAGTTATTTCAGGGGGATTTTAAAAGGGGTAAACTAAAAATTATCTCGGGGAGATTTTTAAAGTGGGTAATCAATCTCTTTCTATTAATTCCCAAACTAGTGTCCATGCCTTTAAACAAAACCGAGACAGCAATGAAGCATAATATTATAAAAAAAAAAAAAAAAAAAAAAAAAATCCCTACCTACCGTCCCTTCAAAATTTCAAGGTGGTGATCGGAAACACAACATTATTTTTTTTTAGGCCTAAAAGATGTCGAGTCATGTTCTTGGTCCAAAAGACGATTAAATTTAAAGAGTTTTGTTGTTCTCCTACATTACACATTTCTATGTTATGCAAAGTTGCAAGAATCTGTTTTGACGCCATGTTTCTGTTTTAGGTTTTTTGGATAATCCGTTTATTTTTTTACTGAAACATGATTTAAGTTTTACTCTTAACCAGGTTATTGGTTGAATTAAACTTAAAACATAAAAAAGAATGTAAAACACGTCTTATATACAAGTATCATTATTCATATCAAACCAACACAATCTTGAATTTCATACAAATTAATTACCAACCGCTTGTTTAATCTTTGCATGCTTCATAGGTGTTGTTAAAGGGCGAAAACAGAACGGAAACGGAAAGAAACTTTTATATAGACGGAATTGAAGGGGGAACAGCATGGTTATTAATGATGTTATTGTTTTTCATTCCAACCCTAAATACTCCATTAAAATAGGGAATTAAACTATATGCTAGATGATAAGTTATACCTAAAATGACCCTCAATGTTCTAATTTTAACAAATAATAATACATGTTCAAAATAAATTAACAACATGAATTTAAAAGATAACTGTATTGTAGTTGAAGCTTTAAAGACGTCTATCGGTAGTTTTACTGTCGCAAATTTAGTTTACCTGGCGACGCGTAGCGGAGACAGGTAAACGGGTATTTGCGACAGTAAAACTACCGATGGACGTCCGCAAAGCTTCAAATACAATACAGTTATCTCTATTCTAATGCAAAACAAGTTCATAATTATATTTCAATCATTATTTCAGTGTAATATCTTCATTCAAGAAAATTCCGCGAAAAGATGTTATCTTCTTTGGTCCCTACACTAGGTGACGTCATAGGTATGCTTCCAGCGTCTAACATAAACACCGGGTGTTTTCTGGCTTCTGTGCCGCTTCAAAATGTAATAAAATTTGATAAAAAGAAGATTTTTTGTGCCAAATGTGAGTTTTTTTTGGATTATCATTGTAGAAATTACATGTCAATACGTTCAGCAATTCAAAATGTCGGCTTCCTTAGTTACAGACAAGGAGATAGAGAATTTTACGATAACTGTCATCCAATCAGAACCATTGATACAAAATAATTGCATTAAAATAATGAGTTTTTTTTAGATTTTAATGAAACATTTAATGAGGAACCTTGTTTGATGTTAACTCTTTATCATCACTGACATAAATAAATCTTAAAACATATTTTTATCTTTTAACAAGTGGATTTTTTTAAACTTATTAATTTTAGGTTTTATCCATTTTTTGAATTTTAATTCTAATCAGTGTTTTAATCTTATGACAGTATGATCTGTACAGTGTAAATACAAGTTTTTACCTTTTATCCTTATTATTTTGTTTTACTAAAACTAAGTTACATATTTAAACCTAACAAATGTATATAACTACGCATTTTTAAAAATTACCTAAAACTAGGATATTTTAAGGATGTATTCTTCTGACTTTTCAGTCTCGTTGAGATCTCGTTCTTGAACTATTTTCAAATCATGTGATAGAAGTGGAAAATATCAATGAATTTTAAAAATATTATAAGCAAACATAAATCTGTGAAAAAATTGTGTATTTACCATGAATGGTTTTTGCGTAATCTAGTTTTCAAATTTGACGATCAATCAAGTCAGTATTTTTAGCCAAACTTTTGAGAAAATTGGTGAGGGATACAAAAAAATGATTTTACAAGAATCATGTACATCCCATATCATTTTGGTCTTTTCGAATTTCTTAAATATGTCTTTTTCATTGATTTATAACTTACAAAATGTTGAAATAATATGCATTTTGTTCTTAAAACTGAGAAAAATCACAAAAATACAAAATTGACAGCATGGTAAATTTTACACAAAAAAGCGTCAAAATATGATAAAACTTTCTTATATTAACACCTACATATAGTTTTGTAAGTAAAATTTATTCAGATTGGTCCACTTCATCTTTATAGAAAGTATGAGAAAAAGTTTAATTGTGGAACTGTGATTTTTTTCATGATTATAGCCCACAAATAGGTAAAAATCGATGAAAAATGGGAAAATCATCAAAATTGGGCATTTTCAAAGGGCCGTAGCAAAAAAAGAACTGCACCACCATATGATTTTTTCTCCACCAATTATTTTGTTACAGTCTTATAAACCCAAAAATCAGGTTAAGAAAGAAAGTTTAATTCTAGAAATTTTTGGCTCCTCAGAGGTGTACATCCTTAATGCGGTGACCCTGCAAATAGGGTGGACTTCCGAAGAAGAAGAACACAGTAAAGAACTATGAAAATCAATAGATCTTGTCTTGCTGGTAATTTTTGCTATTAAAAGTTTTATCTATTTACCATATATTTCAATATAACAGGCGAACATGCTAGTGAGAAAATTCGTCATATGAAGTCGATAACTCCTGTAAGAAGTCATTTGACTGTTTTTACGTGAATAGACATAAATTAGAGTTCAACATTCTAATTAAATTGAGAATCAAAACGGGAAATATGTCAAAGAGGCAACAACCCGACCAAAGAGCAGACAACATACGAAGGCTATCAATGGGTCTTCAGTGCATTTTCTCGCACCTGGAGGTGGTATCAGCTGGCCCCTAAAAAATTGTGTACTCAGTGAAAATGGGCGTCACACTAAACTCCAAAACATATGAGATTGAATTAAAAAAAACATATACAAGACTAACAAAGGCAAGAGGTTCCTGACTTGGGACAGGCGCAAAAATGCGGCGGGGTTAAACATGTTTTGTGAGAGCCCAACTCTTCCCCTATACCTTTAGCCACAGTAGATTAAAGAAACACATATGAAGCATACACACAGTAAAACTCATTTTAAAAGAAGTCAGATTTCTGATTAGACATGATTTTCACATCAGGTTTCGTTATTGCGTTTCTTAATAGACAGCACTTGCATTTTATCCCTATGTTTTAATTTAAGCCATGTCGGCTAACTTTGCTGACAGGCAGGGTTATCCAACACAGTTTTTAAATTAGATACACCAATGGTAACTGTTGCAAAGTTTAACCAAAACTATCAGGCGACCCCCTAAAAAAACATATGTTCAATAATATTTGGCCCAGTAGTTTCAGAGACGGAGAAATTTTGTAAAAGTTAACAAAGACGAAATCGGACGACGAACGCCAAGTGCACTTAGCAGGGGCAGATCAGATAAAAAAAAAGAACTCTCGCAAAGTATACCAATAAAGACAAGTATCAACAGAAAACGACCATGAAAGTGCAAAACCATTGAATAAACATTTCACTATAATTGTATCAACTAAATATGTACCACTAAATGAACCGTTACATCGAAAATGGAGAGACACTGACATAAAACTCAAGTATGGGCGAGGACAAATTAGAATATGGATTCAATACATAAAAAGTATAAGGGCCAGAAGAAATAGGTCATAGAAAGTAAAACAAAAGACCTAAAAAATATAAAATGAATTAGCAGCTATCATATTATTATTCACCATTCTTTCAACAATCATCAATACCAGCTTAATTGATACCTGATGAATGGACAACAGGAGACATTTGTGCATTTCCGCAAATTTAAGTGTCTCAAACATGCATTCTCTGCAAGATGCTGCAGAATATAGTATAGTCTAACATAATATTTTACCGTCTAAATTATTATCATATCATCAATGCTTTACGTCTTAGATGCATGATTATTTTATTAGTTGTTAGTGGCTTTGAAAAAGCTGTCAGTTAACTGTGAGTACTCAGATCTGTACAGAGTGTCTTTTTGTTATTGGGATGTACAAATACCTGGCCACGTTCACTTGTATTTGTGTCCATCTGAGGAATTTTTATAGTTAGTTCATTTTTATGTTATAATGTTATACCATTGTCCCAGGTTAGGTGGAGGGTTTGGATCCTGCTAACATGTGTAACCCCGCCACATTCTGTATGTATGTGCCTGTGCCAAGTCAGGAGCCAGTAATTCAGTGGTTGTCGTTTGTTTATGCGTTACATATTTGTTTTTCGTATATTTTATTTTTATATAAATAAGTCCGTTATTTTTCTCGTTTAAATGTTTTACATTGTAATTTCGGGGCCTGTTATAGCTGACTAAGCAGCATGATATTTGACGCAGCGTAGAAGACAATTTTATTTTGAAAACCTTAGGACATGACTACGACTAATTTTACTTAGCTAGGGCACTGTGCAAATCATATATATTCATGTAGGCTACTTATTGTTCGCAACATTTTGCACATCAATTAATATTTATTGATTTAAATGCTATAGAGAGATATTTTTCCTATGTAAATACCAAACAGCATACTTCAGAATTGCATTTACTATACAAATCCTTGAGTATTGTAAAAGGGTGAGAAAGGCGTTTTATAGTGAGAGATTTTGTCATTTTTTATCTCATAAAAATAGCATACTAGTTTACAGGTTTATATTCTAGTTTCCTGGTTTCCATATCGGATTTTGTCCTTACACCATTGTCCTATTAGTTTCTTTACGTTTTCTTTTCATTATGCAAGAAAATATACAACAAAAATCACCAGCAGAACAACGCAACAAGACACATCACAACACTAATCTTGATTCAAGGCATTTAAAACAGAAAAAAGAAATAAATGATGCAAAGGATTTCCCCAAAAGTTTATTACTTCACAACCTATTTATAGAATCGAGGCCGATGTCAGTCTTTTTCAGGCCCATAGAGATTTTTTGGGTTGTTGGGTTGCTATCTTATTGACATTGATAAAACTTTTTTTTTACAAGAGAAAAGTCGAACAGACTATCCTGAATCGCACGAACAACATACACGTGACTTTATCAAATGATTTCAAAAACATAGTCTCATCATCTCCTGGTAATTATTTCAATACTTTATGCTTTAAAATCTTATATTTTAAAAATAATTCCTCTGGGTTTTTTCTTGTGTAATACTATGCATATAAAATAATCAAAAAGAAAAGATGTTAATTCTTTGTTTCCGTATTCCGTTCCGTTTTCCGTTTCCGCCGTTTAGCAACACCCCATGCTTCATTGACATAAGAAAGGCATTGGACAGCCCTTCTATATAAACTTTGCGAAATGGGAGTAGGAAAGTCTTTTTGCAGTCTAATAAAGCAATATTTAAATACAAAATTACAAAATAAGTATGACTGGAGAGGGTCCCCCTTAGGTCAGTCAGCACAGCACCCCAACCCCCTTATTAAAAGTTCTGGATCCGCCACTGGGTATCACTACAGGCTTGGAAGATGACAACTCAAATCCATTCGAGCCTAGTAATCTAGACTCCTTCCTGTTAGCTGATGATCTACTTTTACTCTCAAAATCTAAGGAGGGTCTCCATAATGATATACATATAGTTTCCATGTTTTGTGAAAACTGGCAGCTTTCTCTAAACATTAATAAAAAATATGGTCTTTCAACAACAAAGCAAAAGCTCGAAACATCTATACCTGTCTATAAAAACTAAAAAATAGAATATCCTTACTTAAGTCTGCTGATTAAATCAAATGGTAATCTAAGCCACAGCTGACTTAACAAAAAAGGCAAAACAAATTTTGTTTTCTATTAAATCATATACTTTTTTTTTCATTAAAACTAAGTTTTATTAACATATTTACATTTGTTAATAGATACATCAAATACCGGTACCTTTTCCCGGCCTCGTTGATATTAGTATAGAACATCTATTATGATTAATTATGTTAGTACACAAATTTTCAATAATCCGGATATAATTCATGTCTTCGCCTGAATGTTTTTCTATACTAGTTTCTTTGTTTACAAAAAAGGTAGATAACACGTGTAGTGCTAAATGGAATATACATTAATCTGTTAATTAGTGCTTTATTCAAGGAAATGTTTCGAAAATATTTGTTTTGAAAGGATTATTGATATGCCGTTATCTTTTTCTGTTGTGAATATTCGTTTGAAATGCAAATCCGTTTTACAAAATCTGACTACACTGTCTACAGAAAAATCGGATGCTATTTTATCAGTTGAAGGTAATTTTCATTTTCTGAGTGTTCTAATGTCAGATTATAGATTGTTATGTCTTGGATAACGTTAAACTAGTAAAACAAAATATGAGTGGACCACAACAAAAATGAATAATATATAGTACAAGTAATAACCATGAAAACATAACAAATATATATAATAAAAACAACTGTTGACTGTTGTATGAAAATACAGTCAAATCTCAACTCACAAATGATAAACACTATAATTTACATGTATACTCAAACAGGTAGTTATACCTGTGCAGTGTTTGACGAAAAATTACAGTATAATCTCAATATTTCAAATATTTACATGTATATACATTGTACATATGATTGATTGATTGATTGTTGGTTGCTTTACGCCGCATTAGCACAAAAAGGCTATATCGCGGCGAGAGCTAATTCGAATATGATAAACAGGTAATTATACCTGTGCAATGTGTGAAGAAAATTACAGTACTGATGATCTCTGTATTTGGGTGAGGTATTATTTTTCCAGTCATCATTCATTATGTCCTAGTCAGACATTCAGTTCATTTATAAATTGCTTTAATAGCTTGTCAATTTTATATCCTAAAAAGTTTCTTATTTCAATAAAAGTTCTGATCTCTTGTCTTAATATTTTGAGTGGTTGTATATGTTTTTGTCAGACATATAGTATACTTTATATATTGTGTAACTAATAATAGTTAAAAGTAAATTTAGTTCATAGTACTCTTTATCATGTATTTTATATCCCAAAGCTATGCTTTTTAGATTAATAACATGTCTTCCAATATTTAATTTCTTAAGAATTTGTTGTACTTTTTCCCAGAATAATTCAAAATATGAACATTTGAGGAAGAAGTGTTCATAATTCTCTATTTGTTTACAGTGTAAGCAGGTATCTGTTTCTACTATATGCCATTGTTTTAATAATTGATTACAGGGAAGTATATGATGAAGTAGTTTCCATCTAAATATTTTATATCTATTATCATCTAAAAATGTAAAAATAAATTTTAATGTTTCATATGCTAGATTAGTATTTTCTAGTGTAAAATATGATTTCCATTTTTAAAAGCCAATAGGTGTTTGCATTTCCTTTGCTTCAAGTAAGAAGTTATAAATATCATGGTTATTTAGGGTTTGAATATGTTTTTTGTTTATGATTTTCAGATTTTCTTTTGTGTTTATATTGACTTGTGTATGTTTAGAAGGTGAGTTTTTGATGATATTGGTCCACTGTTTTGGAATGGCTTTCTTCAGTTTGGTAAGCTCAGCTATCCAGTTTTCCTTATTTTTTAATTTACTAAGTATGATGTCTGAGGATCTATTTCCATCTTTATCTAATAAATCATTTATAACCAGAATGTTGCTTTGTATCCAGTTTTTAAACAGTAAACATTTATTGTTGATGTTAATATATTTATTGGCCCATATTATTTGTTTCCTTATTTCCCAAAACATTGTAGGCTTTCGTATAGTTTTTTCTTTTGCTTTTATCCAGGTCTTTATTAACTGCATATAAAACTCTGGGATTTGTTTAATAATATCTTTTTCAATTATATTTATATTGGCTATATTCAAAAATTAAAAAATTATCTCCTAACTTATTCAAAAAATATTTTGGAATTATCTTCCAATTTTGCTCATCATTTTCTTCAAACAATAATTGTTTTATCCATTTCAGTTGAATTGTTGAAATATAGGTATCTATACAAATCATTTTTAATCCCCCTTCCGTATAATTTTGCGACAAATTATCTCTTTTAATCATATCTCTTTTTCCATTCCATATATAGTTATATATCATAGTTTTAATGTTTTGTATAAAATCTTTTGGTAATATCATATTGCTTGCTATATATGTTATATTTGGCAGTATTAGAGACTTGACTACAGTTACAGTGGAGATCAGTTCTAACCTCTCATAAATTCTGTCAGAATCTGTCAGGAGAACTGTTCTAGAACAGTATGTAGAACTGTCAGCCTGACACCTTTTAGTCAGTTCTAGGTTAGAACTGTTCTAGCTAGAACTGATCCTGACAGTTCTACCCTAGAACAGTTTTAGACAGTTCTAGCTAGAACTGACCAAATCTTTGGTCAGTTCTACTTCTAGAACAGTTCTACGGTTAGAATTGATTTCAAATTCTACGGCTAGAATTGATTTATAAATTCTACGGCCAGAATTAATTTATAAATTCTACGGCTAAAATTGATTTATAAATTCTACGGCTAGAATTGATTTATAAGTTTCAAGAAATATTTGTCTTAATATAAAGGCTTCGGCAAAATAGCGATTAATATTATATAGAGTTTTGCTATTTTGCCGGTTTTATTTCAGATTTATAATCGACAAGAGAACATGTTTAACCCCGCCATATTCTGCATGTATGTTTGTGCCTGTTCCAAGTCAGGAGCCCGTAATTCAGTGATTTTCTTTTGTTGATTAAAATATTTGTTTTTCTTTCATGTTTTGTACATAAATAAGGCCGTTAATTAGTATAATGGGAAAGGGATGGGGGGGGGGGGGGGGTATTATTTGAATTGTTTTACATTTGTTGTTCTGGGAGTCAGGATGGCTCGTTATCACATAACAAAATTATCTGACCTCTTTAACCAAATGTAACATCTGTTAACGAGTAGTTTTAATACCTCGGACGGACCTGTTTAACAAAAATCTTTTGACCACATCAATCTAAACTGACATTATTTGCTCTTTCTTTCTGCAAATCTATATAGCTGCACAGTACTTCAGTTTCAATTTTAGGTCAAGAGGGACTGTACTATACAAGTTACAGCAATATTGGAAAACAATTTTGTTCGCATTAATTTATAGTGCCAGCATGCAGGGGCAGATCCAGCCATTTAAAAAAGGGGGGGTTCCAACTATATGTTCCCATTCAAATGCATTGATCGTCAAAAAAGGGTGTTCCAACTCCTGAACCCCCCCCCCCCCTTTTGATCTGCCAATGAGCATGTCCTCTTTTTATTCAAAATATTGAATCATAAACAAATATCAGTAATTTTCATACTTAAGACTGAGTCGTATAATAAAATCTTTTGACTGCATCAACCAAAACTTACCATATTTGCTTTTTTTTTAATGTAAATCTAAATAGCTGCACAGTAGTTCAGTTATAATTTTAGGTCAAGAGGGACTGTAGTATATAAATAACTACAATATTGGAAATCAATGACCACAATTTTTTTTCTCGCATCAATTGAGAGTGCCAGCATTTCCTATTTTTATTCAAAATATCGCATCAGAAACAAATATCAGTAGTTTTCATACCTCAGACTGACTCATGTAACAAAATTATTTGTCTGCATCAATCAAAACTGACCCTATTTGACATCATCAACCAAAACTGACCATATTTGACCGCATCAACCAAAACTGACCATATTTGACCGCATCAACCAAAACTGACCATATTTGCTCTTTTTTATGTAACTCTTATAGTCGCATAGTAAATCTGTAATATTTTTATGTAAGGATGGATTGTAAAATCATGAAAATACAAATGATAGAAATATTGGAACACAATGCTACCTTATTTCATTTGCATCAATTTAGAATGCCAGCATGTCCTCTTTTTATTCAAAATATTGCATCATAAACAAATATCAGTAGTTTTCATACCTCAGACTGACCATTTTGATGACTGGTATAACAAAATAATTTGTCCGCATCAACCAAAACTGACCATGCTGACCATATTTGCACTTTATTATGTACATGATGTCAATCTTAATAGCCGCAAAGTAAATCACGTATATTTTTATATTAGGATGGATTGTTTAATATAAATGAAAGCAATATTGGAAAATAAAATTATGCTCACATCAGTTTATAGTGCCAGCATGTCCTCTTTTTCATCAAAATTTTGAATCGTAAACTAATTTCAGTAGTTTTGATATCTCAGACTGACTCATGAATATAACAAAATTATTTGTCCGCATCAACCAAAACTGACCATATTCTACAGTATCAACCAAAACTGACCATATGTGACAGCATCAACCAAAACTGACCATAATAACACTTTGTTATGTAAATCTTAATATATATATAGCCGCATCCTAAATCACTTATAGTAATCATATGGTAATACATATTATGATGGATTGTATAATTCAAATGACAGCAATATCAACGAATATTGGAACACATTGGCTACAAAAAAATTTCCACATCAATTTAGAATATCAGCAAGTCCTCTTTTTATTCAAAATATTGAATTGTAAACAACTTTCAGTGGTTTCGATATACATCAGACTGAGTGAGAGTTGTTTTAACAAAATTATTTGACCGCATCAACCAAAACTGAACTTATTTACACTTTCATGTAAATATACATGTATATGGCCTCATTGTAAACATGGTAAACCAATATTATTTCTATGTGAGGACGGATCGTATGATAAAGATGACACCAACTTTGAAACACAATACACCTTATCGCTAATTCTGGCTGACCCGGCCTCTTGAACTTTTGAAGCATACAACAATGACTTTTCCATTGTGGCGTCAGATATTTTGTTTTATGACGTCAAAATTTTACGGGAACCTGTGTGATATCCAGTAATGGCAGACAAATAGCGACAAGGTGTATTTATACCTTTTCTAAGAATTTAGCGCGCCGTTATTTCCTCTCTGTATCCATAATAATAAACCGTCATTTAACATGCTAAAGTGACTTTTTAACATGTTTAAGTCAGTAGTTTGTGATGGTTTTTTTTTTAAACAAAACTATTTAATGGCATCATCCAACACTCACATGACTGATTCATATACTTTATTTTAAAAATAAAATAAAAAGTACATGTATGGGAAGTTCTCTTCTTGGAATAGATTATAGTATACTGTTAATATAATTTGAAGAAGGCAAAGAAAAATGCATGATTTTGTTTGTAGCCGAACGTCCAGGGGCAAATGTTTCATTCATGTTCAGATCCAGCAATATTTTTCTGAGTTGCAGACTCCCAGATATCATTTATAATCGTTATGGATAAGTCTGGCTAAATTGACGAGATGGTGCAAATGTTTATAGTTTTTTTACGTTGTACAACACTTTTTTTCATTAATATCCCATAATTCATCCACTGTACAATTTTCGTTTGAACATTTGTCAAAACAGAATCTTAAATGAATGTAAATCCAAGGCAAACAAGGTAAATTACGATTAAAATTCCATGAATTAAATGCACAGTTTTTATTTGTTAAAAACGGGGAACGAAGAAACGTAAACAATGATGTTTCCGTATGCAATCTTATAAAAATATTTTTCCGATGAGTTGGGTAACCTCGGTAACCTTCTATTCACTTCGATATTTGTACTTGTAACGTAATAAAAGTCGTTTGATCAGTAAAAAACATAGAAAACTGCTATTTAATATATAGCAAAGTAATTGGAAGTGATTTATTTCTTCTAAATTCTAAAGTGCCCTTACTTCAGTGACGTCATTTAGAACTGTTCTACAGTCCTGACTGATTAAGTCAGTTCTGCTGACAGTTCTACGGTTAGAAGTGATTTGGACAGTTCTACCTAGAACTGATCCTGACAGTTCTACCCTAGAACTGATCCTGACAGTTCTAGCTAGAACTGATTTAGTCAGTTCTACCTAGAACTGATTCTGACAGTTCTACTTGGAACTGTTCTAGGTAGAACTGTTCTAGGACAGGTTAGAACAGTTCTATGACAGAATATTCTGACAGTTCTAATGAGAGGTTAGAACTGATCTCCACTGTATTCTTCCTAGCATACTTAGCTTTCTTTTTGACCACATGTTTATAATTTTTTCAATTTTATCAGCTTGTTTTTGACAATTAAGTTTTTTACAGTTTTCTTTATTATAGCCAAAATAAATGCCCAAACTTTTTATAGGTTCTTTCGTCCAATTGATTCTTTCGAATTTATCTTTAGTATGTTTAAGTCTGCCTAGCCAAATTCCTTCAGTTTTAGTTCTATTTAATTTTAATCCTGAGAATGAGCCAAATGTTTCTATTAAGTTCATGACTAAAGATATTTCCTTTTTGGATTTTAAAAATAAGGTTGTGTCGTCAGCCAATTGACAAATTTTTATACTACAGTCTTTTCCATTTAATTTAATTTGGAACCCTTTGATATTTTTCTCAGATCTAATTCTGCATGCTAATACCTCCACCGCTAGTAAAAAAAATCATATACTAATTCTCTTGGCAGCCTCCCTATCAGAGTGTCAAATAACTCATTTGACGTCTTAGTGAGACCTTTATTGACTTATAATTCTAAATAACATATTTACTTTGGACTCCTATATAAAAACTCAAACACTCATGTATTTTTATAGAATAAATTGTAATGTATGTATTCCCCTGGTTAAAGAATCTCTACAAACAAACATAAATTTACATTCGGCAGGAATTTATTCTTGGTACTCATTTGCAGATTAAAAAATATAAAGAAATAAAAATATACCCAGAAAATTACTCTGATATTAATGTACCTTTTAAACAATCAAAAAACGTGTCAAAAATGTAATATAAGAAAGTGTGTTTCAGAGGAATATGAAAAAACTACTTTAAATAAACTTTCAAAAATGGATTCCTCATCCGAACTTTGTCTTTGTGGGAAATAAAAAATTAATTGTCAGTCTGACGAATATTTAAATTGCAATAATTTTATACATAGGCAGTCACTCTCAAAATTTAAACTAAAGTGAGCATTCCCTAGGCATTGAAATAGGAAGGTACAGAAACATGACTAGAGAACAAAGACAATGTAAAAAATGTGGAGTCCTAGATGACGAAATTCGTTTCTTATTGTATTGTGACATTAACATATCATTGCGTTCTAATCTTTTTGCTTATCTAAAAGACTATGTATCAATATTTCAACATCTTGATGCATTCAATAAACTAAAACACATTCTAAACTTTTCGGAAACGATGTGGACGTGGTCAGCAGCTAGAACTAAACAGAAATAGAGTTTCAGTGTTTTCGTCAAAACTTCCCAATTATAAGTATCGTCCTAACATGGAGATTCGAGGGAGGAGGGAGGTTATAAATACAAAATTTGTCTACATAAAAGCAACAGTAGTATACCGCTTTTTAAAAATCATAAATCGATTGAAAAAAACAAAATCGGGGTAACAAACTAAAACTGAGGGAAAAGCATTTAATATAAGAGGAGAACAACGACACAACATTAAAATGTAACACACACAGAAACGAACTAAGCATCAGACAAAATCCGATGAGAATAACAAATGTAACAGAAAAACCAAATACATGAATTTGGGATAGAAAAGTACCGTGACACGTCGTATAGTATTGTGAATTCACACTCAAATATAAGAGAAAACAAAGTTGAAACGACACAACGTCAAAATGTACAACACTCAGAAACGAACTATAATATAACAATGGCCATATCATTCAAGTAAATAAGTTACTTTTACGACATAAGATTCTTAAGAGACTTGAGTTTTTCTTTATCTTAGGTTTGCAATTTTTCCTGTATGTTTAACATTGTAATATTGTAATAACATTCAAGACTTTCTACAGAAATCGCCTCATTGAATTCTTTTTCTTTTCAACAATGTTCTAATTTTGGTTGGTGTTATTTTTTGTCCTTAAAAAAATGTTTTATATTATTTCGTATAGAAACTTTTGATGATATATTAGTTGAGTAGATGAATAATTTTTGCAAATCTGAACAATGCTAAAATCAATAACAATATTTTGCAATCTTAATGATACCCTGTTCACTATAAATAGTTATTGCATTATAATAAAAACCTAATATATTTTCAACATTCGTTGTATGTTGACACTCTTTTTCAAGAACGTAAATTTTAAGTAATCATGTGTCTTAATTAAGATTAATTCTCAAGTTCGTTCATACTAGTATACGAATTTATAGATTATCTTGTTCATACACATTCTGTGTTCCCATACAAAACAATTGATAAGGACTTTATTCATAGAAAAAATCATCCCCATGCACATTCATATGATTTATTTTTTTATTTTTACGGTTCTATACTTTGAAAACATTAAGAAATTAAGTGACTTTAAATAACTACATCGTATCACTTATATTCATAAATTGTAGTCCAAGTTGTGAATTGGATATAGTCATGGCACTAAAATTTACTTAAATGATCACATTTATAACCTGAAAATAAACTTGCAAACTTATGATATCTGATTAATATCATAAAAGTTTTCTTATTGAAATCTAATGCATTGTGTTTGTCTAGTACAAAGCAGCTGTAATATTACGTGACATTTACTAATCTATCCCGAATATGCATGATACAAACGCAACCTGATTTCACCAATCAAGCAATTAAAATATTTAATTGAGATAACATGCTTTTACCATATGTACTGGGAATGTGGAATATATAGGATACAAATGCTGGATCTGGTAGAAGAGAAAAGGTTGCAAGTCGGAAAACATTCCAAAAGAGGGATTAAGGAAATAAGTGCTCCCGTGTTAGCCTTTCCAGTATTAAATACAATGAAAAGGTGAAAAGGAATTGCATGTTTTTGACAGTTACATCATAAAGATATTTTAAAAATTTGTTGAATTTAAGTGTGTTTGCATTGTTTATTTCTCAACATTTGCATTGGTATTACTTGCATCCATGACTGAAGATAAGAAGCATCCAGATGAACCAGACTACATTAGAGGGTACCGCTGATACCCTAAAAACCATATTACACTGACAATGTGTCCATAACAGCCAATAGTCCTAATGCCAGCATTGAAATTACATTACCAACCTGTTACATTACCTAAATTAAATTCAATCCAGAGGGTATGCACGGCTGAATTTATGTGCCTCGACTGGATTTTGCAGCGAAAAAAGATTAGGTTTGTCTTGAACTAAATGCACCTCGTATAAAACTGATTCCCCAAAATGTGTCCTCGTATAATAAGGTGCATACTTTATCTGACACATTCCCATTGTCAACTCCCGTAAATTATCTATGTAACCGGATCTAGTTCAAATGCCCATGTCATTGCACAACTTACGTTTTAAAACAAGGCTCCACGGCCACACTCCCCCATCTAGACCATTGCAAATACAAATAAATGGTCTATACAAGCCAATATAAATAAAAGATGAAATACACAATACATGAATATAAATTTTAGAAAATGAATTAATTTAAATGTTAAAAATAAAAAGTCTTTCTTTGGTACCAGTTTCATTACCATTTCTCCATTTTCCTCCCCCAACTCATATTTCATATCCCTCGGGACGCCCTCACTATGTTGTACGTTGTTCTTTTGGTTGTAAATATTCCTGCGCGTCTTCATACACCTCCTTCTCTTCTTGAACCATAGCTAGCTTTATGTTCCCACTGTCCTCCCATAGCGGCGGTAAGCATTTCCCTGGGTTTACATACTTTAAATAAACGGTGGTTTTAGACTGTAAAGATGGCATGATGAGGATGGCATGACTTGATGAAAAGTGATGTAAGCTCATGAAATGCTCCTTGACATGGTGCCTTCGTGGAAATGAGTCATTACAACAAACACAACTAAATTCTTTTATTTCGCGAACATGTTTGCTATGCTAGTGTCTCTGGTACTGACGGAATCCATTAAATGGACCCCGTCCACATGTTGCAACCGGACAAATATATCCCTTTGTAAACACAGGTCTTTCTTCTGCCATACTGTAATATAATACATATTATATATAATACATATATATATGATACATATTATAAATGATTTGTTAAAATAAATGAACAGTTAATATATACACATGGAAAAAAGTATTGCAACACCTTGACTTTTTAAAACTTGAAAAATCAGCCTCTTTTTTTTGGATGAAATATAATAAAATATGTGTATAATATTATCGAAACATAGTTTATGATAACATTGGCATTGAAACGAACAAAAAATGTTTGAAAAAAAATGATTTATATAACCACAATTTTAATAACAAAATGAAGTGTTTTGTGTACAAAAAAAATGCATTTTACAACTTTTACTGTAGTCGAACTTTACAATGTCAGACATTTCAAAATTAATCTTCAGATGACTGTTCACATCATGGTTGATCGTTATACGCCAAAGAATTAGTACTTTGTGCGCAGCCTCCATTCAAACGGATAACCGCATCTAAACGTCTTCTGATTCCTGCCATAAATCGACTAATTTGTTGCTAAGGAAGCAGCAACCATTTCTGATGAAGGGCATTGTTTATTTCATGATGTGTTTGAACTGGGGTGTCCTTTCGCGCATTTTCCGCCCAATAGTGTCCCAAATATGCTCGATATGGTTCAAATCCGGGCTACGATCGGGCCAAGGAAGATGAACCGAATTCCATTTGAACATTGGATCTTCCTCCACGATGCTAATTTCGAACTTTGGCGAGCTCTGCACTACATTGGATACGGAAAACTGTGTGTCTGTTCGTTAGCAAAAGTCTCCGAAATGGTCTTATCACACGATAACCAGTAGCGATGAGTCGATCTCGAACAGTTCTTGTTAAAAGACTCCTGTATGGCCACCACTCTCTTTTTAGGATTGTCTTGTATGCAATGGGTTTCCTTCTGACCAACCTTCATTATGCTTGATTTTCCCTAACAAATAGTATAGGGGGTCTTCATTATCTTGGAAGGTCTTTAACAGCGTTTATTGCCTGATTTTTATTTTCAAAACGACTTATAGTGGAATGGTGATGACCAACAATACGTGCAGTTGTTAAGCGACATCCCTGCTTCTCTTATGCTGATAATCTGCCATCTTGCTGCAGTTAAGAGTTGTCAAGGACCCATTACAAGGTGTTAATCACATAACTTTAAAAACTTGGTTATTTAAAGTGTTGAAAATAATGAGGATAAAAACATCTGTTTTGCTGTTTACGGGTACAGTAGCTGCATGCGCAGATAAAAACTTATCGAGTCGATATTTATTGATTAAACTCAGGTGATACTTAAATAATGTTTAACTAGTTCTATTTTACCAAATTATATCACAAAAAAATAAAGAGTGTTTTTTTAATTTCAATTTCAATTTGGTGTTGCAATACTTTTTTCCATGTGTATATAAGGTACTCATGTACACACATACGAGTAATAATGATACATTGTCAACAAACATACATTATGTAAATAGTAAATGAATTAAACAAATGTGTGACAGCCTTTTTCTTAGGTATAATATGTGAAACTTTAAAAATTCATACGCACAATTTCATATCAACGTTTGATAAACCCTTTTACTGAGTAACTGGAAAAATGTGACTATTATTTAAGAAATAAAAACAGCCTTTTTAATAGGTCTACGAAGCGAACATATAAAAATACATTACATATATAACTAGTCTCAACATATATGTCAATACATTTCTCTATCCTTCACTATGCTTGTATAACAACATAAATTAAAATCTGCTATGCATAAATTACACCCTTATAAAAACATATCAAATATTCTTATTTTTATTCTAATCCTCAAACTACATTCAGATATGAAAAGTACATACCTTATTCTATCTGCTTACCATTCTCAGTATTATTACTTTACCGCACCAATATAATTTAAAAATATGCAAACTTGATTTTTTTAAATTCTTTTTTTTAAAAAAACTAAGTACTGATCTCAGTACAAACATAATAAACAAATATTTAAAACTATATACACGGTGAATACTTTGTTTGGATTTTCACTGTGCTTCCACATCTGGTTCTTTGTGGGCTAGGGGTACAGGCTAGGGGTTACATCTATATAAAGGGGAATATCATTTTCAGTTTCATCAAATGACAAGTGAAAATCAAATAACGGACTCATCAGACTGGATTTCATCCTCTATTTCAGTTGGTAACCATGTGACAAGGACATTCCCAAAGTGGTGTTTTAAATGATCCACATGGACTACTATGTCCTTTGCAGTAGGGGTTTCTTGAATTCTGTAAGTCACATCAGAAAGTTGGCTTTTACTTTATATGAACCTCTCCAACCTAACCCTAATTTAATTCCTGCAGTAGAGGGATACCATCTATAGACAAACTCATTCACTTCATATTGACGAGGTTTAAGTCCCTATCATAACTTTTCTTTTGCCTAGTGGCGGCCTTTGACAACTTATCCGTAGCAAAATTAAATGTTTTCATGGAAAAATAATTCAGCCACTGTACATATTCTACTGGTCATGGGGTATGTACAATTGAAGGGTTTCAAGCCATAATAGCTAACGGGTAAACCATTTCCCTACCAGTCAACATTTTATAGGGGCTAACACCAGTTGAATCATTTTCCGTGGCCCTGTAAGTCATTAACAAGTAAGGCAAAAAAATCATCTCATTGGAAGTCCGGTTCTAATATTAACAAGTAAAATTCCTAAGCATGGTTTAACAGATCGGACAGAAGAGTTTCGTAAATAAAGACAACAGTAGTATACCGCTGTTCAAAACTCATAAATCCATGGACAAAAAACAAAATCGGGGTAACAAACTAAAACCGAGGGAAACGCATTAAATATAAGAGAACAACGACATAACAGCGAAACGTAACACACACAGAAACGGACCAAGCATCAGACAAAACACCACGAGAATAACAAATATAACATGAAAACCAAATACATGAATTTGGGATAGACAAGTACCGTGCCACGTCTTATCTCAATTTCTCAAAAATAAGAGAAAACACAAACGACTCAACGTTAAAATGCAACACACACAGAAACGAACAATAATATAACAATGGCCATCTTCCTGACTTGGTACAGGACACTTTTAAAGGGGAATAAAAGTGGTGGGTTGAACCTGGTTTTGTGGCATGCCAAACCTCGCACTTTAATGGCAAAGTTAAATATAACATTGAAATGACAACATAATATTACAGGACTACAATACAAATTAATAGAACATATTAGACAAAGAAAAACATGATTAATAGATAACAAAAAGCATCAGGTTTAAAATTTAATACGCCAAAAACGCGCCTTGTCCACACAAGACTTACAAGTGACGCCCAGATATAAAAGATCGAAAGTGAAAAAAGTACAAAGTTGTACAACACTGAAGATCAAAAGTTGAAAAGGTTTCGCCAAATACGGCATTGTTTTTATGCCCGGGATAAGAACATTCTTATTATATAGAACAATTCATGCTATTGCAAACAGTAAATTTTATCAAATGAATATGAAAGAGATATACATAAAGAAACTGAAGTATTAACTAATTACAGAAAACTAAACCCGACCGAATACATAACGCCCAGATATAAAAGATCGAAAGTGAAAAAGGTACAAAGTTGTACAGCACTGAAGATAAAAAGTTGAAAAGGTTTTGCCAAATACGGCATTGTTTTTATGCCCGGGATAAGAACATCCTTATTATATAGAACAATTCATGCTATTGCAAACAGTAAATTTTAACAAATGAATATGAAAGAGATATACATAATGAAACTGAAGTATTAACTAATAACAGAAAACTAAAGATGACAATTTAGATGCAATATCACTAAACTGTTCTTTGGTTATACTTGTCATATTATAGTAGTCCTCATCAGACACGGAAGAAGGTTGGTCAAAATTAAGCTTTGAAGTTTGTTTCAATAAAGTAGCTCTTACATTTTCTAAGATAGTAACAATATCTGTCCATTAAAGTATGACTATTCATATTTTGCCTGAATTTGGCATAACGTAAAACTATGATTATGTAAATGATATCAACTACATCTGGCTTTCGAGTCAATAAAAGTGCCTTTGTGAATGAAAGCTTGAGTCCTTGCTTTCAATGGCACAACACATAGCTTAACTCTGTTGTTGCCTTTTCTTTAACCTTCAATATTTGTGGATGGTTGTCTTGAAATGAATTTAAGGCGGATATTTTTTGAACTCCGAAGGTCATTCTTTGAGGAATTTTGGTCAGAACCATATTTAACCTCACTTTCGTCATTTTCTTCAAAAATTGTTGACTTTTGGTGGTAAAAGCTTTGACTATTCGTTTGAAAGTAGCTCTGCATTTCGAACAATTAACTTCTTTTTCTACAATGAGGCGTCGAGATTTTTTTGAAGCATATTTTCTCAAAACTAGATTTATAACCGGATATCATTTAAATATAACGATGGGTCATCGAAACTGCCAAGAGGTTTCATACGTATAATATTTGTAACTATGAGCATACCTACGGTCCACGAAGATATATGGAATACGGAAACATTTCTGTCTTAGGAATGACTGGTTTGAATATTATCGTGGGCCGTAATACGCTCACCTATTTGTGCAATGAAGTAGTTGCATATCTAATCAAGCGCATGTAGGAAATCAGTTCAGGTCAAATTTTAAGGACCGCATACCAAATAATAGCAAAATAATTACAGATATTGTTGGTCAATTCATTTTTACAAGACCAAATTGGAAACCATATTTGTAGTTAATCATGCTAACAAATGCTTCCAGTTTGTTCTAATGAGATAGAAGATAACACCTTCAGCAGTTGTATACGGTTACGGATGGAATTCGGTTTGAATATAAAAAAAAATCAAGTTTTATAGGTCATTGAAAGAATTGGGAAGAATTTGGAGGTCCGAATCGGCGTTTGTTCTATGTTTCTGGCTACAGACTCAAATTGGTATTTGGATGTTTATCTGACATATTTATTTAAATAAAGTTGTTAAAAATTGTTAGTAAATGTCATTAAATATGAAACATTTATATAAAAAGTGTCAAAATTTAAAATATTGTCAAGCTCTCTGGAAATGCCCAGAATGTAGGATTTTGTACCATTCCTTCCATACCCGGCCAAAAACTTTTCAATTATTCTGCTTCACTAAAATAGTATGCCTAGTTACGGCCTTTACTGTTTTTATTATTAAAAAAAAAGTTATAAGCTAATGGCGTCTTATTGAAAAAAGTGTTATGGTCATTATGCTGGAACATCCAATGGTTAGGAACGCAGTCGGTCATCAAATAAATAATTTTTAGCATAATGAACAGAGCTTTGAATTTAGTTTTGAGTTAATCAGAATAGATTATATAGAATAGCATTTGGAAGTCCGGTTCTAAGATTAACTAGTATAATTCCTAAGCATGGTTTAACAGATCGGACAGAAGAGTTTCGTAAAGATGACAATTTAGACAATCTAATTAAAATTAAATGTCTCACTCGCTCATTTTTTAATGCTTGGTCGCTGCTCCCACGCAGCGACCAAGCATTAAAAAATGAGCGAGTGAGAGATTTAATTTTAATTAGATTGACAATTTAGATGCAATATCAGTAAACTGTGCTTTGGTTGTACCTGTCATATTATAGTTGTCCTCATCAGACACGGAAGAAGGTTGGTCACAATTAAGCTTTGAAGTTTGTTTCAATAAAGTAGCTCTTACATTTTCTAAGATAGTAACAATATCTGTCCGGTTAAAATATGACCATTCATATTTTGCCTGAATTTGGCGTAACGTAAAACTATGATTATGTGAATGATATCAACTACATCTGGCTTTCGAGTCAATAAAAGTGCCTTTGTGAATGAAAGCTTAAGTCCTTGCTTTCAATGGCACAACACGTAGCTTAACTCTGATGCTGCCTTTTCTTTTACCTTCAATATTTGTGGATGGTTGTCTTGAAACGAATTTAAGTCGGATACTTCTTGAACTCCGAAGGTCATTCTTTGAAGAATTTTGGTCAGAAGGATAGTCAACCCCACTTTCGTCATTTTCGTCAAAAATTCTTGACGTTTGGTGGTAGAAGCCTTGTCTATTCGTATGTAGTAGCTCTGCATTTTGAACAATTACCTTCTTTTTCTACAATGAGGCGTCGAGATTGTTTTGAAGCATATTTTTTCAAAACTAGATTTATAACCGGATATCATTTAAATATAACGATGGGTCATCGAAACTGTCAAGATGTTTCATACGTATAATATTTGTAACTATGAGCATACCTACGGTCCACGAAGATATATGGAATACGGAAACATTTCTGTCTTAGGAATGACTGGTTTGAATACTATCGTGGGCCGTAACTACGTTCACTTATTTGTGCAATAAAGTTGTTGCATATCTAATCAAGCGCATGTAGGAAATTAGTTCATGTCCAATTTTAAGGACCGCATTACAAATACACGTAACGGCAAAATAATTACAGATATTGTTGGTCAATTCATTTTTACAAGACCAAATTGGAAACAATATTTGTAGTGTAATCGTGTTAACAAGAGCTTCCAGTCTGTTCTAATGAGATTCAGCAGTTGTATACGGTTACGGATGGAATTTGTCTGCATATAAAAAAATCAAGTTTTATAGGTCATTGAAAGAATTGGGAAGAATTTGGAGATCCGAATCGGCGTTTGTTCTATGTTATGGCGACAGACTCAAATTGGTATATGGATGTTTATCTAACATATCTATTCAAATAAAGTTGTTGAAAATAGTTAGTAGATGTAAATAAATATGAAATATATATAAAAAGTGTCAAAATTTAAAATATTGTCAAGCTCTCTGGAAATGCCCAGAATGTAGGATTTTGTACCATTCCTTCAATACCCTGCCAAAAAATGTTCAATTATTCTGCATCACTAAAATAATATGCGTAGATACGGCCTTGACAGTTTTTATTATTTAAAAAAAAATTATAAGTTAATGGCGTCTTATTGAAAAAAGTTTTATGGTCATTATACTGGAACATCCAATTGTTAGGAACGCAGGCGGTCATCAAATAAATAATTTTCAGCATAATGAACAGACCTTTGAATTTGGTTTTGAGTTAATTAGAATAGATTATAAAGAATAGTATTTGGAAATCCGGTTCTAAGATTAATTAGTAAAATTCCTAAGCATGGTTTAACAGATCGGACAGAAGAGTTTCGTAAAGATGACAATTTAGATGCAATATCAGTAAACTGTGCTTTGGTTATACCTGTCATATTATAGTAGTCCTCATCAGACACGGAAGAAGGTTGGTCAAATTAACCTTTGAAGTTTGTTTCAATAAAGTAGCTCTTACATTTTCTAGATAGTAACAATATCTGTCCGGTTAAAGTATGACCAATCATATTTTGCCTGAATTTGGCATAACGTAAAACTATGATATGCAAATGATATCAACTACATCTGGCTTTTGCGTCAATAAAAGTGCCTTTGTGAATGAAAGCTTAATTCCTTGCTTTCAATGGCACAACACATCGCTTAACTCTGTTGCTGCCTTTTCTTTTACCTTCAAGATTTGTGGATGGTTATCTTGAAACGAATTTAAGTCGGATATTTCTTGAACTCTTCTTTGAAGAATTTTCGTCAGAAGCATAGTCAACCTCACTTTCGTCATCTTCGTCAAAAATTGTTGACGTTTGGTGGTAAAAGCTTTTATTATTCGTATGAAAGAAACTCTGCATTTCGAACAATTAACTTCTATTTCTACAATGAGGCGTCGAGATAGTTTTGAAGCATATTTTCTCAAAACTTAATGTATTACCGGATATCATTTAAATATAACGATGGGTCATCGAAACTGCAAAGATGTTTCATACGTATAATTTTTGGAACTATGAGCATACCTACGGTCCACGAAGATAAATGGAATACGGAAACATTTCTGTCTTAGGAATGACTGGTTTGAATACTGTCGTGGGTCGTAAGTACGCTCACTTATTTGTGCAATAAAGTAGTTGCATATCTAATCAAGCGCATGTAGGAAATTAGTTCAGGTCAAAATTTAAGGACCGCATTACAAATAATGGCAAAATAATTACAGATATTAGTGGTCAATTCATTTTTACAAGACCAAATTGGCAACCATATTTGTAGTGTAATCAAGTTAACGAGAGCTTACAGTTTGTTCTAATGAGCTTTAGCAGTTGTATACGGTTACGGATGGAATTTAGTCTGAATATAAAAAAATCAAGTTTTATAGGTCGTTGAAAGAATTGAGAAGCATCTGGAGATCCGATTCGGCGTTTGTTCTATGTTCTGGCGACAGACTCAAATTGGTATATGGATGTTTATCTGACATATTTATTCAAATAAAGTTGTTAAAAATTGTTAGTAGATGTAATTAGATACAAAAAATTTACATAAAAAGTGTCACAATTAAAAATATTGTCAAGCTCTCTGGAAATGCCAAGAATGTAGGATTTTGTACCATTCCTTCCATACCCTGCCAAAAAATTTTCAATTATTCTGCTCCACTATAATAATATGCCTAGTTACGGCCTTGACTGTTTTTATTATTAAAAAAAAAGTTATAAGCTAACGGCGTCTTATTGAAAAAGTTTCATGGTCAATATGCTGGAACATCAAATGGTTTGGAACGCAGTCGGTCATCAAATAAATCGTTTTTACCATAATGAACAGAGCTTTGAATTTGGTTTTGAGTTAATCAGAATAGATTATAAAGAATAGTATTTGGAAGTCCGGTTCTAGGATTAACTAGTAAAATTCCTAAGCATGGTTTAACAGATCGGACAGAAGAGTTTCGTAAAGATTACAATTTAGATGCAATATCAGTAAACTGTGCTTTGGTTATACCTGTCATATTATAGTAGTCCTCATTAGAAACGGAAGAAGGTTGGTCAAAATTAAGCTTTGAAGTTTGTTTCAATAAAGAAGCTCTTA
Organism: Mytilus galloprovincialis; assembly: GCF_965363235.1. Classification (NCBI taxonomy): domain Eukaryota; kingdom Metazoa; phylum Mollusca; class Bivalvia; order Mytilida; family Mytilidae; genus Mytilus; species Mytilus galloprovincialis. The sequence continues at coordinate 47,361,944 of NC_134841.1, read as the reverse complement.
CATTTTCTAAGATAGTAACAATATCTGTCCGGTTAAAGTATGAAGGATCATAATTTGCCTGAATTTGGCATAACGTAAAACTATGATTATGTAAATGATATCAACTACATCTGGCTTTCGAATCAATAAAAGTGCCTTTGTGAATGAAAGCTTGAGTCCATGCTTTCAATGGCACAACACATATCTTAACTCTGTTGCTGCTTTTTCTTTTACTTTCAATAATTGTGGATGGTTGTCTTGAAACGAATTTAAGGCGGATATTTCTTGAACTCCGAAGGTCATTCTTTGAGGAATTTTGGTCAGAAGCATAGTCAACCTCACTTTCGTCATTTTCGTGAAAAATGTTGACGTTTGGTGGTACAAGTTTTGACTATTCGTATGAAAGTAGCTCTGCATTTCGAACAATTAACTTCTATTTCTACAATGAAGCATCGATATTATTTTGAAGCATATTTTCTCAAAACTGGATTTATAACCGGATATCATTTAAATATAACGATGGGTCATCGAAACTGCAAAGATGTTTCATACGTATAATATTTGGAACTATGAGCATACCTACGGTCCACGAAGATATATGGAATACGGAAACATTTCTGTCTTAGGAATGACTGGGTTGAATACTATAGTGGGCCATAAAATCACTTATTTGTGCAATAAAGTAGTTGCATATCTAATCAAGCGCATGTAAGAAATTAGTTCAGGTCAAATTTTAAGGACCGCATTACAAATAATGGCAAAATAATTACAGATATTGTTGGTCAATTCATTTTTACAAGACTAAATTGGCAACCATATTTGTAGTGTAATCAGGTTAACAAGAGCTTCCAGTTTGTTCTGATGAGCTTCAGCAGTTGTATACGGTTACGGATGGAAATTGTCTGAATATAAAAAAAAATCAAGTTTTATAGGTCATTGAAAGAATTGAGATGCATCTGGAGATCCGAATCGGCGTTTGTTCTACTTTCTGGCGACAGACTCAAATTGGTATATGGATGTTTATCTGACATATTTTTTTCAAATAAAGTTGTTAAAAATTGTTAGTAAATGTAATTAAATATAAAAAATTTATCTCAAAAGTGCCTTTGTGAATGCAAGCTTGAGTCCATGCTTTCAATGGCACAACACATAGCTTAACTCTGTTGTTGCCTTTTCTTTTACCTTCAATATTTGTGGATGGTTGTCTTGAAACGAATTTAAGGCCCGATATTTCTTGAACTCCGAAGGTCATTCTTAGAGGAATTTTGGTCAGAAGCATAGTCAACCTCACTTTCGTCATTTTCGTGAAAAATGTTGTCGTTTGGTGGTAAATGCTTTGACTATTCGTTTGAAGGTAGCTCTGCATTTCGCACAATTAACTCCTTTTTCTACAATGAGGCGTCAAGATTGTTTTGAAGCATATTTTGTCATCGAAACTGCCAAGATATTTCATACGTATAATATTTGTAGCTATGAGCATACCTACGGTCAACGAAGATATTGGAATACGGAAGCATTTCTGTCTTAGGAATGACTGGTTTGAATACTATCGTTGGCCGTAAGTACGCTCACTTATGTGTGCAATGAAGTAGTTGCATATCTTATCAAGCTTATGTAGGAAATCAGTTCAGGTCAAATTTTAAGGACCGCATAACAAATAATGGCAAAACAATTACAGATATTGTTGAACAATACATTTTTACAAGACCAAATAAGAAACCATATCATGTTAACAAGAGCTTCCAGTTTGTTCTAATGAGAAAGAAGATAACATCTTCAGCAGTTGTATACGGTTACGGATCCGAGAGGGTAATCAAACTCCTGAAGTCGATTTTCCTGGTAGAGGGTCCATGTGAAAGCTCAGACGCTCCTGTATTTCAATTTAGCATCAGACTATGAAGTAGCCAGACTCTATTTGTCATTGCACTACAGAACTAAATTAAAGCAATCATGTCACTGTCTAGTTTCAATAGGTGGTATACGCTACGTAAACAATTATGGTGCAAATGACAAAATGTTGGTCAATGTCACTCAGTTACTCACTAATAGATAGTTCGAGCGTCACTGATGAGTCTTAAATCGCGCGTCTGACGTATATACAAAGTTTAGTCCTGGTATCTATGATGAGTATATATACTACCAAAGGCTATCCCGATGGGAAGTAAAAATGCTATACCAAACATACATATTACTAGTATAAATGTACCTTATCACAGAACCTCTAATGAAAGGTTAGACTGGTGTGTATTCATTATAACCATTACACGCTGATTTCTCATGGCGTAATCGTCAATTATTTTATCGTAATCGAGTTTAATGTCTCTGTTGACATAAAGAACAAGCAGAGCATATATACGTTTCTCCTTCATGGTGCTACTCAAATCAATATTTATCAACTATGATGAGTTAGCTCTTTCGGCGGAGATTGACGTGACGCTCGTCAAAGCAAGAAAAAAGAGAATTTTCATGTTGTTTAGAAATAAAGTCGAGCATGCCCTTACATCAGTTAACTTTGATGTAATTGACTCTGGTCTATCTGGTTGGTTTTCCCAAAACGACTTCAAGATACTCATCTCTTGCGTGAATGTTTCAGGTGAAGGCGTATCAGCATTGTTATAATCATAGACATTTTTCTCCATCCCTAGGGAGATAAGGTGAACTCGGGAAGGAAAAATTGACAGGATACGATCAAAATAGACAGCCTTTTGACCACAAAGCATATCAAGTTGCTAAAATAATTCATCAAAATAAGGTAGAAGAGGGACGAAAGATACCAGGACAGTCAAACTCATTAATCGAAAATAAACTGACAACGCCATGGCTTAAAACTGAAAAAGACAAATAATAGTGCACATGACACAACATATAAAACTAAAGAATGAGAAACACGAACCCTACCAAAAACTGGGGTGATCTCAGGTGCTCCGGAAGGGTTAGCAAATCCTGCTCCACATGAGGCACCCGTCGTGTTGCTCTTGTAACAAATCCGGTAAATTGTCTTATTCGGTATGTCATATTCATAAAAGGGAAGGGGAGGGTGATTTATCCGTACAATTGTAAGTAGATTGCCTTTATTTATCTGATTTAAAGGGAACATTATTACGATGTGTCTGTCTAGCACAACGACTGGGCATTTTTAGATCATCAAGTCCGGCATTAACTGACATGTCAGACGCTTTACAGTTAACATCGTCAAACTATAGTTAAATTCTACGGATTTCTTTGAGAATTTGATTGTTAAAAAGAGGCGGATGCCATTACGCCCTCAATTTAACACGCCCCTGAGAGCTTTTCAGGTGAAGATTAATTCTGAAAAAGAAAAAAAAATACAATTCAATTCAACATTTTGTGTCATTTTTATATGACCTATAATTTATGGCGTCATAAAATGTGACATAATTTTAAGATTTCAACATGTTACTTTATGTTTAGGTCAATAAAATGAGGGTCGACCGACTTCTGTGATAAACATTTAGTGCCAACAGTGGCTGCAAATTAGAATAAAATTGAGAATGGAAATGGGTTATATGTCAAAGAGACAACAACCCGAATAAAAAAGCAGATAGCAGCCGAAGGAGTATACAACAACAAGTCAAAAATTGTACCACATCGCCATTAAATAACGGATCAAACGTGAAAGGTTAGTAAAAGCTGGATTGTATGTTGTAACAAACGGGACTATTTTGCTGCGCTTCTTCCGTTTGTACTGTAACAGATCATTGCAGCTGTTATTGTTAGCGCGCGCAAACCCCTATGTCCAATTTCTTAATGTAATTATTATAACAACCATCAAAAGATTAAAAAAAACTTATGAAGACAAAAACATATTTAAAATATTATAAAATAAAATCAGATTCATTTCACCAAAAACAATCTTTTTACAAACATAGTTGAATAAACACGGTTTAATAGAATGTTTATCATTCTACAGAACGGATTCAGGAGGATGCTGTTATGGTTTCTTAGCAGCTTTCGTAATAGCAGACCAAAACAGATCTTCGCCTAATCCTTTTTGATATTGCAGATGTGGTGTTGTGTCAAGTAAAGACCTGATAGAAGATATCATGTGACTTGAATCTATTTGACTGTGCATTATAAGAATAAGTGCCTCTTTCCCATTTCGTCGCCTTCTTTCTTGTACAAGGTCAACTTCCAATTGACACCATTCACGTTTTGTAAAGTCATTTGACATTACAACAAAAATTTTCCAACTTTTGTCGACATACCTAGCAATGTTGTCAATAATGGTTTCCCCAATATCGAAATCTCGTTCGTGAATGCAAACTTTCATTTCAATTTCTTCCAGGCGATTTAGGAGCTCATAATGGACCCATTGCCGATCTGAATTACAGTACACGATGAAAGCATCGTATTTACAAGCTTTGGAAGAATTAAACTTGATGTCTCCTTTTATCTTCCCAGCATTGACACGAAGAAAATAGAAAAGATTCCGAATGTTTGCATTACAGCTAAAATAAGAATCAACACTACAGTAACAATTAAAAGTGATAAAACAGATACAATGACTATTGTAAAAACCGGACTCCATTTTGAGCAATCAGCGTCTGTCGGTTTATAATCTACGAGAAGAATGCCTTTTTAATCCTCTGGGTATACACAGCGGTAGAAATTCGGCCAATCTTTTAGTATTTTAGAGATATTAGACGATCGCAAAAAATCAACAAACCATCTCTGAGCACATGTACACCAGAATTCATTATGCGATAAGTCTAATTTCGACAACGTCCATAATAGCTTGATCGGAAACGACGATTCGTTAATTACCCGTATATGGTTTCCATCCAAAAATAATCGTCTTAATGATGTGAGATTTTCGAATACATTCTGACTCCAGGTTACAATTCTATTATTTTTAAGATTCAGGATTTCTAAAAAAGGCATATTTTCAAATAATCTTTCCGACAATACCTTTACACGTGATTCTTGTATATTCAGTTCTGTAAATTTGACAATCGATAGAAGAGTCTCCATAAAGGAAAATGACACTGTGATAAATCATTATTTATTAATTGTAATTTTTTCAGACTTGGCAGGTGTTTGAAAAGTTCACTCTCGAAATGGTATCCATTGTAACTAATGTCAATTCTGTCAAAGAGGAGCTCCTAAATGCATTTTTCTTTACAATAGACAATCCAAAGTTTTTTTCAAATTTATTAGACGGGTTACCGGTAAAAATGTCATTTTGTAAAACTATTATACGATTTTTGTCTAAAATAAGATGATTCAGATTATCTAGACAATGAAAAGACGTCGAAAGTAGTTTACAAAGAACGTTATCTGTCAGATCCAGTCGCGTTAACTTAGGTACTAGAGACTGTCCTGCTCCATCTGCACAGAAACTTGGAATATCAAATATATTATTATCGGATAACGTTAAATCTTCAACTGCGTTTAAACCACTTGCATTTAAGAATACAAGTTCATTTCTACTAATATTAAGCGTTTGTATCCTGGAAAAATACGAGAGTAAACTATCATTTAAACTCCTGAATATATTCCCGTTTAGCAGTATTTTCTTCATAGTGTAGTTTTTAAAATCAGAAAAGAAGTCTATTGGAACACTTTGCCATGCATTGTTTTTAAAAATCATATATTTCATTCGAAGTTTGTTTAAACTTCGGAATGACATTTTCAGGGTCGAAATGTTTAATGTTCTTTCGTGTGACATTTCTAAATATTCAAGATAATTCAATTCCTGAAATGCATCTGCAGTCAATTCTTCTATTGAGTTGTTCAAGAATACCAACCGTGTAAATTATTGTTCGAAACATTTCGAAATGTGTCGATGTCGATATGAGATAGCAGATTGTTTTCCAATTCCAGTTTCACCACGTAATTTGGTAGTCTTTGAATATATCCTAAAAGGTTACATTTTGCGCTACGCTGTTGCTTATTACAGTTGCAGAATTTTTTCAAACATGGCACATCGCTGGTTTCTACCATAATTAGAACACGAGTGCTCAAAATAAAACCAAGAATATACAAATAAAAGTATTCCATGTCCATTTGGACTTTAATATCAGCAATACAAATGTGTCGGCTAGGTGAAACATGTCAAAACAATTTCCTTCCGAACCATATAATAATTGAACTCGTACCATCATGTGTCTCATACAGAGCAAACAATACGTTACTTCCTCAATAAGGACTTGAATTAAAAAAAAAATCTAATTTTTTGTGATAAAAAAAAAACAAGGAAGAAAAGACTCATGAAAATCATCATAAAACAAAAATAACTGGATTTCATGTCGTGCTTGTAACAAATCTGCATACGAGGTGATTGATAATATACATTTTGTTGAACGGTTAACAAGTCGAGAACCTACACGAAAATAAGTTTTTAGAAAGTAATATCGAACACACAGTAAATAATTAGGTCTTTTCACTTTTTTTCTTCCTATTAATTTTATTCTTGTGCTATGTTTTGTTTCAAAATATGTCGCCTATTTTTTTTTTTTTTTTTTTTTGTACATTTCATAGTCTATACGCTTTTGAAACTGACCCTGTTTAACCGAACATTTTTCTTTGTAAGAGTTATCTCCTCAAACACTGTAAAAATATCACCTTCGAAAAAAACGACAAATTTACTTTTTACAAATTGCTTGTTATAGCTGCAGAATCTTATGTTTTATTTTGACCGAAAAGATACGAAGACTCCAAATAAGTTATTACCCGTAATGTATTTGAAATAAGTGATATGTATTTGTAACTTATAAACCATAAGTGATATAGACCTAGGGCGTTTTAATTTAATGTCCTTGGTCATGATCCACTAAAAGAACAAATTGGTCAAGGTCAAAGGTCATGTTCTAAATTTTGATCAGATATCAACAATATATTTTTACTAAATTGTTATATGCGACATGTCGTTACATGTATTCATAACGTTAGGTTAAACAGGTACGTTAACAGAAAATGATAGTTTTCTCTTAAACTTTAGTATTTAAAACTAGCTGTATGGCGATATAACTCATTAACCATGTCTAGTAGAGACCTAGGGTCTTGATTTGAGATCCATACTTTATTACCTTGAAATGTAGGTCATATGTAAAGTTTGACCTTTGATTTAACTATATATTATAAATGATAGGGCCATTTACATTCTGGCGTCAAACACGCGATTCTACACCAGACTTGATATGATGTGAATCTAGCCATTTAGGCACAGGACTTTATATTTTTCAATCTTTTGTGGATTGATTAAAAATACAAAAATAAGTAAGCAATGCACGTTGTAGTTAAATTTTATATATGCATTTTTGTGCTTCTTTGTGAATTGTTTTTGATTTTGTTCTGATTGAGATTGTGACAGTGTGATGACTGCTTTACCCCTATTTTGACAAGTTTATCTAGTATGTCTGTTATGTTCACGCATCAATGTAAATATAATGAAAGGAGTTGATCCAGTAAGACCCCTTTTTGGCCCCAAAATATAACAGTTTTACAAAATTGTTAAAATGTAAACTGTTAGTTATGTATTGGAAAGTAGAATGCTTCTGCTACATAAATATGGCAATACAATGCACATCTATCGGGTATTAGCATCATTAAATAAAGGCAACAGTAGTATACCGCTGTTCAAACTCATAAATCCATGGACAAAAAACAAAATCGGGGTAACAAACTAAAACTGACGGAAACGCATAAATATAAGAGGAGAACAACGACACAACACTACAATGTAACTAACACACACAGAAACGGACCAAGCATCAGACAAAATCCCACGAGAATAACAAATATAACATCAAAACCAAATACATGAATTTGGGATAGACAAGTACCGTGACACGTCTTATCGCAATGTCAATTTACACTCAAAAATAAGAGAAAACAAACGACGCAACGTTAAATTGTAACACACACAGAAACGAACTATAATATAACAATGGCCATATTCCTGACTTGGTACAGGACATTTTTAAAGGAAAAAATGGTGGGTTGAACCTGGTTTTGAGGCATGCCAAACCTCGCACTTTAATGGCAATGTTAAATATAACATAGAAATGACAACATAATATTACAGGACTACAATACAAATAAATAGGAAAACGTATTAGACAAAGAAACACATGATTAATGAATAACAAAAAGCATCAGGTTTAAAATTTGATACGTCAAAAACGCGCCTCGTCCACACAAGACTCACCAGTGACGCCCAGATATAAAAGATCGAAAGCGAAAAAAAGTACAAAGTTGTACAGCACTGAAGATCAAAAGTTGAAAAAGGTTGTGTCAAATACAGCTAAGTTTGTATGCTTGGGATAAGAACATCCTAATTATTTAGAACAATTAATGCTATTGCAAACAGTAAATTTTATCAAATGAATATAACAGATATACATAATGAAACTGAAGTATTAACTCATTAACTTGTGCTAAATTACTGAAATCTTCACAATTTTAGCATTTTAGTTAAATTTTAAACGGTTTCCGTTTTAAATGAAAAGTAAAATCACAAAAATACTGAACTTAGAGGAAAATCAATTTGAAAAGTCCATAATCACATGGCAAAATCAAATAACCGAACGCATCAAAAACGAATGGACAAGAACTGTCATATTCCTGACTTCGTACAGGCATCTTCAAATGTAGAAAATGGTGGATTAAACCTGGTTTTATAGCGCTAACCCTCTCACTTTGATGACAGTCTCATCAAATTCCGTTATATTTACATTGATGAGTTAACTAAACAGACACAATAAATAAAATAGTCAAAATATGGGTACATCAGTCATCATCGTATAACAATTTTAAAAGGAACAATTTAACAGAACACAAAAACATCTATCTACAAACGCATTCATTGATTTGTGTGTCTGACGTCAGAAAATTTTATACGTCACATAGATTTGTCGTTCAATGTGCATACAAACAATTTTAAAATGTACATAGGCATTGTAAGCATACAGGGTTAAAAAATCAAAAGTATGTAAGAATAAATTTCAGAAATAGACCGAAATTTAAACTAGTCCAAAAGTTATATATAGAATTTATAGGAATAGTTAATTCCACTACGCAATTGAATGATTTTGACGTTTGTGGTTCAACGTATATTGTAATTCATAATAGAAATATATCATAATGACATACAATAGAACAATATCATACTGACGGGATCTTTTAAAGTACAGAGTCACGTTATAAGAACCAAAGAAATACAAAAAGTCGCATATACAAAACACACCACCAAAAAATGAAAGACAATACAAACACATTAATGAGATGTACAAGTACCGAGCCACGTCAAACGGATATCGCATAAAACCATTCAGCAGTAAAAGTAATATTAATAATAGAACAAAGACTAATGAAAGAACTATAAAACACGTTGTTAAGATGATAAACAACATCAGTACGCAGAATCTATACATCAAGACCATCGTGTATTATTTGTGAAGTTGATACAGAATATTTATCAACAAGGTCTTGGTACTTTCCAGAGAACGTTTTACAAAGTCTGAGTAGGAGCTGCAAGTTCTTGAATATCGTATAAGTTGGGAAATATATATATCCCATATGCAAGTGAAGTTGGTATATTGCTACTAAGGTGGGGGAAATTTATAATTTCAAAATTAAAATCGTCTCGTTTGTCATAGATTCTGGTACTGAGATGACTGTGTAAGTAAAATCGAGATATAAGTCTAAAATGAGGCGGAGGAAGCCGTGTCTGTTGTTTCTTTAATCTCTAGTTCTGCGGGATATATTAATGGAACCCAATCAGAAAAGTTCGGATTGTTTATGGAAAGAACATCATCAATATATCTGAAAGTGAAATTAAATAGTCTGGCCTCTTTGATCCTCTTCTTTTTGACAAGTGTCTAAAGGAAATCCGATTCATATGAAAATACGATTTTTAATAAATTTTTCATTTTTATGCTTGAATCGGAGCGTTTTTGATGACAACCAGTAAAAATTTTTCACATAAACTAATTGAATCAACTGAAATAGACACTTTAAAAGAGTCAAAAATCTTTCGTAAGATGAACTTGAAATTTGAGGCCATAATCGGCCCTTATTGGATCTACTCCTTTGTTGCGCCTGTCATACAAGTGAGAGGTTAAGCGCTATGAAACCAGGTTCAATCCACCATTTGCTTTATTCTAAATATGTTTTAAGTGGGGTTTTTTTTTCAATCTTTTAAGTACCACTCTTGCACTACCCTGCTGAAACATTTCCATCAGATTTTCGGTAGTATTAACGAAATAAGCTTTGACCCCTATATAACAATTGAGGCATCATTTTTAATAATGGAAGCATTTTTTACCTTTCTTAAATTATCAAATTTTGCATAAAATGAATAAATGTCATTCAAACCTCTAAACTATTATCAGCATAATTTGATTTTGAAAGGCTCGTTTTGCTTCTTCTTTCAAGCTTTTGGTGTTGTCATATTTATATTTAATTCCATACCATATGCCAATGTAACTATAACTACTTTGTATGGATCGATGTCATTCTGATCATCACAAACATATTATGTAATGTAAAAGCAACACTTCAATCATAATCTTATTTTCGGCATATTTTTAAAATCGGAAGGTTTCATATGTTGTTAATTCATTAAAATGTGTAATAAATATAGTCAAATATTAAAACCTTTCTTTTGAAATTTTGATTTGACAAAGTAAAATGCCATTTGTCGGACGAAAAAAAATCAAATATATTTTTACGTTTAGCTTATATGACAAAATTAAAAATTAATATACTAGTAATCTAGCTTCAGTTATATTTGTGAGTATTTTAATGACATATGTATTTATATTTTATCATACAAAAAATGGTTACGATACTATGAAACATCCAAGTTTAGATATGATCCCTATTGCAAATTAACTACGCTACATTGAAGACCTGTTGGTGACCTTCTGCTGTTGTTTTTTTCTATGGTCGGGTTGTTGTCTCTTTGGCACATTCCCCATTTCCATTCTCAATTTTATAACATATATAACAATCTTTCAAGAACAGTATACTTTCGTAAATCTATTATATTTAACATATTATTATGATATTAATTTTTGTTAACTTTGTATTTTATAAGTGTCATATATACCTTAGTGACAATCTATTGTATAAATAGTTATAAAAGGTACAAGGATTATAATTTAGTACGCCAGACGAGCGTTTCGTCTACATAAGACTCATCAGTGACGCTCAGATCAAAATAGTTCTAAAGCTGTACAAAGTTGAAGAGCATTGAGGACCCTAAATTCCAAATATTTGTGCCAAATACGGCTATGGTAATCTATTACTGGGATAAGAAAATTCTTAGTTTGTCGAAAATTCAAAGTTTTTGAGACAGGAAATTTAAAAAAAAAATGACCATATAAGTGATATTTATGTCAACACCTAAGTGCTGACTACTGGGCTGTTGATACCCTCGGAGAAGAAATGTCCACCAGCAGTAGCATTGACCCAATGGTGTAAATAGTTATCAAAGTTACCAGGATTATAATTAAGTACGCCAGACGCGCGTTTCGTCTACATAAGACTCATCAGTGACGTTCAGATCAAAATAGTTATAAAGCCAAACAAGTACAAAGTTGAAGGGCATTGGGTACCCAAAATTCCTAAAAGTTGTGCCAAATACGGCTAAGGTAATCTATTCCTTGGATAAGAAAATCTTTTGTTTTTCTAAAATTTAAAGTTTTTGTAACAGGAAATTTATAGAGAGGTAATCATATTGCATTTGACCTTGGATGAAGTCAAATTCATGGGGTATCTAGTTTTAAAAATTTGTCCGGTGACACGGCCATCCAACCAAGATGGTCGCCCTAGCTAAAAATAGAACATAGGGGTAAAATGCAGCTTTTGGCTAATAACTCAAAAACCAAAGCTGACGGGTTAAATTGTTTATCAGGTCAACCCGTTGTTGGGCTGCTGCCATGATTTGGTAATTCTAAGGAAATTTGCTGTTTTTGGTTATTATCTTGCATATTATTATAGAAAGAGATAAACTGTAAACAGCAATAATGTTCAGCAAAGTAAGATTTACAATTAAGTCAACATGACTGAAATGGTCAGTTGACCCCTTTAGGAGTTATTGCCCTTTATAGTCAATTTTTTAAGACCATTTTTCGTAAATCTTAGTAATCTTTTACAAAAAATCTTTTCCTCTGAAACTACTGGGCCAAATTAATCTAAACTTGGCCACAATCATCTTTGGGGTATCTAATTTAAAAAAAAAAAATGTCCGGTGACACGGCCATCCAACTAAGATGGCCGCCACAGCTATTAATAGAACATAGGGATAAAATGCAGCTTTTTGGCTTATAACTCAAAAACCAAAGCTGATGGGGTTAAATTGTTCATCAGGTAAAGATCTATCTGCCCTGAAAATTTTCAGATGGATCAGACAACCCGTTGTTGGGTTGCTGCCCCTGAATTGGTAATTTTAAGGAAATTTTACTGTTTTTTGTTATTATCTTGAATATTATTATTGATAGAGATAAACTGTAAACACCAATAATGTACAGCAAAGTAAGACATAAAAATAAGTCAACATGACCTTTAGGAGTTATTGTCCTCTATAGGCAATTTTTAACAATTTTCATTAAATTTGTAAATTTTTACTAATATTTTCCACTGAAACTACTGGGCCAAGTTCATTATAGATAGAGATAATTGTAAGCAGCAAGAATGTTCAGTAAAGTAAGATGTACAAACACATCACCATCACCAAAACACAATTTTGTCATGAATCCATCTGCTTCCTTTGTTTAATATTCACATAGACCAAGGTGAGCGACACAGGCTCTTTAGAGCCTCTAGTTTCAATATATTTTTGATTTTGCACGATATCATATTTTGGTCCTTTTTTCAGAAAGTTTATATCACCTCGGTCGCGAACGCTGTTTGGATCGACTGTAGTTAATTTGCAATAGGGATCATATCTAAACTTGGATGTTTCATAGTATCGTAACCATTTTTTGTATTCGTGTCTTTCATGTACTTATCTAGATTGTGCCTTTATGCTATTTTTTTATGAGAACTTCGAGTCTCACAATGACAAGTCCATTATGAAATGGCAATATAAAAAATGTTAAATATAGGGATACAGCAAGTCGGCATTGTATTATAATCTTAAACTAGTGTTGTCAACGGTTAACCGGTTAATTGTTCGAACGACCGAATACCGAATACCAAAAACGCTAACCGGTTAACCGGACTGTTTTTCATTTTAATACATTTGATATAAATTTGTATTGAAATCATTAAATAGTTCTGTTTTCTTTAAAAATTGTCGTCGCGTTAATTGTTTTGACGGATCAATTATTGTCCAGTATATTGATTGGTATTGTTAATCCGAAAATATAAAATTAATTAGAACTTGTCTCTCAGCTCGGGGCAAGATCTTAAGGAAACATTATTAGTGTCATGTTTTGTTAACAGTAATTTTTAATCAGTAATACGATTAAATTTTACGATTTACTTCATTATTTCGTTTTTTTTTTTCTTATATTGTGTAGACCTACATCTGAATGTGCAAACTGCGTCTTGCAAGGCTATGTCATACTTTAAACTAAATGCTAACTCAAAAACTGTAAAACGCAAACCAACGTGAATGTAATAAATGTATACTTGATGATACGAATATCAGGATTAATTAATTTTAATTGAAACACCTCACATTATTTCCGGAGACAACAAGACAAAATAGAAGAATCATCGGTTTCAGACATATTTAATTCTTTTTTTTATTTTTCAACTTGAAGTTAGTGCAAATGCCATAGTGGATACCGTGTATCTATTATTAAAAGACAAACTTCAACAGGACACTTCACAGACAAGCCTTATAAAACCAAAGGCCAAACTTCAATTCATCGTATTTTAAAAACGTAAATGTATACGTATGACTTAATCTGAATGTAGCCACATTGACACTCATACCACATCTTATTATATCGATGTGTAGGGTACTATTGATAAGGCTTTCAAACATTAACTTAATCTACCGGTTAATCGGTCGGACGATTATACGAGTAACTGGTTAGGCATGATGTACAATTTGAAATCACTATCTTAAACATTATAAAAACACAAACCTGTCAATAGAGAAAACCCAAAAGCCATACAGACAAATCAAATATTAAGCAAAAACGATAGACAAGAATACAAACATTCACCATAATAACAAAATGACGGGATGTGTACATACCTTGCCACGTCAAATTGATATTACCAAAAATAGCCTAATCAATAATGATTTACACAGACAAAATTAAAGAACACAATAATTCGTATTTAAGATGATAGTATCTAAAATCTAAACTTCCCGACCATCGAGTAATATATGTTGAGTTGATATGGAATATTATCGACAAGTTTTTGCTATCTACCGATGAACTTTTTTTTAAAAGGAGACGTTCTTTGACATGAACTTGGCTCATCAACTCTTTTCTCAGACACTATTTAGAAGCCCCAAGCTCTTTAATATTGAATGAGTTGGGAAATGTGGATCCCATATGCAGGTGAAATTGATCATTTCAAAATTTAAATCTTCTCGTTTGTTGTAGATTCTGGCAATTAGATGGCCGCTTATGTCAAATTTGAGGTAAAAGTTTTATAATAATTCATGTACCCTATCGGAAAAGTTTCGATTTTTAATGAAAAGAGTATCATCAATGGTGTGTTTCCATTTCACCTTAGCTGTGAATTCCAGGTAAAAAAAGGTAAAAAAATAATAATAAGGCGATATGGGAATTGTACTAAAAGGCAAAATGTGAATTTAGATGAAAAAAATAAATAAATAAATTAAACCTCTGTGTTTTTATAACAATATAAACAACATGTAATTAGGATTTTTTTCTCTCATGGATTATCATTTTAATATTTATTTATAAAAAAAATATACAATTACACATTAGTCAGTAGGAAAGTTGCTTCTGTTATGCTTTATTTAATAAAAGTATCAATTGTATGAATTTTATTTAGAAAATTCTAAATACTTAATTATCCTTTACGTTGTGCAACACAAAAAGTTAAAAAGAAAGAGAAAAAAGTATATTCCCACAGACTTATTTTTATGAGCACTCAGACTGAAGGGTTTGGAAAATCAATTATAAAACAATTATCACAATATGACTTAAGTTATCATTAATAAAGTAATATAATTAGTATATAATATAATAATTAAAAGTTATTAAAGAGCGATGAACATATATGCATAAAAAGAAGCTGCGTTTGGGCCTTACCTATCAACGGATTTCTAGAGAGTTAACAATAGCTTTATTTTAACTAAATAAATAGAAAATAATGAATTCAAAAAATATCGGGAGGCAGGCCTCCCTCCACATTCCATCTCATGTTGGTGGAAGTGGTTTATGTGGCCAAATTATATCATCATTGTGCTCCGAACTTTCAGAGTATTTTATTAATTACGCCTGATGTAAGAATCCTGAATTTTGATTGGTTGCTAGCCAGTGTATTTTTCAACAATTTACTGTTAACAAATGAATATCGTTCATTTTTGAACGCCGCCGGGGTATTTGCAAAAAGGATTTGCCTTTTTCACCCTCTCTGCCATGGTATTTGCCAAAAATACTCTATCCGACTGGACGCTTGTAACGTCATGGTCATCAAAGCGTTTTTGAACAGAAACATTCGGTGTAATTAGGGTGCTATAAACAGTTTTGTATAAAAAAAAATAGGGGTTATTCCCCGACTAAAAATAGACATGGAGGGAATTCCCTTTTTATCAACATAATTGGTTGAATGATTGAAATAATTTTAAAAATTAGATTAAATATACATGTTTTGAGGGGAGACAACACTGTAAACAGTCTGTTTTTTTGGCAGTGAAAATTGAAAACTTATTTGCAGCCACTGAAGCTCTTTTCCGAGCAGGCAAACGTACCCTGAAGCATGAATTTTTTGAAAGACCAGGTAAAAATTTATGAAATTCATACAATTTTGATTATGAAAAATGTGCAGGTATCATGTCTTCAGGGGTGTGCACATGACCTGATTTCAGGTTTTTGAAGCTTAAATTAGGCAATGTTTTTCCCCGTTTCTCTGGATAAAACTTTTTTGTACTATTAAAAGTACACTTTTTTTTTTTCATTATAAACTAGAGAACATTCTGATTCCAGTGATATCTAGTTTTATACAAATATCTTTATTAATCAGTCCACCACTAAAGGTCACTTATACATGGTCCCTCAAAATATGACGTCATAGAAAAAAGATTGTTGATTGCACCCTTAAACAGATACAGCATGTTCTTGAGGAGTATTTGCGAAAAATACCAGTCTTGAGAATGAATTTCCCTCGCCTTACGGCTCGCGAAATTAAACATTCTCTCGACTGGCATTTTTCGAAAATACCCCTCCTTAACATGATATACCAAATACTAGACCAAGAATACAACGTGAAAGAAATTTCGCCAGACCACAAGTAGAGAACCATTTCTGCAAGCTGATAATGGTGACATCAACAAACTACTCATATTTACAACTGCTGAAAATCTACGACAACTGTGCACTGCAGACACTGTATTCTGTGATGGAATTTTCTACACAGCACCACCAATGTTTGACAGCATATTCACCATTCATGCATTTTCTGGCACAGCCATGGTTCCATTGGTGTATTCTTTGCTTCCACAGCGAGATGCTGACAATCATAAAAGATTCTTCAATCTCCTGAAAAGCATCGCCAACCAATATAATCTCAACATTCAGCCAGAAAGAGTTAGGTTAGACTTGTAATGTGCATCATGAAAATGCAGTTTCTAGTGTATTTCCAACCGCAGAACTCAAAGGTTTTTTGTTCCACTACGCAAAAGCAATATGGAAAAGACACAAGAATATGGGCTGCAAACTCAATATAAAGATGTCAACAAACTCGTCCGTTGTGCACCACATTAATAGACTATGTAATTCTGACATGGATAGCGAGAGGGCAGATACCCACAACCAACCACATTACGGTCTAAAATAGATGAATTTGTGCTTGTCACACACTTTTTTCTAATGTTTCATAAAAGTGGTTAAAAGTAAGAAATTAATAACCAAAGCGACTATTGTTAAAAAGTAAAAAGCAATAACGAAAAACTAGCAAATAAGGAATGTAATCAACTTAAAGACCCCCAAGTACATGGAAAATATTCAATGCGAAAATATCGATATTTTAAACAAATAATATCATTCTGTGTCAAAGGGTGCACACATATTATATAAGCTGAAGTACTTAACTTGCTGATAGAAATCATTCGACCATCCAACACTAATACTGGTTGCTGTTCTCCAAAAAAGACGTCATATAGCAACACCAAAAAGAGTACAAGAAGAATTTTACAGAATGGCAATGATAAAAAATATTTACGTACTGCCCTCAACTATGAGAATTCTATATTCTTCCTTAGTCATAATAACCCATCATTACCGAACTAAACAAAGAAATAACACTACAGGTGCCGTATACGGTACAGGAAATGCTTACCCTTCCGGAGCACCTGATTTCACTCCCAGTTTTAGTGGAGTTCGTGTTGTGTCTTATTTCTTATTTATAACCGTTGATGTAAATGTCCCTTGGTTTTGTGAGTCTTTGTTTACTCCTTGGTTTTTATTGTTATTGTCTTGTATACAAACAGAATGGTTATAATCGTTTTCAATAAATCTGTAAACACAACGAGAAGATTTGAAGTACAAAGCATAAACTGTATTTTAATCATATTAAACGAATCACTAATAAACACAATATTCAAAGTAAGAGATTAAAGATTGTAATTCAATATTAAGCATATAAATTTCTACTGGCATTAGGTGTTATGTTATTTTTTTCTTTATATAAAATTTAAATCTTTCGGTGCATCTCCTTTGTCTATCATATCATAATAACATTTCCGAAAATTAGTGATTTGTGATGTATTTTAGATTGTATCTTGTGTTTTATTGGTTTTTATTTTACAAGGTTGTCAAGTGATAACCAAATATTGTTGCTGAAACATTATGAACTAATTTGATAAATGACCATCTTCGAGATATTCCCATTTGGCAAGTTAATTAACCAGTCTAAAGCTTTCACATGTTTCGCGGTTGTTCTTCCTAACTTAAAGACTGTTTAAACGCGATATTGACATTTAACGATACCAGTGGAGAACTCTGCAGTTGATCGATATGTGTCGGAAAGAATTGTTGTAAAACATTTAGTCATTATCAGAAAATGTATGTACTATAGAGATTCATACGACAATTTAAAAAGTTACACAGAATTCTTGAGATTTTTTTTACACTGGATGAATGCAGGAAAGAAGTGACAATGAGTTACATAAGGTAGGGGTATTTTATTATTTTTACCTATAGTTTATTTTTTATGTTTTAAGTTTCTGAGTAAGACTTTAAAAAAATAAACTATTTTAAAGATAATATGTTTAATATTATAGCATATAATAGAACATCGAATGAGCAATTGACGATGACATGACTTAATCATGTAATATTTATAATATATTTAATGCAGAACTAATGATATAATAAGTACTTGAGGTTGAGAGCATTCCAACCGTGTAATGTTTCTATTTTGTAAATTTTGCTGTACAGTAAAACTGAAGAAGTGCAATAAAAAGCCCTGATGACTTTTTTGCACCATTTCGATTTCCAATCTCACTTCAGAATTCTTACGATACCTTCAAAGTAGTGTTAAAAGCTTCGTGCAAAAGAATTCCCGTGTTGAAGAGTTTTTCAAAACAAATGTTCGAATCATTATTAACTTTTATGTTCAATCATTTTATTTGTAATCTTATTTCCTTCAAAATACAAGTTCTTAAAGATTTTAAATTAAAAATTTGTTCATTCATGATTCGTTCTTTATATGCGTGGTCAGTCTTGGACTACACTGCTAATGCTTTTCTATCAAATACATGAGCCATTTTGAAAAGATACATGCATGTGTAATAGGAAAAGATTAAAGAAAAACATTTATTTGAAAGAAAACAAAGCCCAGTTTTCTCTTTGGTTTACGTGTATTATTAAGAGGATCTATTATCTTAAATTGATTTGGCCACTGTGTTTAGGCAATTTGATTAATACTTCATACTTAACTTGACCGGTAAAACTGGATGACGAATTGTATTGGGGACGAAACATTGAACCGTCTTTCTCTGATGACGCATTCCTTCCTTTAAGTTTTAAACTACAACTGTCCAACAAATCATGCCTGTTTTGGTCGTAAATATAATATAATTCTCAATATTATACGGAAGTTCGGGATTATTTCTGTCCGTGTTTGTCACCAAATTTTAGTGCTTGAATTAATACAATGAACTTTAATACACTTCTAGATTTTTTTTCGTACAAAGCAATTTTAGTATGCATCATCGAGATCTCTTACATTTTGTTTTAAGGTACCACAATACAAAGATTTTTCATCCCCAACCAGACATCTTTAAACTGATGTAATTCCACTCATCTTTCTTTAAATTTTATAAATGAGGTACCAAAAGATAGAAGAAGGATTAATCTTTCAAATTGTGATAATTTCATTATGACATGATTATTACATAATTTATTGTTATGTAATTAGTTGCCATATTGTGATGTCCATACTTGAATGAATTTAGCTTCTTTGTTATTCATAGCATCCCAAAATATTTTATAGCTTTATAGATTTTTGCACAACACAGTTTGACCTCCAAAACTGTGTCTCAGATTTTTCCTATTGTATTTCATTCTCTCATAAATCTACAATGAAAATTGCAACAATAATTCATAAGAGACCACTAAATTCAATTGGGTATAAAATTTGTTCTATTGATGTTTTTGGAAATCTGAGACACAGTTTTGGAGGTCAAGCTGTGTTGTACAAGAATCTATTAAATATTTTGGGATGCTATGAAGAACAAAGACGCTAAATTCATTCAAGTGTGAACATCACAATATAGCAACTTATTACATAATGAAATTATCACAATTTGAAAGATGAATCTTTCTTCTTTCTTTTGGTACCTCATTTATAATATATAAAGAAGGATTAAATGAATTACATCAGTTTAAAGTTGTCTGATTGGAAGTGAACAAATCTTTGTATTGTGCTACCTTAAAAAATACTACATGCAATGATTTACAATGCGTCTTTGTAGCTAATATGATCTTCAGGTAGGCAAACACAATTTGATTAATCATTTAATGGAGATATGCAGGTGTCGAAGTTCTATACCAACCAGGTGCTACGAGAGTAGCGCATATGATCTTATTTTATGTTTCGAATGATCTCAATTGCGAGTAATCAAACACCTAAGGTGTGTTATGAACTTCCAGAAACAGATACTTGAATTTAGCATTTTGTTTCTTCAAGGTCCTTCAAAAACATGCACAATTCAAGTATCTTCCTGGTAGTTCATCACACACCTTAGAAATAAATTAAAAACTTCAAGTACTTTGGTATCTGATAAGAAGCATCTTAAATCACTTGTGAAAGGTAATCAAGATACTGTACAAATGTGTAACCATGCTTTGAATTTGTAAGTGGTGCTTTCCTGAACCTAACTAATTGAATAATAATAGAATACGTTTTTATTTGTTTAACGCTTGAAGTAATGGCACTTATTGTTCTGCAAACATCTCAAATTGACATTTTTACATAAATAGTTTTGGAATTGTGTATGCAAGGTTTTCAGGAGGTACATAAATAACGAATATTGCACTTGTAGATGGAGGGGATACACTAACGTTCAAGTACAAGTATTCCACCGAAGCATTTCATATACTTTATATCCATGTATAATGACAATTGAAGACAACAGATTTTAAACAAACAAACCTTTAACGCTTGCTTAAACCTGAACGCGAGGAAAGGTTGTTTCCCGGATGAAAAAGAAATTGCAATAATACTAATATAAAACTTTTTCTTTGAAAGATTTTATAAGTTCAAATAAACTATAAAAATGAGGCAATTTTTAAGATAAATAAAGTTACTTCAAATACAGTTTTTCTTCTGTTTGTACATGTTTATTCAATTCTTTTTTAAATTGTGATCTAACAGTAAATTATTTACCGTCAATATTATCATTAAAGCAAGAAATCAGGGTCAAATTCTTCTTAGTCTACTTGGCACTTTGAAACAAGCTACATAGATACACATGTGATGCGATTATTACAAATAAACGTGTTAGAAAGATTGTCTTACTTGTTCAGTGGCTTATTTATTTGACATGTTTAATTTGTTTGTTTTATGGCTGCCGCTCATCACTGTTATCAATTGATTCATTATAATTGTTCGTATTGACAAGTTTATATTTCAAAAAAAAAATAACATGAGTTTTATTACGGATTATATAATTTAAAGGTCATTTTAAATTACTTCGACGTCATTTCAAATGAATTTGGTTCATAGACTAGAGGCTCTAAAGAGCCTGTGTCGCTCACCTTGGTCTATGTGAATATTAAAGGAAGCAGATGGATTCATGAGTTTTTTGACAAAATTGTGTTTTGGTGATGGTGATGTGTTTGTACATCTTACTTTATTGAACATTCTTGCTGCTTAAAATTATCTCTATCTATAATGAACTTGGCCCATTAGTTTCAGTGGAAAATGTTAGTAAAAATTTACAAATCTTATGAAAATTGTTAAAAATTGACTATAAAGAACAATAACTCCTAAGGGGGTCAATTGACCATTTCGGTCATATTGACTTATTTGTAAATCTTACTTTGCTGAACAGTATTGTTGTTTACAGTTTATCTCTATCAATAATAATATTCAAGATAATGACCAAAAACAGCAAAATTTCCATAAAACTAACAATTCAGGGTCAGCAACCCAACAACGGGTTGTCCGATTCATCTAAAAATTTCAGAGCAGATAAATGTTGACATGATAAACAATTTTACCCCATGTCAGATTTGCTCTAAATGCTTTGGGTTTTGAGTTATAAGCCAAAAACTGCATTTTACCCCATGTTTTATTTTTAGCCATGGCGGCCATCTTGGTTTGATGGCCGGGTCACCGGACACATTTTTCAAACTACTAACCCAAAAGATGATTGTGGCCAAGTTTGGATTAATTTGGCCCAGTAGTTTCAGAGGAGAAGATTTTTGTAAAATATTACTAAGATTTACGAAAAATGATTAAAAATTGACTATAAAGGGCAATAACTCCTAAAGGGGTCAACTGACCATTTCAGTCATGTTGACTTATTTGTAAATCTTACTTTGCTGAACATTATTGCTGTTTACTATTTATCTCTATCTATAATAATATTCAAGATAATAACCAAAAACAGCAAAATTTCCTTAAAATTCCTAATTCAGGGGCAGCAACCCAACAACGGGTTATCCGATTCATCTGACAATTTCAGGGCAGATAGATCTTCACCTGTTTAACAATTCTACCCCATGTCAGATTTGCTCTAAATGCTTTGGTTTTTGAGTTATAAGCCAAAAACTGCATTTTACCCCTATGTTCTATTTTTAGCCATGGCGGCCATCTTGGATGGTTGGCCGGGTCACCGGACACATTTTTTAAACTAGATACCCCAATGATGATTGTGGCCAAGTTTGGTTTAATTTGGCCCAGTAGTTTCAGAGGAGAAGATTTTTGTAAAAGTTAACGACGACGACGGACGACGACGGACGCCGGACGCCAAGTGATGAGAAAAGCTCACTTGGCCTTTTAGGCCAGGTGAGCTAAAAAACGAGGAAGACCAAAAACTGCATGTTATTCAAGCTATTGCTTTAATGTATTGTTTACGAAATGGTGGAACATTGATACATGTAGTCACGCATTTTTTGCATTGGTCAAAACGTAAAAGTAATTACTTCAAATACATGTACATTTCAATATAATATTGATTTCATTTGTAGGATTTTAATTGTCCTGAACATGCATCCAATATTAGCCACTGGACGTTAAGCAACAAACAATCCATCAATTTTACACATATTTCTATCTTGATTTCGTGAACAAAGATAACCATGTAAATCAGAGTTGCAATTTCGAAATTTTACTTGTCGTTTATTTTTTTTTTTCAATCTTTATTTTGGGATACATTTATATATTGATTCGCGAAGTAATACTATAAATTATAATCCTGGTACCTTTGATAGCTACATTTTGTATTATATAATTGAACTGTTAAGTCACTGTATTATTCTTACACTCTTCATATCGTTGTCATATGCAGTTCTTTCAAATACAGTCGAACATGAAGGAATCACATAATATGATAATAATTATTAAATTAAACTGACATTTATAATGTTTTTTCTTCCATTATCATCGAATATTCTTGAATACAAATGTATTGTTTCCTCTATTAATATTTTGCTCGTAATATGTATGCGCATAACCACCGATGGTAGGGGTGGACTCCTTGTTTCATAGAGCGCTCAACACTTTCCGGGGGTAGGGGTTGACTTCTTGTGTTATAGAGAGCAGAACACTTCCAGTGGTAGGGGGGGACTTCTTGTTTCATAGACAGCCGGTGGTAGGGGGATTCTTGTTTCTGACAGAGCTCATCACACTCTCGGGGGGTAGGTGCAGAACATCTATCTTTCGTTAGACGAAAAAATGTTTAATTTTGAATCGACTAACAGTTTATCTAAACTCTGATGATTTAAAGTTTTCACACTGTGTACACAATGTAGTACATGTAGCCTGGTATCCTGGTCCAAACTCTTTTAAGCGTCAATCGACTGTCGAGCAGTGAGCCATGATACCGTAACCACTGGATACATGTAGACGTTTGTCCATTGCGAGTTCAGCATGTTATGTTACTGTTAGTTAGTTTGGCAACTATTTAATGAGTATTCACATTTTCCATTGACTTATTGTATGTATATGTAAGTTTTCGTTTCATAAAATCGTGCAATTAGTACACAAATAAATCAGTTAATAATTAGTAACACTTTGCATACTAGTTAGAACCTTGATTCCTCATTCAAATATTTTTTTACACATGTAATGTCAGATGAAAATGTGTTTTCAAGTTCCGTTCATTCGTTGAATTAGACCTATTAGATTTCTCATTTCAAAAACGTCCATCCTTGCAGAACCTAAAATGTACCTAATTGAATTTTTTATTGACTTGTTCACGTAAGATACATCAAACGCTTGCCACTGGACGTTTAGCAAACAACATTAAATCAGATGTGCATTTTGATTTAAGATTGAACTTTTTGGCAAAACAAAATGACAGATGCTTATAATTTTCAACAGTTTATTGTGATGCATTGTGTTAAATGACATATCTTATTTAGTTAGACAGCCCTAAAAGTGTGATGCATTTAATAGCAATTTGTATTTGGCAGAACAGATTATTATTATTTTTGATTAAAACTAGTATAATTGTTGTTTCAAATGTTTGACTACGGTCTAAATTCGGTTGAAAAAAAAATAGAATTTCAAATGGTGCATTAAACCAAAGAAGATAAGCAACGTTAAGCAGTTGATGCGCAACATGTGCCATTCTTCCCCTTGTCAACGATGTGTTATTGACAATCGGATGAACTGTGGTATTAAAATACCAATTAATGCATTCTTAAGTGATGTCGTTATCCTTCGGAAGTCACCAAAGAATAATTGCATAATTATTAATCATACAAAAATAATGACAGATGATGTTTTTTTCATAACAGAAAGATTACATCGTTATTTTTCTGCTGGTTTACAATCGTATAAACATGTTACACAATCTATAGAAATTTAATTTCATTGCTTCAAGACAAAAAAACAGTATTGGTATATTGTCCTTTATATAAGACAAAGATGGATAGTTGGCACGTTGTCCGTCAAACGTCCTTGGTATAGTGTTCTTAAATAAAATAAAACAGATCGTTGCCTACAACATGTACAAGTAACAGTTGAAAGGATAATATGGTATGTTTTATAAAACTAGGTGAAAAATAAATACTCCATTCATTTAAAGGCAAATTGAGTAACTGACAAATTTTCTAAACTCATTTTTAATTCAGTTGTGATGCTTCAAAAAGTATGATACATTGTATAACATTTAAGAGTTCTACAGGATTAAACACCATAAATGTGGTTTCATTCGGCGATTCAATATATGACGTCCCTTTTGTTTACAGCAGAATTTGGAAGCATCTCACTTGTTCAGCTCAATCCAAATTTAGCCTAAAAAACACATATCAATGTCAGTTGTTTTAAGAAATTTAAGTGTTTAGACAGATATATAGATTCCATTGTAACGTGTGTCACGATATTTCAACACTCGTGGAAGTTAAATTTGACTTTTTAAATATTTAAATTTAACTTTTGCGAATGGAGAAGAGACATTCTTCACATGATAGACGGGGTAGGAGGGGTCCTGATACCGAAATCCCGGGCTTAAAAACACGAAATCCCGATGTTCCGAATTTGAATAATTCAAATCCTGAAATCCCGAAATTCGAAACAAGAATTCCCAGATCCCGAAAGAGTCAATCCCGAAATCCCGAACTTAAAAACACCCGATCCCGGAGTCCCGATAAAGGTCCTATACCCCCCCCCCTCATGATACGATTTTTTTTTATCATTTCAAATGTGTAATTCAGAACAGCTTGAACAAACCACACGTTTATCCTAATAATAATGACACCAACTGATGACATGGCATGTTTAGTTGTTCTTTATTGAAGCTATGAAACATAAGGTAGTTTTCAGAGAAAGCTGAAAAAAGTAAATCAGACAAATATTGGTATTCTGCTAATCAAATTTACAGTTTGCTAGAATCCTTACTGTGACCTTTATTGCGTCGTTATTTGTTAGTTAACAATTTAATAAATATCTAACTGGTAGGTAATTGTACAGCAATGAGCAAGTTGATTTGCAATCATTCTTCACAGTGGAAAAAATCTGATCCGAGATACATTGTGATTTGGACTGAATTCCAATGAAGTGCTTTAAAGGATGAAGGGTCGATCAAAAAGTTATTAGGAGTCTTAAGTACGTTCACTTTCAGTTCAATGCCTAATTGATTTCTTTGACCTTATATTGAATAGACCATCGATCTATAATGTGTGTAAATTCAATATACATATCTGTAGACTAAAGACATTTTTAATCTTTATGATGGTAGGATGGGGGTATTTCTACATCTATTATCGTAAAATACACAGAAAACTCTCCATCTGAAATTGTATGAAATAAGCCACTTTTGAGACAGAATTGCAAATTATTCGGAAGATTTTTCATTTAAATGAAGAGGAATATTTAATTTTATCTTATTATTACGACTGTTTTACAACAAAACAGACAGACATTTTATTGATTCTAAACATAAAAAATATATGATAACGTATGATAACTCAGATAATTTAGATATTTTTACAGTTCTTATTGAGTAGGCCTAACAGTTTTTCGTCTAAATAGAATCACATTGGAAATCCAATAATAGTTTCTTCATAAAATTGAGAATGGAAATAGGGAATGTGCCAAAGAGACAACAACCTGACCATAAAAAAACAACAGCAGAAGGTCACCAACAGGTCTTCAATGTAGCGAGAAATTCCCGCAACTGCAGGCATCCTTCAGCTGGCCCCTAAACAAATACATGTATATACTAGTTCATGACTGCATTTCCATCAATATTACTTTTCGCAGACATCCATTAAAAAAATACTCTCCTGAAAAGACCAGGATTATACCGTAAATAGTTATACCTGGGTCTATTCATCATTTTTCTTTATAGCAGACACAAAGAAATAAATGTCGAAATGTTATTAAAAACATTTTTTAATTCCTTATTCATATATTGATAATTGCAAACAGTCATTGGCTACGTGTGGGTCTCCTCTAAACGTAGAAATCATTCATATATCTATAGAGTTTACGATATAAACCTTATTCATTCAAATCAAAATTATTCAAAGTGCTCTCTTACAACAATTAGTTAAAGCAAGTTCTTTCTGCTTTGATTGACACATAAGAGACTATGGGAATTAAGGTAATTATGTTTTTAATTACATCTCGAAATTTATTTATTTGTTTCTGCTATAAAAACAAATGATGACAAAAACCAAGGTATAACTATTTACGGTATAATCCTGGTCTTTTAATGTTTCTGGGGAAGTGAGCAGCGACAAAAAAGTAATTTGAATTTATATCCAGGAAACAAGTTAGCTTTCAATCTGTGAGTTTGGCCGTCCCTATGGTATCTTTCGTCCCTCTTTTACAAATGTAGATGATTGTATATATTCTAGATGACCTAGTGATTTACGTTGCTCTTGACACATGACACGTGGTGTTGCTGTTGGTGTCTCAAAGTGTAGAATCCTTTGCATTTAACGATACTAGCTTGAAGGTATAACAAAGCAGTGCAGTTGTAAACATTATTTTGTTAAATTAGGGGGATATGTATCGTCCATGTTTATCGTCAATCTCCATACTTTACTCTTTAGTTCAGCAGCAAGGACCTTCTAGTTTAGCGCTTATTTTTCGTTTCGAAGATGGCAATTATTGTTTGAATCATTGTTTGATGCAATGGTATTTGTAGTTAGTATCCAATTGCCATAAATTATTCCAGTTGTGTCACTCTGTTCGACAAAATAAATAGATTTTACCTTATATAACTATATAAACTGAAGTCCGTTAGATGTTAACTACAACGTTATTTCACTTGTGACATTTCCAGAATTGCGCTTCCTAATTTTCCAATATTTGTTATATATTTTTGATTATTTTATATTGTATTTTTCGAGAAGACGCCGAGTTTAATAATATATCAAATTATTTACTAAAGATTGATTAAGTAACTATATAACTACCAGACTGTGGCAGTATTATTTGAATAACATACAGCTAATAAAATTGGAGTCAATGTTCTTTTTGTTCTTATAATACCAAAAGTGCATGGAGCAAAATGACTACTGATTGTATAAATACGTCTGTTGTATTGAATGAAGCAAGCTTCAATGTAGCCATATTGTTATTATAGAAATATACAACAATATGGTTATTTTTAAGAACTACTTAACTAAAGTATTGTGTTACAGTTTACATCCATGTCGCATGGCATCAGCCAACTTTCTTTATAAGTCTGCATGTGTGATAAATAGTCTGTTTAAATGTTATCTGAGATGAAATTTCATTACTTTATAAGATAAATGACTTTGATATCAGCCTTTATCAAGTCTAGTCAATATATTTATTAGAAAAATCATTTTAATTTCAATGCTTTTTTATAAAATATGTAACTTGTCACGACAGCAGAAAGCTGTTAACAGTAATTAAAATGGAACTCTGGCAAGCAACAGCGACATTTTCCTTCAAAGCTAAAAAAAAAATCAATACGGTTCAGAATTTATTACTTCCTTCATCACAATCTGCTGTAATATATTTTTATTTTTTGTGTTCATTTTATCTTCGTAAAAATAAGATGTGGTATGATAACAAGTGAGACAAAATGGCCTAGAAGTAAGCAAAATATACCATAGGGACATTAAGACTCATAGATCGAATATAAATTGACAACGCATGTCTAAAAAAAGAAAAAGACAGACAAACAATAGTACACAAGACACAATATAACAAACGAAAGACTAGGCAACATGGACCTCACAAAAAAACTCGGGCTGTTATCAGGTTCTCCGGAAGTGTAGGTAAATCTTGCTCCACATGTGGCACCCGTCATGTTGCTCATATTATTACTAACCAGGTAAATAGTCTAATTCGGTAGCTCACACTCGTGAAAAGGGACATCATTGTAGTTACGACATAAGGAACATATCTGATATCATCTGTGAAACGGATATTCCATAGAGGACAACCGACTCGTGATGGCGTCCGTAAAATTTACGAAGGGTTGATTTCAACTTTACCATTTGGAACTCTTGGTTTGATAGCTTCCTTGTTACATATGTAGCAGAAACCCTCAATCCAGAAAATCTTGATATAAAAAGCCCGAGAAGATCGTTTAAATTGGGAGATATATATACTCCGTCTGCAGGCGCTGCTAGAATGTTGCTACATAGAAATGGAAAGTTAACAATTGGGAAGCTGGAATCATCTCTTTTGTAGTTATGGCACCCTCAACGGAGTTGGGGTGACATATTGTTATTCTACGTTTCTTTTTTTTTCTTATTTTTCTTATTCTTCTTCCACACATTTTGTCCGTCGTGTTTCTCGGAATCCTATGGACCAATGTTGATGAAACTTTACTATAATAAGGACCCCCATGTAAAGTTGTGCACCTTGGTATGGAATGGTAAAAGATGGCCGCCGTTTCCATGGAAACAGCAAAAATGCGAAAAAAATTAAAGTGTTCCAAACTGGAAGAAACTCCACAAGAATGGTAACTGACATGTGCTGATTTCCAATTTGACTTTGGAATTTTCAAAATGGCTGCCGTTACCATGGAAACAGCTAAAATATCAAAAATTCTAACTCTTTCGTTATAACACTCAGCTGGATGAAACTTTATAAAAATGTTACCCGGTACGCTTAGATGTCAAAACAATATTTTGATAATCCAAAATGGCCGCCGTTGTCATGGAAACTGGGGCCAAGTTTTGCATTGACCCTATGGAAAATTGCATAAAAACTCCATTTTCTCAGAGAGTATTGGAACAAAGTAAATGAAACTGCATTGATATATAACATGACATGTGGCAATAAGATGTCTGCTTTTAGAATTTTGGAATTATCTACTGTAACCATGGTTGCAGGACAAATGTTAAAAATTTCCAAAAAAAATCAAAATGCTGCAAACTGCATGAAACTTTACAGGAATAGTGACTGACATGTGCGGAGTTGCATTTTGAAGTTGGAATTTCCAAAATGGCTGCCGTAACCATGGAAACAGCAAAATTGTCCAAAATTTCAAAATGCTCCAAACTTAATGAAATTTTACAAAAATGATGACTTGCATGTGTAGATGCACTCTTTGACTTTGAAATTTTCAAAATGGCTGCCGCTCGCCTGGCACTGGGGGGACGAGGGTGCCATCCGTTATTGCTAGCAATTACAAATCTAGTTATGTTTTGTTTTCAACGTAAATTTCTCGATGTAAGTCAAGATATGAGGCCAATTTAATTGTATCTGTTGTATCCTTTATCTCTACTTCAATGGGATAAATGCGTTCAAGAAAGTCACCAAATTTTGAATTATTTTGTGAGAGAAAATCATCTACAGAGGATATTGCTTACTTCTTTTATATCTTCCTAAGAAGTTCCTGTATGAAATCAGCCTCATGCAAATAAAAGAACAAGTCGACAAGAAGAGGGGCACAATTGGTTCACATGGGAATACCGAAAGTTTGTTTAAAAACACGTCCTTCAAACTTAACAAATATGTTGTCAATCAAGAAACCAAGCGTCTTGAAAAGTAAACTATCGGTCACCAAGGCCTTCAATGATCAAAACACTTACTAAATAACAAAATATTAAAAGTCCCAATGATACAAACGTTAAAGAGTGAACACGAGAAAACTAATTAAATCAGGTAGATTTATATACGTTTAAAACAAGAAAAAAAATACTCTAAAGGTCGTCTGACTGTACGTGATGTCTTTTTGTTGTTGGAATATACAAGTAACCGGCCACGTCCACTCTGTGTAGTATTTCAACTTTTAATTTACTATTAAACACATGAAAAGATTATGCTGATAAAACCGTGATAATTTATTTCCATTACTTTATTTCATAATCATTTTTTTTCAAATTATTATCAATTCGTATAAGTTCGGGGTATGAACGATTATCCTCTAATTTGAATTTTCCAGATGGTTTTATTGCTAGATTATCAAAAGTTGGCAGCGTTATATCTATAATAAAAGTATTATTTCGGTACAAATATATCAAAGTCATTTCAACAGTAAAATCATAAGTATATAATAGTCATTAGTATCAATATCATTGCCATTTAGAAAGGTACATGTTGTAATCTAATGATTGTTATTTACAAAAACAGCAGAAAATGTGTAAGAAACAAGAGAGCTAATGCATCATACAACTACATGACACTGACAGAACTAGAAATTGATGAGGTTAATATGCTGACCTTTGTCAATTATCTTAATATTCTGTTATTGTTGGTTGTTAAACATCAATTGCTGTGAATTCATACGGGAAATTTAACTATTTGCACTGTTCAAGTACCCCTCGGTAGAGAGTTCAAGGTCATCTAACTATTAAGGATATTTATTCTATGATTAATTGTATTAAGTTTGAGTCAATGACTTTGTGGTATTATAGCATTTAATGATCTCCTGGTATTTGATAAATTGAAAAGCTCACTGGCTAGAATACAAATATACAAGATATAGGTTGCATTTCTGTAAATATTGACAATGCAATTTCCCATAGGAACTCCTTTTACGGCTAAAACTGTACCACTTTTACTATGAAGTTTTGAAAAAAAATCTTATCCTAGAATTGAATGTTCATATGCACCACAATTGTTTTTAATGGTCAAAATTTAGGGCTGTGCGGCATATTTTCAACATTTATATGCCCTGAACTTCTCAGAGTTTAATCTAACACTAATATTCTTATCTACCCCTACCTCGAAAGAAAGGTTATCACAGATTTCAATGTAATCAATATGCACATGTTTATTTACTGGTAACATTCCCAAGTTATGTCTCTGTGAGATGGAACACAGAGAGTATAACTGGGAACCAGTATGTAAACAAAATTAATTTTCTATGAATATTCAAGATCACCCCAAAAAAGAAAGAGGCGGATTTAGGAGGGGGCGGCAGGGGTACCCCCTTTTTGGGAAAAAAATTAGTTGCTTATATAGGGAATCACTGAAGCGTGACTGGAGCGGCCCCCTTAGGCTGTCAGTGGGCCCCACTCACAATTTAACTTCAACACCATATTGGCCGTACATGTATATTCAGTGGTGTTGAACATCAAATGTTTGGGGGTTGGGGGGGGGAGTAAAATCACAAAAATACTGAACTCCGAGGAAAATTCAAAAAGGAAAGTTCCTAATCAAATGGCAAAATCAAAGGACAAAACACATCAAATGAACGGACAACAAATGTCATTCTCCTGACTTGGTGCAGGCATTATCAAATGGGACATTGGTGGATTGAACCTGGTTTTATGGGATATAACAATGAACATAAAAAAACACACAAACATAGCTAAGAAGCACCTATACTTAATTGCTGATTGGGTAAGCGAGAAGTTCTAAAGAATCATATTACTAGTAACCTGTTTTAGTGCTTGTAATGCAAATAAAATGCTCTCAGAGGTATACCAAGTTTTGATAATTATTCATCAAGACTTAAAATGCATTCCGTGAAGTATCTTACATCTTGTTTCTCTTCAGTCATGACACTTTATATGTATGTGTACCTTATCACAATTGTGAAATTTCCAAGGTCATGAATAGTTTCTCGATTTTCTGAACCTTGCATGGTTTCAGGATAGATGACATACCCCTTTTAGCAATTGATCTTCTTTGCAGCAGTTTAGCAATAAGCTATCGTCTTACTTAATTACGTTTTGGTGTTCAAAAAGGGATCACAGGAATCACAAAAATTACCACACAGTTCAACAGACCATTATTATAAAAAGTTCTTGTTGTTGGACATGACCATCGATAACGTTTCACTGTTTTCTACATGTTTTGACTCAAACAAACTCACTAGAGTTTCTGTGTATGTAATATGGTCATCTCTTACTATTGAATTACATGTTTTGACTCAAACAAACTCACTAGTGTTTCTGTGTATGTAATATGGTCATCTCTTACTATTGAATTACATGTTTTGACTCAAACAAACTCGCTAGCGTTTCTGTGTATGTGATATGGTCATCTCTTTCTATTGAATTACATAATCATTATCAGTTTGTCGAAGTTGCTGTACGATGTCATCGCTTGTCAGTGACCAAATAATGCATATTGATATGTAGAAGATGATGTTAGTATTGTTTGGTTGCCATGACAATGACGTTCACCTTATATCTCTTTTTATCCAATTTTGCTCATTACTTTCCATGTTAACTCGCTATACTGTAAATAGGACACTAATTCGCTCATTATCAGTAGTTCAGTCAATACATAATTGAATTCAAATATAAAATTTTGAGATGTCAGAAGAGATTCCGTACGACCAACATCGATTTGTAAGGTTCTCGTTTAAATTGTTTCTCTTCGTCAAATAGGACATTAATACATTACTAGACACCAAAGATGACTTAACAGACGGTGATAATTAGAATAATTGCATATTGTACTGTAGAATGACGGTCGATGATCTAATAAGTCAATCTATTACTTTTGATTATAGAATAATTTGTGAGGAAAACTATTTCAAGAGTCTATTCTTTTCTCGCAACAAAATCTTGTCAAATATAATTTCCTGTTCCATAAAACACAGTGCAAAAATGGTATTCTGTAATCAACTTTAAAGGTCGCTATATACTGTTTGAGAAAAACACAATTAAAAGTAAATTGATGGTTTTATCTAATTTCTTTTTTTTTTCTTTTTCAAAGCTGTAAATGGTTGAACCGATCTGACATGTAATCATGAAAATTATAAACAAGTAATTTAATACACGTTTTTGTTATTTTGGGGTTATACCGAACAGTTTAATTAAAAAATATTCCATTCGATTAAACATTAAGAGTAAGATTAAGAAATGTTATAGTTATATAATTTCATCAGAAATAAAAAAATAATAATTAAAAAATACTATACCGACATCCAAAATGCTTCGATACTGAATGTCCTTTTTAAAGAAGTGATTTAATGTCACGGTATTCCAACTGTCATAACATAATATTATGTTGCTTTAAAATGAGTTACATGTAATTTTCATCAAGTTTATTACAAATAGAAGTTTCGATCTTAAACATCTCATTTAAAAGACATCCACGTTCTTAGTGTTTCTCAATACATTTCTTCTTTTCTCTCATTCTTACTCTTACATTGACTGGGGGTATAGAAACATGTCAAACCCACGATTAGGAGAGCTCCCCCGCGTCTGTTAAGTCGTGTGGGATGAACAAATATACACGAATTGTTGTTGTTTTTTTTAAACAAAACCTCGTGTAGGGACAGTGTCACGTGTAACAATCCTCCTAACAAACTATCAAAGTTTTCTTAAAGGCCACCGGTTTCAAAACATTATACCAAATCTAATCAATCCATTTAGGACTTACAATGTACCAATTCGTCTGCTTTTGAACAAGAATGAGCATATACCATTTGACACCAATCAATCAATTCAACAGGGTAGCACTTTATATATCAGTTTCTTATGTACAAATGTATATATAAGAGACATGTAAATTCCTTTTTCAGATTTTTAAGGAAACCTGAAATTGGAAGTTTCCCCCGTCAACTACCTGTTTGGCTCTCATTTATCTTTTCATTGCAGCTGTAGGGGGGACAGAATTAGTATCTACTTTTATCAACATCTTTAACTTTTGTGTTATAACCTTTGTTAGTACACGAGGTTTACATTAATGACGTCATAACATCCTTCATGTTTGTATCAATTTACGGACGTCCGTCAGATATTCCTGTTGGGCATTTCTATTTCTTAACTTGTCAGTTTGCTACTATACATTTGTAATTATCAAGTTATGAATGTTTGTACTTTTGTTGTTGTTTTTTTTTTGTATGATGTATTGTAAAATTATTATGTTGATTTATGTATGCCTTCAACCCATATGGGTAAAAATGTGCATTCATTCAATAAACATATATATAATCTGATAGATTACCACAAGTCTTATTTAACTTTTTACATGAATGTTGTTTATGTTTTGATGTCAGAAAAGCTTTAAATTTGCATAACTTGAACCATTTTAACTTCTATGTCATTTGGTCTCTGGTAGAGAGTTGTCTCATTGGCAATCATACCACATTTTCTTATTTGTATATTGTACAAAAAGACAGTGTGACGATTCTTATACTTATCAAGGAATTATAACTCACAACGACTTTTTAGGCAAAAAGATGTCGTTTTTGCAGAAACAATAATGGACGTTTTCTATTGATATTAAGCTAACGGGTTGGGCAATCGATATATTTTTGTATTAATAAGAGGTTTAGGGTTCTGAAAACAACGTATAAAAAAAAATCACCTGCTAATCAGCAAAAATATTCTTTGGATTCGGAACACTTAGTCTACACCTACATTGTAAGTTTATGATTGACGGGTTATTTGGTCATATTCATTTGAATATCTTAACCTTATAGATCCAAAGAAGACCTCTAGATCCGCTAAAGCCGAAAGCAACCTTACAAATATTCTACTAGGACTTATTATTAGTTTACATGAAAACAAACCAACCAAACTCATGTGAACTCATTTGTATGATCCATTTTTAATTAAGAATGTCTTGACTGTATGTATCTTGAACAAACGATGTAAATATTAACTTGTTTGAAATTTGAAATTAACTGCAATATCTCTTTTCTTTTCTTTCTACCTATGAAAATACAGTTAAACATGTGACTCTTTCTGAATTAAACAAATGAGTTCGACTTTTCAACACAAAAAAAACTAGGATCTAAAATATTGCTTTCCTTTTGTATTTTGTTCAATATTTTTATTTTTGTTTTGTTTGTTTGGTATGTTTTTTAGTTCTTTGTTACTTAGATTGTGAGATTTATCTTTTTTATTTTGTGTTGGCTATTAAAAAGCATTAGTTTGAAATTGTCCAGATTTAATTTCATCTCTCAATGCAGACGTATCTTGCAACTGTATTAGAGTGAGATAAACGAACGTTCGATAAACAGGATGAAGGTATACAATGTGATCTGAAGCATCCTTATCTTTTAAAGGTGACAATGTTATAATAGTGGTAACGATCGCTAAAAATAACTAATACATCAATATCTTTATTGCCGGAACTAATTTTCATGTTCCTGATAACTAAGATTTGGATTGATCGCGATCTGATTTTACTAATATTAGTGGTAATAACTTTTCAAAATAGTGCTTATAGATTGATTAGAATCACTTATATTAACTTCAATGTCCGGTTAATAACCAGGTAGCAGGCTCTAGAATGATAAAATGTATATGAATTACTTATTGTTATCATATTGAAATGTCGAAGAAGAATTCATATTTAATAAATTTCTTACATCTGTTAGATAATTTTTAATGAAATAAAGCGTTTTAATCACCATTAATAATGTAATGGTCTCAGGTCTAGTATTATAACTCAGTATAGATATAGAAGTTCTGTACAAATGTTAAATGTATTATTAAAAAACATAATGTTTGTTTATTATTTTTTTGTATTTAAAATGAATAATGTAAATCTAATCATTTTTTATTTTGAAATCTGTTATGCATTCTCGCTGTTTTTTACCTACAATATTGAATTCCCAAAATGACATTTGTTATGCTCCCGTCCCTTTTTTGCGGGGCATAGAGTCTGTTTATTATTTATTCTGTCTCCCGTTATGCCTTAATATATTCATCTGACTTTGCCATAGTTTGGTACTACAATGTAGTGTACACTGATGCCCAAAACAGTGAGTTTGCGTTTTGTTCCGATTGACAGACTATTGCATTACTGCTGAATTTCTTGAAAGTTGTTTTCGCTCGACTTTTTTGGTGCATTAGTTACAAATGATGTTACAAATTTAACGTAAAGTCCCTTTACAAATGCCAAAATCAAAAGCTCAACACATCAAACGATGGGAAAACCGCTGTCATATTCCTGCCTTGGTACATACAGGCGTTTATTTTTTCTTATGGTGAAAATGGTGGATTAAAACTGATTTTATGGCTAGCTTAACCTCCAATTTTCTTTGCAGTCGCATAAAAATTCCATTATAATACCTACATTTTTGTACAATGTGCATTAAAAACAATCAGACGTTATATAGGTTACTAAATCTTTCCGTGTTGTATATGGTATATCATAACTTCTAATACTTTTATAAGATAAAGACAACATAAAACTGCAAATTGATGACATTGATATACAAAAATTCATCATTTGTAATAAGTATTTCCCTTAGGATAACAGATATCCTACAATAATATATGATCCAAATCACCATGGAATCGGTATAAATATTTACCTAATCATATAAGTCTTTCCTTTACATCATATTTTTAAATGAGTTGCATTATCAAACTCTTATCTTTTCCGTCTTATAGTTTCCTGTCTGTGGTCAAAATATTTGATAAGTTGATAGCTGATACTAATATGAAACAATGCTTTGGGGAAAGTCTATAGACACAATAGCTTCTGCGAGATTAATTCTTTCTATGTGACTAATCTTTATGAAATTAAAACACTATAAACAGCGCGCGAAAATGAAAGAAGGTCACATCTGATTCTGTAAAAAGACCACAATAGTTGGAAAAACAATTTGGTTTTTCACAAGTTCTGATGTACAGCATTTAATGATATGAGGATGTTGGTTGAGGCATACTGTTGTTTCAAAGACATAAGACAGGCTTCTATGATTAAAACTCAAAAATTTGAATGGGATCGAGACAACAATGAGGAGAAAAGGTAAAACAAACGAATTGTTGCATCGTTACACAAAAAAACACAGACGATGTCTAATGCAACTACCTTATCAAATCCTTAAAACCCACTATCATTCAGAGTAAAGTGTTGAAGTTTATGATAACAATAAATTAATTAACTTTGGTGGATACAGATTTTATATTTTGCTTTATCATGAGTTTTGAATTTAATCTAAGATGTTATATCAGATTGTGCGTCTTTCATTTATATTCTCGATTAATTATCTTTCAAAACACTTCTAGCACAAAATGCTTTAATACTTCGTTAAATTCATCTCTTCTCTTCTGGAATAAAAATTCAAAAAAAAGATAAAAGTGAATTCTTGTACCTTTCAGAGTTTAACCACGCTACATGTTTGGATGACTGCCATAAGCCATCATAACCATGAGTTGTGTACCAGATTTATCTACACATTTTCGTCATTTAAAAAATTTCATTTAATGTATACTAGTGAGAGGTTTGGCTAGCTATAAAACCAGGTTTATCTACCATTTTCTATATAAGAGAATGCCTGTTATAGACCTAGATATATAAAGATAGTCTAAGTAGTTGAATTACGGATGAACGTTTTTGGCTCAATTAGTTGGAGCGCTGCCTTTAGATCTTAAGATTGAAAGTTCGAATCCCGCTGGTATTATCCATGGATTTTCACAATGACGCTAGCTGCGAGCAATGACCACTTGTACATACAAGTGAATATAAGTGCCTTGTAGTTTGGTATGGCCATAAGGGTTGATCAGGTCATAGATGACCGGTTCATGTATAGATGACATACAGGGAACTTGCCAGATGATTTTCGAGTGGTGGCTCGGAGTTGTACAGTATTGGACCTTTGAGTTGCTCGGATAGACGATACGCAGACCGAAAAAAAGGGGGAAAGAGTGTTGTAGTCCTGGAGATATAATTAAAATGTAGTCTTACTATAAAAAGAAAGATGTGGTATGATTGCCAATGAGACAACTATCCACAACAGACCAAAATGACTCAAACATTAACAACTATAGGTCACCGTGCGGCCTTCAACAATGAGCA
Organism: Mytilus galloprovincialis; assembly: GCF_965363235.1. NCBI lineage: Eukaryota > Metazoa > Mollusca > Bivalvia > Mytilida > Mytilidae > Mytilus > Mytilus galloprovincialis. The sequence continues at coordinate 47,323,508 of NC_134841.1, read as the reverse complement.
AAGCCCATACCGCATGGTCAGCTATAAAAGGCCCCGATAAGACTGTAAAACAATTCAAACGAGAAAACTAACGGCCTTATTTATGTAAAAAAATGAACGAAAAACAAATATGTTATAACACATAAACAAACGACAACCACTGAATTACAGGCTCCTGACTTGGGACAGGCACATACATAAATAATGTGGCGGGGTTAAACATGTTAGCGGGATCCCAACCCTCCCCCTAACCTGGGACAGTGGTATAACAGTACAACATAAGAACGAACTATAAAAATCAGTTAAAAAAGGCTTAACTCATCAGATGGACAAAAATACAAGTGGACGTGGCCCGGTACTTATACATCCCGACACAAAAAGACACAATGAACAGATCTGAGGGTACTCGCAGTTATCCGACAGCTAGTTCAAAGCCACTAACAACTAATAACAAAATCATGCAACAAAGACTAAACAATCTATCCGTACACATCCAACGTCCAATGGATTTAGTGTAAAGACGTCATAAACAGCCAGAGAAAAACATGACCTTGTGTTATGCCAAGTTACAGGTATCGACAGATTGTAGATCCATGAATATGTATATACATATAACATACTAGGAGTATTTAGTTAGCTTTTAATTTACCAATAACAAAATCAATATTTAAACCAATAAAAACAATATTCAATGATCTTATTTCAGTGTTAAATAGGTAACCTTTTAGAATAAGTTTATTTAAAGGAGCGACAAGTTTACATGGATCATTTCTAAATTTCCGGGCACGGTTAACAACATTTCCGTAAAAATGATGATGTGCTATCCCGTTTGAAATAAGTTTTCTACAGGTACAACCAAACTTCAAAACCAAATCTTTATATCTATGGAAAAAGTTAGTAAAGGTTTTAAGTAATTTATGGTAACGATATCCCTGGTTAAATAATTTACCAGTACTACATAGGTTGCGTTCGTTAAAATCAAAAACGTCACAACAGACACGGCGAACAAGTTGTGAAATATAAATACCGTAAGATGGTGCCAGTTTAGTAAAGTAATATCTTCTTTGGTTCTGTTGGTTAAAGCGCTTTCTCTAGATTCCAAGATTGGAGGTTTCGAATAACGGTGATTTTTACAACAGGAATATGACAGTTGTCCATTGGTTTGCATTTGGTGTATTTGGACTTTTTATTTTGCCATTTGATTTTGAATTTTCCTCGGAGTTCGGCATTTTTGTGATTTTACTTTTTTATGTTAGATATTGGATATCATCTTGTAAAGTAGTAACTTTTTGTATTAACTCGGTGCAATTTAGAGCTTGACATAATATATCAAAGTTAACTCTGTGTTGACGAAGACCGTATATTAACCTCTTGGCTGTTGTTTTGAGTTATTGTGTCATTGGTAACTTTGCTGATTCACATACTTTTATGCTGTAATCGATCAATTTGCCCAGTCAAAATGTGTTGACTCTATATGTTTATGTGATAAATAGTCACTGAACATATTAGCTTAAAGTCGGGCCAACCACAGTAAAGCTCAAAAATACTTTACAAAGCACTCCACCGGTCGGACACATTCATAGAAAGACTTCTCTTTAATGCCATTTTACAAATATGTTGTTTATGTTCTGATTTTGTTGATGAAATTGCATAAAGTATCACGTTTTTTGATGAAATTCATACTGAAATTAGCTGCTCTTGTCTACCTGATCACCGGTGACCTGATCGATTAATTTGTCTTCAACTCCACAAAAAGAGGTAAATTTTATCTTAACACTGAATTACAAAATATAGTGATAACAAAAATAAGGTAATCAAGTATTTGAGATTGTAACAGTAGTGTTTTGGTCTGTTTTGACTTGATACAAAAATGATATGTAAGAATTCAACACGAGATGGAGATAACTGTTCGGTAATTAAAAGCTTGGCATTCCCTCTGTTTCTTATAATTATCGTTATTATTTCAAGTAAAAATCATTGTCTGTATACCCACCTTCTTTTTTATATTCATCGTTTATGACATAAAATTTAAAATTGGTAGAGTGACTCTAATTTAAAATTGGACACCTAGACAATTAGATTTAAAATGTGCCGAAATAGAATATAAATGTACATAAACATTTGTTTAACTATTTGTAATTGTCTTCTGTAATGGGGTCTTGTTTATTAATACTATTTCTTCACTTGAATACATCTTAACAATGGTATAAGAGATGTCTCATATGACGGTGTCAAACTAAAAGACTTATTTATATTTTTTAACTTGTCTATTCAGTATAAATATAGATTTTATCCTTGTGATAGGTAATTTTATTTCACTAAATTTAGTCATTATTCTGTTATTTTTCACTTGTTTTCCTTATTTAACACTAAATATATCTGTATGTTTTCCTGTTGTTTTGCAATGTAATTATCTGTCACTTGTAAAATAGCTGTTTTGCACGCATGTTTTAATGAATCAATCATTAAATAACGTTTCTGAAATTCTTCTGTCTGGACATGGTGTCGTTATAATACTTCGGTGGTTTGACAGACATTGCGTCATTTACATTGTAATACAAATGTACAAAAAGATGTATGATTACTGTAGAAACATTAATTTTCGTGGGGTGACAATTTCTAGGGATTTACTTTCGTGGTTTCCTCAAATGTAAGTGGCATTATATGGAGGTTACATTTTCGTGGGGATTTTAATTTCGTGGATATATTCTTTCCACGATATAAACGAAATTAATCCTCCACAAAAATGTCTGCTTTTACAGTATTTATTTACCTTCGGGTACTTCGTCTATATTTTTGAACCGTCCTTCGTATATAGTGTTTGACCCGTCGTCCGTCCATCTGTCCGTCAGGGTTCGTCAGTTATGTTGGTTTTCGAGTGGTAACTCAAATAATTTTTATTATATACGACTGTACCCTTATTTTGATAGAATCGTGATTAAGGTGTTTCTGGATTAAAACTCTAGAGCTGTTCCTGAGATTGGTTGTCAAATATGACTGTGAGGAGAGCTCAATACATGATTAGCTATTCGCTCTAAAATTAAAAAAATATCATTATTATGAAACAAAAATATAAAATTGTTTGAAATTGACAAACTGATAAAGAAAATAAATATATTTCATCGATGGTCCGTTGTCGTTCTTTTTCGATTATGTTTCTACTTTTGCTACACAAAGTTGCATATATTCCATTTCTTCCTTGAATTCATTCTATTCCTCCTTCAATTGAAAGTCAATGAAAAAAATGTGATTAGATTTTTTTGAAAATGTTGTCCTTATTGACTTTTCTGCACTTATGTTTATTTGCATTTGTCTTTCAAATGTTTCGACTGTAAGCGTGTCTCGAAAGGTTTATCAGAAATGTCATATCGTGTGCGGTTAATCAAGTTTTTTCAATCGTGGTATCATTTGATCTTAAAAATATTTGTTGTCAAGAAATTACTATAGTTTTATACAGCTATTCATAGATTATGTATTTAATTAGAGTTTATTATGTGATTATCTCAAAAATAGAAGTAAATAGCACATGCAATTCTGCGATTAGTTTGAATTACAAAGAATCTTACCAGTATACAAATGCTAAGAGTCAAGAACATTTCAGTGTAACTGATCAATGTTTTTAAATTGAAATATGTTATTAAGCTTTTAAAAAACTCGGTACATTTTTTGTATTCTAAGTTCTGATTAAACAGTATAAAATTGCCAAGAAAAAACAACGAATACAAGTTTCAACACGAGTACTGTACTTCTTTTAGATTGTATTACCAACTACAATACATTTATTTTTCATTAAAGAGAGATATTTAATCAGTGTCTTTTTTCTTTAGTTTAGATTGCATCCTTTACAAACTGAATGATAAACAAGATATGCGAAATGTGTAATAAAATTACGAGTACATGTATATATACTAGTTTGAAAAATAATAATCTGCAGCTAAGTTACTCATGTAAAATGACGTTGGCTCGTCAATAGTTTTAAGGAAATAAAAATAAACATTATTAAATGCCTGTGTCAAACATTTAATGTATCATGACGATTATTTTGATCTGATGTCATAGTTGACTGTGACCTAGAAAAATCAGACTTCCCCCTTTATGGCGATTCACATATACCGCTTAAGAGGGACGACCGTCTACTTTGCTAGATGTATAATTACACAACCACGTCTGCTAGAATTGTGAACGTAAACTCCGATTCGTCGTGTAAAGGGGCTGTCACGATATCTGCATATAAAAGATTGAACACAAACACTCTTTACGGGGTTCACAAGTTACAAGACAAAACGTTTGCCTCTTACCAACATAGTTCCATGTTTCAAATGCAGTCCAAATTCACAACCTTATATCCCTGCGTTAAAACAATCATCCACAAAACTATGAACAGAAAGCGAAAGACCGAGCAACTTAAAACTGTTCGTCTTTTTGATCATACAAAATCAAAATAAAATGTAAAATAAAGAAACGGACATGATATGTAAACCACAACAACTATATGTACGTGGTAATCTAACACATAACTATACAGAAACGGTCAACAAATTGTAAATTGACACATAAAACAGCGAAGAAATATCCAGTACGTGTTTATACGGTATGCATATTATAGCTGCTCACAAGATCAATGTTGAATGTTTCTTAACGTAATACCAACAAAATGATTGAATTTATTTGTGCCATTAGTGGTGGTATTTAAAGAAGCAATATTTCTACGAAATCAAGTAATTTGAATTAACAGAACATAACTGGCAATGACGCTAGAATATATTTTTAAAAGGCTTCGAATGAAATGGTAACAAAATAAGCATTTAAGGAAATGCTGTAATTTAGAGTTGACATTTGTCGTGATAATGCAGATAAATATTATTTTGCTTTTTAAAAAAAAACGAATCTGAACCGTTTAAGAAAAATAGTATGGCTTAAAAGAGGTCGATAACATAAGAGTGACAAATTGGATAATAATTCATATGACACATAAATACATCGAGACGGTCAACAAACTCTAAATAGACAAATTAACGAAGTAAACCTTTTTCTGTATTGGTTCCATGAATTAAGTTAAAATATCTTTGTCCCAAAGTAAAATTTCCGCTGTTTTTTTTTTTTCTAAATGTAATACCAAATTACCAACTATGCGATTTCTTTTATCCGTGTCATTAGTAATAATGATGAAAGATGCCGTAAATTTTAAAGACATTAAATAAACTGTGTCAGATGACAAGGAATTACCATTACATTAGGTAGAGAAAAAAAGTGAATTGGAAGAGTCATGTTACGACTGAAGTTATATCACAATAATCATATAATCAAAGTAGTTGACTATTTCATTGTCATGCGGATTTCAAATTTTCACTTTCGAATTAACATCAACACACAAAGATGAGTACATTGTATTATTAGTTCATAAATGGTCCACAGCAATATATTTATGAAATGAGCAAAACAAATATTTCTAGGCTATTCGCGTTCGGCTGAAAAACTCTTGCTAGTGTGCTTGTTAAATGTAGGCAGTGGATGATGTATAAATATGCAACCATTTCTGATGAGAAGAGGTGCGATAAATCTGATTGCTCGTAAATATTGAATGTTCTGCTCATTATATTTTATTTATCATAACATAAGCACAATTCTATGAGAGGCCTTTCCAAAAGTTTCTGACTCTCGGAATTATACTCATTTTCGAGAGGCATTCCAAATTTTTCAACCTTCATACTGGTCGACTTACCTATTATAATATCTTCTTATTGTGTTACATGTTATTTTTTTCTCGGACTGAATATGCATAGATGGTTTCTTTTCTTACAGAAAAAAACAAAAATCCATAAATTCAAAATGAAAACACTTTCTATTGCCACATATTTTTTTTATTTATTTATTCATTCATTTATACATTAATTTTGATCTACCACAAATAATCTCAACCAAGTTTATGACCTTGATTTCTATTCGAGAAATACGCCCATTTCTAAATAATTTCTACTGCCGTAATCTGTTTACACAATCCGTCAGAATATTAATCATTTGGTTTGTTACTATTAGTTGCATAAGATTTACAGACTAAACAAATGAAATTCTTTCCTGTACGTCTAAGACATTCACATTGTCTGTCCTTAGAAAGATAAGAAATGTAATTTGTCAACAGTATACTGTAAACAAATAGCATCAAAGTCACGAAGTGTTGCTTGCTATGCAAAAACAAATAAAACAAAATACAGTTTTAGATGTATGCTACACAAAATAGTTTTTATTTTACTTCATGAATAATTATTAACCTTCAAACCGCTGCGTAAGTATGTTTTTTCTCTTGAAAATTTCACTTAAATTTATCTTTTTCGTTATATTCATTAATATTTGGAATAGATCACCGAAGGCTTCAAAGGGAGGGAGAACTGATGAAAGAAAAATAATAGAATATCTTAAAAAAAAATTCATATCGGACTTTATAACGTGAACAAACGCTGGTTAAGTGGGCGATTCAAAAATATATAAACACCATACAGACGCGCATTTCGTCTTGATAAGACTAACCAGTTTTAAAAGGTAAAAAAAAAATAAAATAAAAATAAAGCATGCATCGAACATTATAACTACTGAAAATGTCCCAAAGTTGACAATATTCCTAGATAAAAAGCCGTAACATTTTATAAATAAACTCACAGATGATGATAACAGCAGTAAAATTGCATGGCTTCTGTGCTGATGAAACTTCCAACACCCACTGGTTGTAAAAACTCACTAAAGATACTGTATGTTAAGCTCGTTGCATCTACACAAGATTCATCGATGTCGTTAACAAACCCCAAAATTTAACTAGTTGAAGAACTTTTGAAAACAAAAGTTGTGACAAATGTTATACTTGAAGGTATAATCTCAAAATTGAGAATGGAAGCAAGCAATGTATTAAAGAGACAACACTCCGACCAAAAAGCAGAGAACAACACACAGCCACTAATGGGTATTCAACACAGCGAGCAAATAGCGCATCCGGAGGCGGTCTTCAGCTGACAAAATTGTTCAGAAAAATGGTCATTGCACTAAAATTCCAAAACATATAAATGAACAGAAATTTAAAATATAAACCTACAAGACTAACAAATGCCAGAGGTTCTGACTTGGGACGGGCGGAAATATGAGATGGGGTTAAATATGTTTTTAAGTCCACAATTATAGAAATTTACCAAAACACTATTTTATTCATTCTGCAATTTGAAATAAATATTTTTCGTACTGAACATTCGTCTTTCTTGGGTTTATACAAAAAATTAACCCTTTCTTTAAAATCGACAAGATACCTGTGCGATTAACCCTATAGCCCTACTTCATAACAAAATCTCATTTGTAAAAAAGTGTTGCTTAAACCACTCTTCTCATTTATCCATTGATTTGTACTCGCAAAGATGAGACAAAATTTTCAAAATGATATTGAAATATGTTAGGATGATAACCTTATTTATCTTGAATCGCTGATTCCCGTATCGCTCAGTATTACATTACCAGCGATTACGTGTGACAAGCATTGTTGTTTATCAGCTAAGCTTATATTTCAGTTTCTGTTATGTTAAGCTGCGGGTGCTAACTGTGTCAATCCCTCGATAATTATGTGGGCTAAATGTACTTTTATATCAAGTAAGAAGTTTAAAAAACTAAATTATGATAACTGCACGTGTTGACCTCTATCATACATTTAACAATCGAGCAAATGTAGATATGAAATAAAATCAAATCAAAGGTTATATTTTAAGTATGTATACCACATAAAACTAGCTTACATAAGCTATTTTATAGGGTTTACACAAGACAAACGCAATGCAAATTATATACAAATACAATACTGATGTTAATAAACTCATCATAAATACCATGCAGGATTAAATTTTGTATTTACGCCAGACGCGCGGTTCGTCTAAAAAGGACTCACCAGTGATGCTCGAATCCAAAAAAGTTTTAAAAGACCAAAACAAGTACGAAGCTGAAGAGCATTGAGGACAAAAATTCCAAAAAGTTGTGCCAAATACAGCTAAGGTAATCTATTCCTGAGGTAGGAAAGACTTAGTATTTCTTATAAGAGAAATGTCAAAAGACAAATCTGAACTATAAATGAAAAGTAAAATCACAAAAATACTAAACTCCGAGGAAAATTCAAAACGGAAAGTCCCTAATCAAATGGTAAAATCAAAAGATAAAACATATCAAACGAATGGACAACACCCTGTCGTAAGCCTGACTTGGTACCTGCATTTTCTTGGAAAATGTAGAAAATGGTGGATTGAACCTGTGTTTTTTTATAGCGCTAAACCTCTCACAGTCGCATCAAATTCCATTATATCGACAACGACGCGTGAACAAAACAGACGTAATTGGTAAAATTGTCAAAATATGGGTGCAGCAGTCATCACCGTGTCGCAATCTCAATCAGAACAAAAACAAACAAATATTTTACAAAGAATCACAAAACAGTATATATAAAATTTAACAATCACATTTATTTCGTACTATTTTTGTATTTTATTTAAGTTATCTTTAAATCAACCCATAAAATTATAAGGATTGAAATATTTTAAGATACGATTACCACAGCAGAACACATTATAGACATGCATGCATGAATAAGAATTATGCTATAAGTCATTGGATTGTCTACCCCAGGAATAGATTGTCTTAGCAGTATTTGGCCAAACTTTTGTGATTATGAGTCCTCAATGCTCTTCACCTTCGAATTTTTGGTCTTTTTAACTTGTTTTATTCTAGCGTTACTCAGACGAGTCTTTTGTAGACATAACGCACGTCTGGCGTAAACAATTTTCATCCTGGTAATATTGTGTTTATTTATAAACATCACTGCTGAAAAGCATGCACACTGTCGCAGCAGGTTAAACACTGAGTCTATAGCAAATTACGCACACATATAATAGCACTAAAACAAATAAGGAATAAGCTATCAAATTGACGGCAAATTTGTATGAAACCAGACTTATGATTAATATTTAATATATGATCTTCATATATGATATATGAACGCGAACTTCGACTGTTTGACAGATGGAAGCATCAATAGTTTCGATGGCATACACAATTGACCGAATACCTATTTATATTTGAAATAAATAAAGGAGACCTTTTTTATCTCAATATTCAGAAACTATATATATAGCAAAATTGATCACCCAAAAGTCTATAAAAATTAATTTTGATATCATTAAAACTATTTATACAGTCCTAAAAGGTGTTATAGCACTCAACTAACCGTTTTAGCATGTTTACTAATTATCTTGAATGTTGATAGACAGCAAAAACACTCGGCAATGTGAGATCTAACAAAATGACAAATCACTTAGAACATTATTCTTCTGTTTATAGGATTTAAGGCCCTGGATTGACTTTTTTTGACAAATCTTTAGCCTTTTCATCTTTTATTTTGAAATTATTATAGACAGATAAACACGTTACACAGTAAAAAAATATCAGCAATACAATTCAATGCTAATATCAATAGGGACTCAATATATATTTATTGAGACTTTAGTTATAGATCTTGACACTGATTGAATCAAATACACGGAAAATTGTCCCTAATTCTCTATGTTATTGAATTCTGATTATTCATCAGAATTGCTTTTTGATCGCAATATGATTTTGAAAACATTTTGATGGAAATTAAAGGAAACATTGTCATATCTATCTCATATTTATTGTAAAGCACAATATTACTTTGATGTTTTGCATGTGATGAAATATTTCTGAAAACATTATCTGTGTAAGTGCTAATGTTAGTAATTAGTATATTCTGACAGTTAATAGTATTCATATGTGCAGTTAACTTGTTTTGATATGGTCGGATAAATGATGTAAAAATTAATTTTACATTTTAAAGTAATTCAACTTAGTCCCAAAATGACATTAACTTCATCAGAACACGATGTCCTGTACTTTTATTGAATTAAATTGTAGACCTTTAAGCTTGTTAGAACTTATGTTGGGTGTACATTTAAAATTAGAATTATATTAGGTGTCTTCATGAAGTGGTTTTCTATAGTATAAACGCTAGATTATTTCATATTGACAGGGACACACATGTAAGCACATTTTATAGCGAATAAAATTATAACGTAACTCGTATTATATCAGGATATGTGAACATTTATGTCAGGAGCATAATACAAAAATATGAAGATGTGATATAATTGCCAATGGTAAGAAATCAAATGACATACATTTGTGATGTTGTAAATTGAGCCCGGAAATTTAGATACGATCCGGTAAAAGTTAACGACAGACGACAGACGCCAAGTGATGAGAACAGCCCTTTGGGCCAGGTGAGCAAAACAAATAGAAGCAACAATACAACAACAAACTGCCAATATGACAGTAATCTTTATGACTATAATAACTATATAGAAAATGGATTCAAAGACTTAGTCCATAGAAATGCAAAAATGATTGAAAAAAAATATGTATTGCTTTAAGAAATGGTTGCCCTTAAATGATTATGTTTTTGATTTTTTGCACTTTTGCTTATTACTTTATAAACTATAATCAATATTCAGTTACAGAAATAATGATCACCAAAAAATCTATTAAAATTAATGTTGATAACAAGGAAACTATTCATTCAGTCCTTAAATGTGTTATAGCACTCAACTAACCGTTTAGTATTATCTTGAATACCAGAGATAGATAGCAAAAACACTCAGCAATGTGAGATCTAACAAAATGACAAATCAGTAAGAGCATTATTCTTCTGTTTATAGGATTGAAGGCCCTGATAGACGGTTTGTTTACAAATCTTTAGCCTTTTCATCTTTTTTTAAACTCTTGTAAACAGATAAATACATAACACAGAAAATAAATATCGGCAATACAATTCAATGCTAATATCAATAGGGACTCAGTATATATTTATTCAGACTTTAGTTGTAGATCTTGACACTGATTGAAACAAATATACGGAAGATTGTCCCTAATTCCCTATGTTATTAAATTCTGATTATTCATCAAAAGTGCTTTTTGGTCACATTTATAATTTTTTATGTTCAGATGAATAATGCAAAAATTAATTTTACATTTTGATGCAATTCAACTTAGTCCAAAAATGACATTAACTTCATCAGAAGACCATGTCATGTACTTTTATTGAACTAAATGGGAAGATCTTTTAGCTTGCATGTTGGGTGTACATGTATCTGTATTATATTGGATGTATTCGTGAAGTGTTTCTCTATAATATAAACGCTATCTCACGTTTGTTTAATAGATCATTTCATCTTACTAGGAAATTAAATGTATACTAAGCACATTGTATATCGAATAACTTGTTTTATATCCGGATATATAAACATTTATGCCAGGAGCATAATAGAAAAATAAGAATATGTGGTTTAATTGACAAGGGCAAGAGATCAAATACATTTGTGACGTTGTAAACAGAGCCCGAAAATTAGGATAAGATCCTGGTAAACATATCAATTATTAAAATAAACTTATTCTAAATGCACACTAAATGTTAAAAATATTTCCTTTCAAGGTACTACAATCTGTCGGTACTTATAGTTTGGCATTGCACAAGATCATGTTTTTTTTTTTTTGTGACTGTTAATGATGTCTTTTACTAAGTCAATTGATGTCGGATGTGTACTGATTGATATTTTAGTCTGAGATCATCATACATGTTTTTTTATTAGTTGTCATTGGCTTTGAACTAGCTGTCAGTATCTTCGAGTACTCTCAGATCTGTACTTTAGGTTTTTTTGTATTGATGTTACAGTACAAGTTCACGTCAACTTCGTATATATATAAAAGATGTGGTATGATTGCCAATGAGACAACTATCCACAAAGACCGAAATGACACAGACATTAACAACTATAACACCGTACGGCCTTCAACAATGAGCAAAGCCCATACCGCATAGTCAGCTATAAAAGGCCCCGATAAGACAATGTAAAACAATTAAAACGAGAAAACTAACGGCTTTATTTATGTAAAAAAAATGAACGAAAAACAAAAGTGTAACACATAAACAGATGACAACCACTGAATGTTTGTTAGATGTATTTCTATTCGTATCCAGCTGATTAGTTAAGCATTTTCGACTGATTTTCATAGTTTGTTCTTATGTTGTACTGTATACTGTCCCAGGTTAGGTGAGGGTTGAGCGCTCACAAACATGTTTTTCGTGTGTCTGCCCCAAGTCAGGAGCCTTTAGTTCAGTAGTTGTCTTTGTTTCATGTCTGTCATACTTGTTTTTCGTAAACTATTTTGATATAAATTAGGTTGTTAGTTTTCGCAATTGAATTGAATCATATGTTTTATGTCGGGATCTTTTAAAGCCGATCACACGGTATGGGTTTTTCTTATTTTTGAAGAAGGTTGCCTATCATTGGTTACATCCTCTTCAATTGAACTTTGGGTGATAGCTGTTTTATCGACAAGTCTACCACATATCTTTATGATTAAAATGTAAAGGTAAACAACTATAGAGGACTTTACGGCCTTTGACCATGAGCAAAACATATACCGCATAGTCGATATAAAAGGTCCCAAATTATAAATGTAAAACAATTCAAACGAAAAAAAAACTAATAGCAGGATTTATAAACAAAATAATGAAGGAAAAGCAAATTTGACATAAAGCAACAAACAACTACCACTGAATTACAGGCTCCTGATTAGGGACACGCAGAATATGGATAGCCAGAAAGAATGAAACATAAAAACTATACTTAGTGCTTTCACAAATGAGGCATTTAAACATTTAGTAATCACCACTTACTGAATAAGTTTTTTTGTACCAATGGTTCTGCATGATTGTCTGTAACAAAGTAAAGTCAAAATTTGAATTCTGGAATGTATTGACATTGTATTTTTTTTACGCATCGCTAGGAAAACTCAACTGGCGACAGTTAATCCTACGTTTCACGTAGACCAAGCATCAAATACGGTAAAATTATCTCTTAGAATACAATAGGCTACATGTATCCAAACGTTTGAGAAATATTATTTTTAAATGAAGGAATCACAGTGTATTTGTAGAAATTGAAGTGTTTTGAAGATGTTGCTATGAAAAGAAAGAAAAAAAACAACATTACCCTTAACTATATTTATGAAATCGAATCTTAGTTGTATTATTGGGTACTGACAAGAGAGTGGAAATACATTATTTCTTGCTATTACCGAATACATTTTCTCCAGAGAACTCTATAATAGATCATTTCACCCTTCTTTATAATCCTGTTATTGACTATATTTTTGACGTTAAACACTGTCATATTATCCCATCTTTATTTCAAAATATGCTTTTGATGTTGCGTAAGTAACGGGATATTTCGTAAAAATTATCTGATTTAGTGAAGCGCTTCTTTGAAATGTGAGCAATTAGTACAATTTAGCAGTTGGAATAAATTACTTCAACATGGAATTTACTTGTTTACCTATGTTTCTGTGAAGAATGCGAAAATTAATTCTAGAACTCGAAGCATTTAGCTTTGTCAACATTAATTTAACATATATCAAAGCACTTGTACTTTTAGAAATTGAAAGAAATGTTGACCAATTTTTGGTGTTGGAAAATGGTTTGAGGTTTGGAGTATAGGTACATAGTTGATGATGCCAGCGTTTCAATTTACTGGCGACGTCCACGTGTTTTCGCTAAATGCAATAGCCGTTTGAACTCAAAGGCCTTCTTCCGACCGAATGTAAAACCTTTGCCAAAGTAGGGCGTCTGTTTGGCAGTGCGGAATATACAAGTATACCGCCACGTCCGGTCAGAATGATGACGTTAAATCCGGAAACTCGTGTAGAGAGAACGCCAAGTTTACGACACGTTTCGAACCCGTGTTACACTTGTATAATTAAAGGGTCCGTATTTAGCCTGTTGTAAGACCAACTTTCTGTCCCTGTGCAATATACCCTCAATTTTCATTGACAGTATAAATTTCCCGACTTTCTCCCGGAAAGCATATATTACAGTACCTAACTACCTATTGTACGTATTGTTAATTTGATCTCGTCCTGCACGTGCATGATATATATGTCACTGGACGATTTCCAACCAACAATGATTTAACATTACATGTGTTTGTTTGTACGTCATTGGCCGATATAGATTAAGTCCTAAAGTACTTTTCAGGAAAGTAAACATAATGAATGTCGTTTAATAATATGGTGTCACCTAACTTGTTTATAGTGTATAAAGGAAGACTTTCAAGTAGAATGTTATTGTAACTTGCTTCTTATCCTTATAATAACTTAACTTGTTTGACAGTAAAGTATTTTAAGCTAGTCATTTACGACCAGTTTCCCTGTTTTGTCCAGTTATCACATTACAAGCGACAAGGAAGTATGTTGGTTAACTTCTAGCATAACATTCAATGAGGAAAAAGGCGATTTGACGGAAGTTACAAATCTTATTGAACGTTTTTACTCAAATTACTACTAGTATCTTGATCAAAAGTTCATCGTGTGCACACCATGTAGACTTTAGATAGCCTCGTTATTTCAAACAAGTAAACTAAAGAGACCGTAGTTTACGATATCCAAATCTGGTAAATCAATTAGGAAGACTTAGAGACAAATCAATGTAGCAAACAGAAAATGGGGTTATTGCATGAACTCCAAAGGGAGCCAGACAGGGTAAGCGTCTTCTGCTACGTATGCAACACCTGTCATGGGAATTCACGTTCAGTCAAAATGTCACAATCGGGAATAGGATACAATCTGTAAAATTACAGAGCAGACGACTATACTAATAAAATTGAGAATGGAAATGGGGAATGTGTCAAAGAGACAACAATCCGACCAATGAACAGACAACAGCCGATGGCCACCAATGGGTCTTCACTGTAGCGAGAAACTCCCGCACTTGGAGGTGTCCTTCAGCTGGTCATATACAAAATATGTATACTAGTTCAGTGATAATGAACATCATACTAAACTCCGAATTATACACAAGAAACTAAAATTAAAAATCATACAAGACAGAGTTAATAAATTATAAACGGCCAAATCGGAAAGTGTTCGGAAATTAAGATTATTATATAAATATGGAGGATTATGGCATCTGAATTCCTTGACAAAATTCAGATAACGAAACAAATGTTCTTTAGCACCTAAGGTTGAACATGAATCAAATTATGTGGGGCGTCTATATTGACAAGGGCGGCACTAGTATCCATAATGATTCTTGACGTTGATTCGTTTTAAATGTTAAAAAAAGACATCAGGAATCGCCAGCAGTGTCCAAATTACTGTTCTCGAAAGGTTTAAGAACTCTCACGCAACCTATCTGACAGGTCCGCAATTTGCCAGTTGCAAGGCCCCTGTACTAAATAATATTATTTTCTAGTGGCAGTCCGAATTGTCCGCCTCAAATCTTCGACCTTCTTTGCAAAGCATTCCTGTTGTATAGAATGTCGAAAACAAATCAATTAGTAAAGAGAGGCTGTTCAAATAAACACAAACACATTTTGACGATCGATATTGTTACTAATACATGTACATTGATATATGAACATTTTAAAGACTAATATAAACCTCGACTAAGAACCAATATAATAAGCAGTGATGTCGATCTAAATATCAATCGTACAATTTTGCTGCTATTCTGAACTTATCTTGGTAATCTTTCATCATGTGTAAATAATAAGTATGTCTGACAGTTGTTAATTACAACGAAGAATTGATATGCATTTTCAACTTTCAAAAGAAATTTATATAATTTTACATTTTGAAACATATAAACTATGTCCAAATGAATAGCATTCGAGTCATTAGAAAAACATTACAGTTCTTTTAAAAAATCGAACAGAAAGAACTGTAAGCGTGTTGGTATTTTCCTCCTTCTAATTATATATCTTGATTCTCTCTCGGTTAAAGTTCACGTGTTTGTCGGGCATTAAAATTTTCCTTACGTAAAGAACTACCAAACTTGAGTGAGAGAAAAAAAATGGAAAGAAGACATTTGTTTTGATACTTTTTCTTGCATACTTAAATGCGAGTAATCTCAGATCTATACTTGCTGTTTTGTGTGTTTTTTTACGGTTTATTTTTTCCTAATTTGTTATTTTGGGGTCTTTTAAACACTTTACTTTGCGGCATTGGTTTTTGCTAATTGTTTAAAGCCGTACGGTGACATGTAGTTGCTAACTTCAACGTCATCTGGTCCATAATGAAGATATATCATAAATTACATTTTATTTTTATATTGTACGTGAAAAACAAGCTGTTTGTTTTTATAGCCATTAGGGTAAACAAAAAGAAGATGATAACCTAGAGTTCAAACAGTCAGTAAAACCCATGATCATGCAAAAGTTTCTGCATCATCATGATATGAAAGAAATTTTGCAATAGTTTTTATGGGGTAGAGATACAATTGAGAATGGTCCAAAATGGTTACTAGTTACGTGAAAATAGACGTCATACTAAATTACGAAACATATAAATGAACTAAAACTTAAAAAACACGCACGACTTACAAAGGCCAGAGGTTCCTGACGTGGGACAGGCGAAAAAATGCGGCGGGTTAAACTCCCAAAGTGATTAAAACGCTGTAGGTGAATAAATTAACATTTAGTTTATCTGTAAATTTATTCATTTTTTTCCCTCAAACTTTAAACATTTTTAAAATGGTTTAATGTCATTCGCCTATTTTTCAACATCAGCCGACACTAGAAATCAATTCTGAAGGTTTAAGAGAAAACTGTTTCTACTTATTCGTTTATAACTCATTTCAGTTTCTTAAAGAATAATTTTGCATAGGTTTAGTTGTTGAAATTAAATGCCTAAAATAAAACCGTTATTTTTTTCTAACCTCTCGAAGAATAACAAATCCCCAATGGTATAATAACGCGACTTAAGCATACTGGATGTTGATGCCATTTATGTCCATAAATTGTTTGTTTATGGACATTTATTTCCAGTCAGGGCATATAAACATATTGAATTATACCACATTATCGATTAAATAGTTTTGATGACTTTTTTAACATGTCTTATATTTTCAGGCACTGCATTTATACTTTACACGAAAAGTACAATTATTTATTCGTGTTTTTGTCTTTAATTAAAAACTGTAAATCAGAAATTCTATTATACTTAATTAACAGTGAAAATATTTGTTGCACTTCGGGCGTTTCTCCGAATAAGTTTTTAATTTTAGCTTGTTCGTTGCTCATATTTCAGAAAAAGGTTCATGTTAGTTTTGATTTACTTTGCCGGAAGTTGTACAAGATATCCTTTTAAGGTATCAAGTCGCAGGTGCTCAATGTCATGACCCTAGTCATGAGTGAAAGACCGGTTACTAGAGCAAATGTATATCACAGAAACCTTGACCGTATGCTATAGTGGATCTAGTTTGGAAAAAAATACTTACTTTGCGCAATGCAATAATAAAATGACATCAGATGTTGACACTGTAAATGGCAAATGCGCCTGCCTCCCAAACTATTCTTCTTGTTCCGGTGGCAATTATAACCCGATTAATACAAATTTTGAAAATAATTCAGTCAGGTAAAAGAAGACCGTGAATTCACCAATCTCATACCAGAAGAAGACATAAAAGCAATGCATATGCATAACTAATCACAAAAACATGTAAAGAATATCTAAATTTTGAATATGCTAAAACTTAATTCAAAATATCAACAACTGAACCAAGCACAAATGACATATGATTCTCCATAATGACAATTCTTAGTTCTTCACATTGAATTGCTTGTTATCAAAGGAAGATTAAAAACCATATTTTTTAACCTTGATATCGATTCGAATTCACTACAAGAACGATACCGTGACTTATTGACATTGAAACTAGTATGAAATAAAAACGACAAAAAACAAAACTATAAGAAACGAAACTGGGTCGTCATTTCCATGCACAATTCCATTTCAAACAAATGAAACAATTTAAGTGACTATCACAAAAACAAAATAGAATGTTACCATTTGTATTGTATAAATCTTCTCATCGTTTGTACTTAAAGCTTCAAGTTATTTATATTACATAAGAATTTCATTTTACTACTTGACAATTTATATCTACCAATAATTAGACTGTAGACTTTTTTCAATTTTCTGCGTGTTCTAATAAACTAGCTAACATGAAATCAAATCTAGTAAAAAGGAGGATTAGAAACAAGCAATTATGCATTTTACAAATCAGCTGGACCGTTTTTAATCTAATAAATTGTTTTACTATCTATAACAATCTAATTGATGCATGTATATATAATTGCATTCACACCTTTTTATTTGTATTTCAATAAGTTTTAGATTTAAAGGTTTAGCTGTTGCTTTGAATTAGTCCCTATTTGCAAGGTTCATAGAATTTAACAGTCATCTTATTAAGTGTTAATGGCGATTGTTCTATATACATGTACATGGTTATTTTTATGATTTAGGTCATATGCTTTCCTTGTTCAAAGTGATGCATATGGCTTCATGTTGTATCAGTAGCTTAATTGACAGTGGTTATTTGAAACGTTGGATCGGTCAAACATCTTCGAACTGTTTCCAAAACTTTGAATAACTAATACTTAGTAGGATATTATGCCTAGAACGGCAACACGTGCATTCTTGTATTTTTTATTTACACAAAAACAAATTATTCGATTACTTACCTATCTATTTGAAATAGGTCTAATGAAAATGCAACGAATCTATATATTGAAGGCACAGCAAAAAGATACGTTAAATTAGATATTTTCTTTCCCATGATTTTTTTTTAAGGCACAAATTACAGCATAGAAATAAAATTGATGACCATAATTTGAATGTACAATAATATCAAATTAGTTACGTGTACGCAACATTTTTTTTTTTTTTGTACCTTGGAAAACGTTACCATAGGCGGATCCAGCGGGCCCTGGGGACCCGGGCTCCCCTTTCGTGGGAAAAATTTGGTAGATTATATAGGGAATCACTAAAACATGACGGGAGCGCCCCACCCCTCCCCTTTTAGGTCAATCAGCGCCCCCTCCTTTATAAAAAATTCTGAATCCGCCACTGGTTACATACGACCATATGCATTGATTAACATAAATGTCTTAATTAAAGTACACCGGAAGGGTTCGAAGTTTCTGCCCATTATAATGTCACTCGCATCATTACCAATAGTAATACCCTTTTATCTCATTCATCGAATTACCTCAGTTACCAAAAAAAAACAACAAACAGATAAAGGTCAAATGAATTACAGTCTACGTATAGTATAATCTGGTTAGACATAGTGAATAGAAAAAACATAAGTTCACAAAGTGTAATTCTCAGTATATTTACTTAATAAACCAGTTTTAATGACCTTACTGTTTATCATGAGTTTATAACTGTAGTCTAAAATATTTCATTTCAATGACAAAAAAATACATTTTGTTATAGATTTTTTTTTTTTCTTAAATAAATATATAAACAACCCATTAGCAAATAAATTAATTACATTTTCTCAAGGGGTTTGTTTTAATGTACTTAATATTTATTTGATATTATTTCATTATAAATTGTTCTGAAAGATGCTTTGTATTGAAGTGCTGTTATAGTTTTTTACACGCATACTAAAAGATGACTAGACGATGTTTTTACGTAAGGTGACTCTTTCATGATAGCTTTAAATTTTTTTTTATTTGGAGTAGACAACATGGTTAACAATTCCATAGGTTTGTTTTTGCAACTGCCTTATAAGTATTCCATGAATAGTTGAGGAGGACGGGAAGTGTTTGAGAACAAACCCATCGATATAACTCACCCTCTTGTCTACTGAAAGCTTCTCATGTTACGAAATCTACGTGCGTTGACAATAATTATTTGAAGGAGGTCCAGTGCGTAATTTCCACGAAGAGCAATTTACCAGCCAGTGTTTTATTAGCTTCTAGATTATATTTCATTTGTCGAGAGGCAACACGAAAACAAAGAAACAGTAACTCTGTCCCATTATATATGTGTCTGTCCAAACCAGAAGCCTGCTATTCATTATTTTCATAGCTGACTGCGGTATGGGTTTTATTCATTGTTGAATACCGTGTGGTGGTGACCTATGGGTGTTAAGGTGGTGCCTAACACTACAGGGAGATAACTCTGTAATATCAGCTAAACGGTTTAATTACATTGCGTTGTGAAGGCAATATAAAGCTCCATTGATCAAAATTAGTGTTAGTGAAACTGTTATATAACCAGTGTAATTTTTCTGATAAAACGCTTGGTTCAAATTATTTTATTTTTTTATATTTTTGTAAAAGGGTCAAATTAAATACTTTGTCAATATTAATGAAAATTAAACGAGCCAAATTAATTTTAGTGAAAGTGTTGGGTACCACCTTAATTTCATTTAATTTGTCATTTGGTCTAAATTGTGGAGAGTTTTTCTAATTGGCGATCATACCACATCTTTTTATTTTTATAGAAGAGATACAATCGGAAGTCGTTAAAGAAATCGTTATTCAATTTTCACTACTGCACCTTTTAGTCTTCTTTAGTGCACGAAACTAATCTTAATATTTGGTTACAAGGAATTTTAAATACAAGTGGTCAAAACAATTTGAGCATACAAATATTTTAAAGAAACGATAAATTGAGCATTATGAATGAAAAATGAAAAGATTTGTAACGTTATTGCTACACTGAACATTACTTTAATTTATACGAGTTCATTAACTGTGTTTTCCGAAATTAAAGGAGGGTATGACACGACCAATTTAAAGACAAGCTAAACGGAAGAATTACAATGATTTTACCCATGAAATAAACTTAAGGAGCATCAACTCGGTAATGTGCGTTGCCATACGTCTGGCTCGCTTAAACAGACATGTATTTGCATAATTGTCACAAGAGCTAAAACTAGCCTTTCAATCTAAAAAAATATGAAATCACTACAAAATATTTGATGATAAACAAATACATCTGTCTCGCTGTTCAAAATAATAATATACAGTTTTGACGTTGAAATTACTTTCTAAAATTTGAGATTGTGTGTGTGTGTGTGTGTTTAAATTTTTTTTTTTTTTTTTTTTTTTTTTTTTTTTTTTGAGTAAATATCAATAAAATATTTGTTTAATATGTGAACTCTGCCAAATGGGTCGGTTTTTGAAAATCGGTTGCATTTTAATTGATGTATCACCTTAAACAACGTTTGTGTGGTTTTTTTTTTAATTTTATTTGCTCACCGTCTGAAACAAACGTTTAACTTTTTCCTGGTTTCTCTATGGTAAATGTATTAAAGTTTACTGACAGCAATATAAGGTTAAAACAATAAAGCTTTTAAAGAAATAGATCTTTCAAGAAATTACCAACTGTTCAAGTGAAATTCATTAGGTTGAGTATAATATTTATAGCAACCGGAAATGAACTGACTTGTTTAATGATGAACACTCTGTTTTGAATGACATATTCTTTTATTGTCTACGTTCCACAAACTTTACCAATACAATGATAGATATTTGACAAGTGCTTGGCCGGTCACCTTTTGCTGATTTTAATCAGTGTATCAACTTTGTCCAGTAGATGCGAAAATCAATAAAAGTCACTTTGTTTCTCACGGTGTGTTTGATAAAAGCATTCCATATAATACACGCAAAAATACATAATACACGCAAAAAACAGACAGCTCATATCACAAAATGCGATTTTCTCTGATTATTAAATATGTTTCTAAAATTTTGAAACTGAATTAGTTCATAGATGATGATGTTTGAACCTTACGAACAACCATTACCAAGTAAAGAGGTCACTGAATATTGTATGAAAGCTATGCTAAAATAGATTTCATTAGGTCACACAAGTCTAATTATAACATGTGATACGCAAATGACTGTTTGATCATGACAATATATATTCTAATCCATTCATGATTAATTACAAAATGTAGTAAGGCACACGTAGTATACTAAGATAGATCTTTATGGTGTTTTCGTCATTCCAATAAAAATGGTAATTCCACATCAAAGAATATGTGTGTCACTGCCATGATGACCACGGATATTTCTTGTTTGTCAAAGTCATGATTCTATAATCTGTTCTCCTTTCATGGCTAATGGCTATCATGTAACTTGACGAGTGCAAAATGTGAAGCAACCACTGCCAACCCTTCTTTAAAAATGCTCTGGTGTACATGTTCCTTGGAAATAATTAGTGAATTGATATGATTAAACTATGCAAGGCACGCGGACATGAGACAGCAACCAAACAACCAATATCAAATTATAAAGACAAATAGGGGTCATAATAATTAGACTTTTATCTTTTGATCGTTGTGATGTCATTGAGGAGACATGTGATCAGAATTTTACTTTAAGATAGTTAACCTTAGTTTACCCCATTGTGAGCATTTTGTCAATTCGATTCACTTTTATTAAGATTGTGTGTCTCATAAATGTGGGTTTTGCTATAATAAACTTTTCCAAATAGTTTTACAACTGCATGAAACCTTCATTTCAAAGCGTCAAAATTTGCATGAATGCGAGTAATCTCTTTACAGCACTCTTCACTCGCAATCATTTTAAGCATCTTATATCTGATGAGTTTTAGACAACTGACAAAGGCGAAACAAGACAATAGGAAAGCAATTGCTTGGCCTTTCACCCTTATCTTTTGTTTGTCATTTCTTGAATTGTGTTATCTATGACGTTGAAGAGTTAATTTGACAAATCCCATTGTCGGTTAATATACAGGGGCGGATGCAGGAATTTTCGAAAGGGGGGGTGCTAACCCAGGGCAAAGGGGGGTGCAAAACATGTCCCGATACAAATGCATTGATCGGCAAAAATAAAGGGGGGGGTGCGCACCCCCGGAACCCCCCCCCCCCCCCTGGATCCGCCACTGATATATCAAATTAGATGACATATATTGAACAAGACTTTTAAAAAGTACAAAGCATATATATTCAGATTAGAACTTTATCAGGAGTTTGCTTAGCACATTTACGGAAATCCCTTATCGGATGAACTTGGCATATATTGTAGTTTGACGTCAAATAGATTTGAGGTATTTAGATCAAGTCACTACAAAAACAATCGAACTGTGTGATTTTATTTTTTCTAGTAAAAACTATGAATATAAATTTTCTACGACTACAAAGGAAATCAAATAAAAGAGCGATGAATTTGCGATAAAACATAATCATGGCTTTATTGATCACATAGACTAAAAAATATTGAAGCATTAAATTCTTATAATAACACAAATTAACGACACAATTAACAATTTAACCGTGACCAAAAACTATCATACATAATCACACTTTAATATTCCGTAGCTACATGTACATGTAGGTTGGCAATATTTCAATATAACACCTAAATTTGAATTTGCCTCATTTTGAAAGCTCAATCTTAAAAATTATGAAAGCATACATGTAGGTTTTATAATTAAAAACCTACATACATACGTAAGGCCCGAGGCTACATTCTTTGTCAAAAAGGGATCAAAATCAATTTTCAGTATAACGATTATGATGTCTAAGATTTGCAACGTTTACATTTTCTTGTTTTATTTTCAAGTCAAAGTGTGAATTCACGATGAACAGAAAATAGTTTTAGACTAAGACGATATTATATAACTCCGTACATATTTGTTATCTAAGCAAAATGATTTCGAAAGGCACCTAGTTTGACCTTAAAGATTTAAAAGCTGGCAAACAAAGTGCATGGACGGAAATCATTATCAATCCTTTCATAGGACAATTACCGACTTTATAAAGTCTATAGTGTTGTAACCTTGCTTCAACAACAAAAATAAACAGACAAGACATTTCAAATTCTATTTCTAGAAGGTATGCTTTTAACGTTGTTTTTTGTACAATATCAGATTTGTATGGTCGTAATTGTTTCCCCAGGCATCTCTGATAAAGCGAACACTTTCATCGTGAAGAATGTATTATAACAATACCACTTTTTCAATGTCGGAAAGACAAACTAATTGTCGTGCTGTTGCTCAGAGGTCATTATTTTGTGGCAGAAAAATATGATCATGGGTTTCGTAAAGATAAACAGATATTGTTAATTAAAAGTCGTTTATTGATCATAATTTACAGGGACAAACAAGAAAGCATTTATAGCTGTACAAAATTTAATGTATACTTAACTTACAAACTTAACACAAATTCAATTTAATGTATATAAGAACATCAATACATAAAGTTTTGAAATTTTAGTATGGTATCATGGTGCTGAAAAAAATATATCTTGCAGAAACCGATGATAGCATGATAAGTTTTATATAAGTTTTGACTTTATGAGAAATATGATATCATATAATCTCTTAAAGTTCAATTACAAATTTGGATAAACTTTTTAAGTTGTTGCTATATATTCAATCTCAGAAAAGATTAATGTGGAAGAAGTGCTTTTCAATTCGTTTGATAATGCACAGTTAGATGAAAGTTTGTCATATAAATGGTCCATAGTCTCTAGTAAAAAAATATATGAAACGATTCAGAGAAAAAAACTAACTGTCAGTTCATGCCAAACATTTTATGTTTTTATTTTCATTACCCTTGGTTCATAGACAGTAGCACTTTTGGAGCAGGAACCGAACCCATTGCATGGCAAAATATGATTCCATATCTGGTATATCATGCTCAGATTCCACTGAACCATGTCTGGTCAATCCTAGTCAATTAATATTTTTTCATCCTATAATATACATGACATATTTGCCATTAGATGTAAATAAAGATATAAACAACATTTTTCAAAATAATACTTTCCTTTAATAATTGAGTTGTTTCTCTTTGTGTTATATTTGTTTAGTACCCTAGATGAAGATGTAGGAAGCTGATAAATTATTAAGTATTTTTAATAGTTCATCTCGAAAAAGAATTAAAATATATGCTAAACTGTAGACGGTATACATTAAGAAGAACATGTTGACCAATGGGCAGTACAATACGATGGGTTTCATATTATGTATGACAATACTTATTTGCTTCAGGAGTGCAATGTAGTTTCCGTTGCGATTATAAGTATTATTATAGTTCTGTTTTATAGGAGGTCGTAATATTAACATAAAAATCTGTTTTGGATCCGCTCAACACTGATTACTTAATTGATCGATTGTCGTTTGCTTAATCATGTTAATGACCAGCGGTAAAATTTTAAAAAATATTAAGGCCGACAAGTTGTCCTGTTGATATACATGTAAATAAATGAAATATTATTAGTACAATAACCAACGACAACCACTGGATTAATAAAAAAAAAAAACCCTATTGGTTAATTGAGAGTAAAATTTATTTTTGTTTCATATATGGATTTATTTTTCGTTTCAAGATGTCATTCCTGGTTAAAATATTTAGAGTAAGGAACTGAACATTTTTGTTTTTATTATCTTTGCCCTTGGTTTATAATAAATATTCTCTTAGTAGCCTTATTGGGGGCAGGAGGAATTTAGGTTCTTTTGCATGACACAATTCCTTTCCCTATCTCATATATCATGCTCAAAATCCACTTTTTCTATGCATCCTTTTCAATCAATGTTGCAACACCTATTTAACTTCTTGGTCTTTTACAATATACATGAAATAATCGCCACTGGACATAGAGAAATATAAAATCATTCAAAACAATCCTAGTTTCCTTAACTTTTTTATTCGAGCGTTGCGTGTCTGGCGATCAAAATTTTAAGCCATGTTTCTTGATTGACATCACATTTACATTATATTACTGGAGTTGTCTCTCTTTGTGCTATATTTTCAATATTTATCGCGTATGGAGGAGATCAATTGGTCCGAGTACACAGTTATTTCGTAGTGCATTTCTTTTAGACAATAAATGAAAATTAAAAAAATCCCACCTGCGCTTTCTCAATAATATTTTTACAGTGTGTTGTACTACTTTTGGGACAAATTATATCAAAATTATAGAAAACTTCATCAGCTCTAACTCAAAATATGGACAATTTTGTGTTAAGGGGGTCTTGAAATCTTTTGACAGCTTCCGAAGTGCTAATTTCTGACCTTTTTCAGCTGGACCTAATCACTACTTTACATTAATATTTATGACCCAAATTTTTTTACAGTGTCATGTCACCCCCCAACTTGCTATATGAGGCATAAAACATGGAGAAATAAATTTGGAAGGGGTATAACAAAAATTGGCAAGTAACACACTGTCCACACTAAGGACTATATTCGTGGACAACGAAAATCAAAGGACGATAACTGTGTACTCGGACCTAATAGGATAGAATAAGTTGACCAATCTTAATAAAACTTGGTATGACTAAAGCTTAATATATTATAAGACTGCTTACAAAGTGTCATAGCAATAGGATATATATTATAGACAATATGATTAATTCTATATTCAACTTTGCGTGTTAAATTTAGACGTTAAAATTGAGAAATTTCAACTATCAACATTTGGGGCTTTTAAAATTTAAATATTGCAAAAAAATACTTTTAAAATGCCTTAATATATAATATATCATGTATTTAAAGCAATAGAGTACTCATTTGATATATCAGACTTAGCATAATTATTCAAAAGTCAAATTTATATGAGCCTGTGTCTAAAAATGGAGGTTTTCAAATGAAGGGAGGCCTTACATGAAGATGTAATATTTTGCAGCAATTTTAAATTTGTGAAGCTTTTTGATTATAAATAATCCTTACATATGTATTTAATGTACTTTAAATGGAAAGAAAACTTACAAATAACATATCATATTAGTTTAAAAGGGTCTTAGGCCAAGTAAGACTAAAAATAATTTAGGGTCAATTTAGGCCGTAGCACATATTTACATTAAAAAATGCATATTGAAGCTATAGGAAATAAAAATTTGTGTCTTTTCTATCATTTCTATACTCAGGTGACATGATACAATAAATCTGAGCACAAAAAGGCTCTTACATTCAACTTTTTTAGCAGACAGTATGGTCTGATACAAAGATTTTTCACTTTTTAGTGAAAAACTTGCATGCAATTTGAGTCTCAACAGGCTTATATTTGAACCCCATGCTATCCTACAGAAGTAAAGAAAGATATTATGTAAAATGAAACAGGTACAAAAGACATTGTTAAGTGCTTTTTATACAAATTTAGTGAGGTCTTTATTATGGACTTCAACTTTTATGTGCCATGCTCCTCACATTTAACTTGATCCAAACAGGGCGTTAGGCGAGGGTCATTTATACAACACATTTTGCTCATATTGTCTGAGATAATCTTCTTTTCTGTAGATTCAGAGTTCACACATGAGTAATAAAACTGGATTAAAGCATAGAAACACAAAAATTGACACATGAAAACATGTCAGATAGAAAGTCAGAATGCCACTTATGCATCAAAATTGAAAAAGCTATGAAATGCTTATTTTGACCATATAATGCCAAAATTGGTCATTTTTGCAGAAATTCTATCAAATAAAAGTTTAAATCCTTTAGTTTTATGTTATTTGACAAATTGATACCATCAAATCATTCAGGGAAGTTGCCAAAGTACAGATTCTATATTTTCTGATTTCACCTAATAGGATAGAATAAGTTGACCAATCTTAATAAAACTTGGTATGACTAAAGCTTAATATATTATAAGACTGCTTACAAAGTGTCATAGCAATAGGATATATATTATAGACAATATGATTAATTCTATATTCAACTTTGCGTGTTAAATTTAGACGTTAAAATTGAGAAATTTCAACTATCAACATTTGGGGCTTTTAAAATTTAAATATTGCAAAAAAATACTTTTAAAATGCCTTAATATATAATATATCATGTATTTAAAGCAATAGAGTACTCATTTGATATATCAGACTTAGCATAATTATTCAAAAGTCAAATTTATATGAGCCTGTGTCTAAAAATGGAGGTTTTCAAATGAAGGGAGGCCTTACATGAAGATGTAATATTTTGCAGCAATTTTAAATTTGTGAAGCTTTTTGATTATAAATAATCCTTACATATGTATTTAATGTACTTTAAATGGAAAGAAAACTTACAAATAACATATCATATTAGTTTAAAAGGGTCTTAGGCCAAGTAAGACTAAAAATAATTTAGGGTCAATTTAGGCCGTAGCACATATTTACATTAAAAAATGCATATTGAAGCTATAGGAAATAAAAATTTGTGTCTTTTCTATCATTTCTATACTCAGGTGACATGATACAATAAATCTGAGCACAAAAAGGCTCTTACATTCAACTTTTTTAGCAGACAGTATGGTCTGATACAAAGATTTTTCACTTTTTAGTGAAAAACTTGCATGCAATTTGAGTCTCAACAGGCTTATATTTGAACCCCATGCTATCCTACAGAAGTAAAGAAAGATATTATGTAAAATGAAACAGGTACAAAAGACATTGTTAAGTGCTTTTTATACAAATTTAGTGAGGTCTTTATTATGGACTTCAACTTTTATGTGCCATGCTCCTCACATTTAACTTGATCCAAACAGGGCGTTAGGCGAGGGTCATTTATACAACACATTTTGCTCATATTGTCTGAGATAATCTTCTTTTCTGTAGATTCAGAGTTCACACATGAGTAATAAAACTGGATTAAAGCATAGAAACACAAAAATTGACACATGAAAACATGTCAGATAGAAAGTCAGAATGCCACTTATGCATCAAAATTGAAAAAGCTATGAAATGCTTATTTTGACCATATAATGCCAAAATTGGTCATTTTTGCAGAAATTCTATCAAATAAAAGTTTAAATCCTTTAGTTTTATGTTATTTGACAAATTGATACCATCAAATCATTCAGGGAAGTTGCCAAAGTACAGATTCTATATTTTCTGATTTCACCTAATAGGATAGAATAAGTTGACCAATCTTAATAAAACTTGGTATGACTAAAGCTTAATATATTATAAGACTGCTTACAAAGTGTCATAGCAATAGGATATATATTATAGACAATATGATTAATTCTATATTCAACTTTGCGTGTTAAATTTAGACGTTAAAATTGAGAAATTTCAACTATCAACATTTGGGGCTTTTAAAATTTAAATATTGCAAAAAAATACTTTTAAAATGCCTTAATATATAATATATCATGTATTTAAAGCAATAGAGTACTCATTTGATATATCAGACTTAGCATAATTATTCAAAAGTCAAATTTATATGAGCCTGTGTCTAAAAATGGAGGTTTTCAAATGAAGGGAGGCCTTACATGAAGATGTAATATTTTGCAGCAATTTTAAATTTGTGAAGCTTTTTGATTATAAATAATCCTTACATATGTATTTAATGTACTTTAAATGGAAAGAAAACTTACAAATAACATATCATATTAGTTTAAAAGGGTCTTAGGCCAAGTAAGACTAAAAATAATTTAGGGTCAATTTAGGCCGTAGCACATATTTACATTAAAAAATGCATATTGAAGCTATAGGAAATAAAAATTTGTGTCTTTTCTATCATTTCTATACTCAGGTGACATGATACAATAAATCTGAGCACAAAAAGGCTCTTACATTCAACTTTTTTAGCAGACAGTATGGTCTGATACAAAGATTTTTCACTTTTTAGTGAAAAACTTGCATGCAATTTGAGTCTCAACAGGCTTATATTTGAACCCCATGCTATCCTACAGAAGTAAAGAAAGATATTATGTAAAATGAAACAGGTACAAAAGACATTGTTAAGTGCTTTTTATACAAATTTAGTGAGGTCTTTATTATGGACTTCAACTTTTATGTGCCATGCTCCTCACATTTAACTTGATCCAAACAGGGCGTTAGGCGAGGGTCATTTATACAACACATTTTGCTCATATTGTCTGAGATAATCTTCTTTTCTGTAGATTCAGAGTTCACACATGAGTAATAAAACTGGATTAAAGCATAGAAACACAAAAATTGACACATGAAAACATGTCAGATAGAAAGTCAGAATGCCACTTATGCATCAAAATTGAAAAAGCTATGAAATGCTTATTTTGACCATATAATGCCAAAATTGGTCATTTTTGCAGAAATTCTATCAAATAAAAGTTTAAATCCTTTAGTTTTATGTTATTTGACAAATTGATACCATCAAATCATTCAGGGAAGTTGCCAAAGTACAGATTCTATATTTTCTGATTTCACCTAATAGGATAGAATAAGTTGACCAATCTTAATAAAACTTGGTATGACTAAAGCTTAATATATTATAAGACTGCTTACAAAGTGTCATAGCAATAGGATATATATTATAGACAATATGATTAATTCTATATTCAACTTTGCGTGTTAAATTTAGACGTTAAAATTGAGAAATTTCAACTATCAACATTTGGGGCTTTTAAAATTTAAATATTGCAAAAAAATACTTTTAAAATGCCTTAATATATAATATATCATGTATTTAAAGCAATAGAGTACTCATTTGATATATCAGACTTAGCATAATTATTCAAAAGTCAAATTTATATGAGCCTGTGTCTAAAAATGGAGGTTTTCAAATGAAGGGAGGCCTTACATGAAGATGTAATATTTTGCAGCAATTTTAAATTTGTGAAGCTTTTTGATTATAAATAATCCTTACATATGTATTTAATGTACTTTAAATGGAAAGAAAACTTACAAATAACATATCATATTAGTTTAAAAGGGTCTTAGGCCAAGTAAGACTAAAAATAATTTAGGGTCAATTTAGGCCGTAGCACATATTTACATTAAAAAATGCATATTGAAGCTATAGGAAATAAAAATTTGTGTCTTTTCTATCATTTCTATACTCAGGTGACATGATACAATAAATCTGAGCACAAAAAGGCTCTTACATTCAACTTTTTTAGCAGACAGTATGGTCTGATACAAAGATTTTTCACTTTTTAGTGAAAAACTTGCATGCAATTTGAGTCTCAACAGGCTTATATTTGAACCCCATGCTATCCTACAGAAGTAAAGAAAGATATTATGTAAAATGAAACAGGTACAAAAGACATTGTTAAGTGCTTTTTATACAAATTTAGTGAGGTCTTTATTATGGACTTCAACTTTTATGTGCCATGCTCCTCACATTTAACTTGATCCAAACAGGGCGTTAGGCGAGGGTCATTTATACAACACATTTTGCTCATATTGTCTGAGATAATCTTCTTTTCTGTAGATTCAGAGTTCACACATGAGTAATAAAACTGGATTAAAGCATAGAAACACAAAAATTGACACATGAAAACATGTCAGATAGAAAGTCAGAATGCCACTTATGCATCAAAATTGAAAAAGCTATGAAATGCTTATTTTGACCATATAATGCCAAAATTGGTCATTTTTGCAGAAATTCTATCAAATAAAAGTTTAAATCCTTTAGTTTTATGTTATTTGACAAATTGATACCATCAAATCATTCAGGGAAGTTGCCAAAGTACAGATTCTATATTTTCTGATTTCACCTAATAGGATAGAATAAGTTGACCAATCTTAATAAAACTTGGTATGACTAAAGCTTAATATATTATAAGACTGCTTACAAAGTGTCATAGCAATAGGATATATATTATAGACAATATGATTAATTCTATATTCAACTTTGCGTGTTAAATTTAGACGTTAAAATTGAGAAATTTCAACTATCAACATTTGGGGCTTTTAAAATTTAAATATTGCAAAAAAATACTTTTAAAATGCCTTAATATATAATATATCATGTATTTAAAGCAATAGAGTACTCATTTGATATATCAGACTTAGCATAATTATTCAAAAGTCAAATTTATATGAGCCTGTGTCTAAAAATGGAGGTTTTCAAATGAAGGGAGGCCTTACATGAAGATGTAATATTTTGCAGCAATTTTAAATTTGTGAAGCTTTTTGATTATAAATAATCCTTACATATGTATTTAATGTACTTTAAATGGAAAGAAAACTTACAAATAACATATCATATTAGTTTAAAAGGGTCTTAGGCCAAGTAAGACTAAAAATAATTTAGGGTCAATTTAGGCCGTAGCACATATTTACATTAAAAAATGCATATTGAAGCTATAGGAAATAAAAATTTGTGTCTTTTCTATCATTTCTATACTCAGGTGACATGATACAATAAATCTGAGCACAAAAAGGCTCTTACATTCAACTTTTTTAGCAGACAGTATGGTCTGATACAAAGATTTTTCACTTTTTAGTGAAAAACTTGCATGCAATTTGAGTCTCAACAGGCTTATATTTGAACCCCATGCTATCCTACAGAAGTAAAGAAAGATATTATGTAAAATGAAACAGGTACAAAAGACATTGTTAAGTGCTTTTTATACAAATTTAGTGAGGTCTTTATTATGGACTTCAACTTTTATGTGCCATGCTCCTCACATTTAACTTGATCCAAACAGGGCGTTAGGCGAGGGTCATTTATACAACACATTTTGCTCATATTGTCTGAGATAATCTTCTTTTCTGTAGATTCAGAGTTCACACATGAGTAATAAAACTGGATTAAAGCATAGAAACACAAAAATTGACACATGAAAACATGTCAGATAGAAAGTCAGAATGCCACTTATGCATCAAAATTGAAAAAGCTATGAAATGCTTATTTTGACCATATAATGCCAAAATTGGTCATTTTTGCAGAAATTCTATCAAATAAAAGTTTAAATCCTTTAGTTTTATGTTATTTGACAAATTGATACCATCAAATCATTCAGGGAAGTTGCCAAAGTACAGATTCTATATTTTCTGATTTCACCTAATAGGATAGAATAAGTTGACCAATCTTAATAAAACTTGGTATGACTAAAGCTTAATATATTATAAGACTGCTTACAAAGTGTCATAGCAATAGGATATATATTATAGACAATATGATTAATTCTATATTCAACTTTGCGTGTTAAATTTAGACGTTAAAATTGAGAAATTTCAACTATCAACATTTGGGGCTTTTAAAATTTAAATATTGCAAAAAAATACTTTTAAAATGCCTTAATATATAATATATCATGTATTTAAAGCAATAGAGTACTCATTTGATATATCAGACTTAGCATAATTATTCAAAAGTCAAATTTATATGAGCCTGTGTCTAAAAATGGAGGTTTTCAAATGAAGGGAGGCCTTACATGAAGATGTAATATTTTGCAGCAATTTTAAATTTGTGAAGCTTTTTGATTATAAATAATCCTTACATATGTATTTAATGTACTTTAAATGGAAAGAAAACTTACAAATAACATATCATATTAGTTTAAAAGGGTCTTAGGCCAAGTAAGACTAAAAATAATTTAGGGTCAATTTAGGCCGTAGCACATATTTACATTAAAAAATGCATATTGAAGCTATAGGAAATAAAAATTTGTGTCTTTTCTATCATTTCTATACTCAGGTGACATGATACAATAAATCTGAGCACAAAAAGGCTCTTACATTCAACTTTTTTAGCAGACAGTATGGTCTGATACAAAGATTTTTCACTTTTTAGTGAAAAACTTGCATGCAATTTGAGTCTCAACAGGCTTATATTTGAACCCCATGCTATCCTACAGAAGTAAAGAAAGATATTATGTAAAATGAAACAGGTACAAAAGACATTGTTAAGTGCTTTTTATACAAATTTAGTGAGGTCTTTATTATGGACTTCAACTTTTATGTGCCATGCTCCTCACATTTAACTTGATCCAAACAGGGCGTTAGGCGAGGGTCATTTATACAACACATTTTGCTCATATTGTCTGAGATAATCTTCTTTTCTGTAGATTCAGAGTTCACACATGAGTAATAAAACTGGATTAAAGCATAGAAACACAAAAATTGACACATGAAAACATGTCAGATAGAAAGTCAGAATGCCACTTATGCATCAAAATTGAAAAAGCTATGAAATGCTTATTTTGACCATATAATGCCAAAATTGGTCATTTTTGCAGAAATTCTATCAAATAAAAGTTTAAATCCTTTAGTTTTATGTTA
The DNA here is from genome assembly GCF_965363235.1 of Mytilus galloprovincialis. Taxonomy (NCBI): domain Eukaryota; kingdom Metazoa; phylum Mollusca; class Bivalvia; order Mytilida; family Mytilidae; genus Mytilus; species Mytilus galloprovincialis. The sequence continues at coordinate 47,289,701 of NC_134841.1, read as the reverse complement.
TTTGACAAATTGATACCATCAAATCATTCAGGGAAGTTGCCAAAGTACAGATTCTATATTTTCTGATTTCACCTCTTAGGTCCGAGTACACAGTTATTTCGTAGTGCATTTCTTTTAGACAATAAATGAAAATTAAAAAAATCCCACCTGCGCTTTCTCAATAATATTTTTACAGTGTGTTGTACTACTTTTGGGACAAATTATATCAAAATTATAGAAAACTTCATCAGCTCTAACTCAAAATATGGACAATTTTGTGTTAAGGGGGTCTTGAAATCTTTTGACAGCTTCCGAAGTGCTAATTTCTGACCTTTTTCAGCTGGACCTAATCACTACTTTACATTAATATTTATGACCCAAATTTTTTTACAGTGTCATGTCACCCCCCAACTTGCTATATGAGGCATAAAACATGGAGAAATAAATTTGGAAGGGGTATAACAAAAATTGGCAAGTAACACACTGTCCACACTAAGGACTATATTCGTGGACAACGAAAATCAAAGGACGATAACTGTGTACTCGGACCTAATAGGATAGAATAAGTTGACCAATCTTAATAAAACTTGGTATGACTAAAGCTTAATATATTATAAGACTGCTTACAAAGTGTCATAGCAATAGGATATATATTATAGACAATATGATTAATTCTATATTCAACTTTGCGTGTTAAATTTAGACGTTAAAATTGAGAAATTTCAACTATCAACATTTGGGGCTTTTAAAATTTAAATATTGCAAAAAAATACTTTTAAAATGCCTTAATATATAATATATCATGTATTTAAAGCAATAGAGTACTCATTTGATATATCAGACTTAGCATAATTATTCAAAAGTCAAATTTATATGAGCCTGTGTCTAAAAATGGAGGTTTTCAAATGAAGGGAGGCCTTACATGAAGATGTAATATTTTGCAGCAATTTTAAATTTGTGAAGCTTTTTGATTATAAATAATCCTTACATATGTATTTAATGTACTTTAAATGGAAAGAAAACTTACAAATAACATATCATATTAGTTTAAAAGGGTCTTAGGCCAAGTAAGACTAAAAATAATTTAGGGTCAATTTAGGCCGTAGCACATATTTACATTAAAAAATGCATATTGAAGCTATAGGAAATAAAAATTTGTGTCTTTTCTATCATTTCTATACTCAGGTGACATGATACAATAAATCTGAGCACAAAAAGGCTCTTACATTCAACTTTTTTAGCAGACAGTATGGTCTGATACAAAGATTTTTCACTTTTTAGTGAAAAACTTGCATGCAATTTGAGTCTCAACAGGCTTATATTTGAACCCCATGCTATCCTACAGAAGTAAAGAAAGATATTATGTAAAATGAAACAGGTACAAAAGACATTGTTAAGTGCTTTTTATACAAATTTAGTGAGGTCTTTATTATGGACTTCAACTTTTATGTGCCATGCTCCTCACATTTAACTTGATCCAAACAGGGCGTTAGGCGAGGGTCATTTATACAACACATTTTGCTCATATTGTCTGAGATAATCTTCTTTTCTGTAGATTCAGAGTTCACACATGAGTAATAAAACTGGATTAAAGCATAGAAACACAAAAATTGACACATGAAAACATGTCAGATAGAAAGTCAGAATGCCACTTATGCATCAAAATTGAAAAAGCTATGAAATGCTTATTTTGACCATATAATGCCAAAATTGGTCATTTTTGCAGAAATTCTATCAAATAAAAGTTTAAATCCTTTAGTTTTATGTTATTTGACAAATTGATACCATCAAATCATTCAGGGAAGTTGCCAAAGTACAGATTCTATATTTTCTGATTTCACCTCTTAGGTCCGAGTACACAGTTATTTCGTAGTGCATTTCTTTTAGACAATAAATGAAAATTAAAAAAATCCCACCTGCGCTTTCTCAATAATATTTTTACAGTGTGTTGTACTACTTTTGGGACAAATTATATCAAAATTATAGAAAACTTCATCAGCTCTAACTCAAAATATGGACAATTTTGTGTTAAGGGGGTCTTGAAATCTTTTGACAGCTTCCGAAGTGCTAATTTCTGACCTTTTTCAGCTGGACCTAATCACTACTTTACATTAATATTTATGACCCAAATTTTTTTACAGTGTCATGTCACCCCCCAACTTGCTATATGAGGCATAAAACATGGAGAAATAAATTTGGAAGGGGTATAACAAAAATTGGCAAGTAACACACTGTCCACACTAAGGACTATATTCGTGGACAACGAAAATCAAAGGACGATAACTGTGTACTCGGACCTAATAGGATAGAATAAGTTGACCAATCTTAATAAAACTTGGTATGACTAAAGCTTAATATATTATAAGACTGCTTACAAAGTGTCATAGCAATAGGATATATATTATAGACAATATGATTAATTCTATATTCAACTTTGCGTGTTAAATTTAGACGTTAAAATTGAGAAATTTCAACTATCAACATTTGGGGCTTTTAAAATTTAAATATTGCAAAAAAATACTTTTAAAATGCCTTAATATATAATATATCATGTATTTAAAGCAATAGAGTACTCATTTGATATATCAGACTTAGCATAATTATTCAAAAGTCAAATTTATATGAGCCTGTGTCTAAAAATGGAGGTTTTCAAATGAAGGGAGGCCTTACATGAAGATGTAATATTTTGCAGCAATTTTAAATTTGTGAAGCTTTTTGATTATAAATAATCCTTACATATGTATTTAATGTACTTTAAATGGAAAGAAAACTTACAAATAACATATCATATTAGTTTAAAAGGGTCTTAGGCCAAGTAAGACTAAAAATAATTTAGGGTCAATTTAGGCCGTAGCACATATTTACATTAAAAAATGCATATTGAAGCTATAGGAAATAAAAATTTGTGTCTTTTCTATCATTTCTATACTCAGGTGACATGATACAATAAATCTGAGCACAAAAAGGCTCTTACATTCAACTTTTTTAGCAGACAGTATGGTCTGATACAAAGATTTTTCACTTTTTAGTGAAAAACTTGCATGCAATTTGAGTCTCAACAGGCTTATATTTGAACCCCATGCTATCCTACAGAAGTAAAGAAAGATATTATGTAAAATGAAACAGGTACAAAAGACATTGTTAAGTGCTTTTTATACAAATTTAGTGAGGTCTTTATTATGGACTTCAACTTTTATGTGCCATGCTCCTCACATTTAACTTGATCCAAACAGGGCGTTAGGCGAGGGTCATTTATACAACACATTTTGCTCATATTGTCTGAGATAATCTTCTTTTCTGTAGATTCAGAGTTCACACATGAGTAATAAAACTGGATTAAAGCATAGAAACACAAAAATTGACACATGAAAACATGTCAGATAGAAAGTCAGAATGCCACTTATGCATCAAAATTGAAAAAGCTATGAAATGCTTATTTTGACCATATAATGCCAAAATTGGTCATTTTTGCAGAAATTCTATCAAATAAAAGTTTAAATCCTTTAGTTTTATGTTATTTGACAAATTGATACCATCAAATCATTCAGGGAAGTTGCCAAAGTACAGATTCTATATTTTCTGATTTCACCTGGATAGAATAAGTTGACCAATCTTAATAAAACTTGGTATGACTAAAGCTTAATATATTATAAGACTGCTTACAAAGTGTCATAGCAATAGGATATATATTATAGACAATATGATTAATTCTATATTCAACTTTGCGTGTTAAATTTAGACGTTAAAATTGAGAAATTTCAACTATCAACATTTGGGGCTTTTAAAATTTAAATATTGCAAAAAAATACTTTTAAAATGCCTTAATATATAATATATCATGTATTTAAAGCAATAGAGTACTCATTTGATATATCAGACTTAGCATAATTATTCAAAAGTCAAATTTATATGAGCCTGTGTCTAAAAATGGAGGTTTTCAAATGAAGGGAGGCCTTACATGAAGATGTAATATTTTGCAGCAATTTTAAATTTGTGAAGCTTTTTGATTATAAATAATCCTTACATATGTATTTAATGTACTTTAAATGGAAAGAAAACTTACAAATAACATATCATATTAGTTTAAAAGGGTCTTAGGCCAAGTAAGACTAAAAATAATTTAGGGTCAATTTAGGCCGTAGCACATATTTACATTAAAAAATGCATATTGAAGCTATAGGAAATAAAAATTTATGTCTTTTCTATCATTTCTATACTCAGGTGACATGATACAATAAATCTGAGCACAAAAAGGCTCTTACATTCAACTTTTTTAGCAGACAGTATGGTCTGATACAAAGATTTTTCACTTTTTAGTGAAAAACTTGCATGCAATTTGAGTCTCAACAGGCTTATATTTGAACCCCATGCTATCCTACAGAAGTAAAGAAAGATATTATGTAAAATGAAACAGGTACAAAAGACATTGTTAAGTGCTTTTTATACAAATTTAGTGAGGTCTTTATTATGGACTTCAACTTTTATGTGCCATGCTCCTCACATTTAACTTGATCCAAACAGGGCGTTAGGCGAGGGTCATTTATACAACACATTTTGCTCATATTGTCTGAGATAATCTTCTTTTCTGTAGATTCAGAGTTCACACATGAGTAATAAAACTGGATTAAAGCATAGAAACACAAAAATTGACACATGAAAACATGTCAGATAGAAAGTCAGAATGCCACTTATGCATCAAAATTGAAAAAGCTATGAAATGCTTATTTTGACCATATAATGCCAAAATTGGTCATTTTTGCAGAAATTCTATCAAATAAAAGTTTAAATCCTTTAGTTTTATGTTATTTGACAAATTGATACCATCAAATCATTCAGGGAAGTTGCCAAAGTACAGATTCTATATTTTCTGATTTCACCTAATAGGATAGAATAAGTTGACCAATCTTAATAAAACTTGGTATGACTAAAGCTTAATATATTATAAGACTGCTTACAAAGTGTCATAGCAATAGGATATATATTATAGACAATATGATTAATTCTATATTCAACTTTGCGTGTTAAATTTAGACGTTAAAATTGAGAAATTTCAACTATCAACATTTGGGGCTTTTAAAATTTAAATATTGCAAAAAAATACTTTTAAAATGCCTTAATATATAATATATCATGTATTTAAAGCAATAGAGTACTCATTTGATATATCAGACTTAGCATAATTATTCAAAAGTCAAATTTATATGAGCCTGTGTCTAAAAATGGAGGTTTTCAAATGAAGGGAGGCCTTACATGAAGATGTAATATTTTGCAGCAATTTTAAATTTGTGAAGCTTTTTGATTATAAATAATCCTTACATATGTATTTAATGTACTTTAAATGGAAAGAAAACTTACAAATAACATATCATATTAGTTTAAAAGGGTCTTAGGCCAAGTAAGACTAAAAATAATTTAGGGTCAATTTAGGCCGTAGCACATATTTACATTAAAAAATGCATATTGAAGCTATAGGAAATAAAAATTTGTGTCTTTTCTATCATTTCTATACTCAGGTGACATGATACAATAAATCTGAGCACAAAAAGGCTCTTACATTCAACTTTTTTAGCAGACAGTATGGTCTGATACAAAGATTTTTCACTTTTTAGTGAAAAACTTGCATGCAATTTGAGTCTCAACAGGCTTATATTTGAACCCCATGCTATCCTACAGAAGTAAAGAAAGATATTATGTAAAATGAAACAGGTACAAAAGACATTGTTAAGTGCTTTTTATACAAATTTAGTGAGGTCTTTATTATGGACTTCAACTTTTATGTGCCATGCTCCTCACATTTAACTTGATCCAAACAGGGCGTTAGGCGAGGGTCATTTATACAACACATTTTGCTCATATTGTCTGAGATAATCTTCTTTTCTGTAGATTCAGAGTTCACACATGAGTAATAAAACTGGATTAAAGCATAGAAACACAAAAATTGACACATGAAAACATGTCAGATAGAAAGTCAGAATGCCACTTATGCATCAAAATTGAAAAAGCTATGAAATGCTTATTTTGACCATATAATGCCAAAATTGGTCATTTTTGCAGAAATTCTATCAAATAAAAGTTTAAATCCTTTAGTTTTATGTTATTTGACAAATTGATACCATCAAATCATTCAGGGAAGTTGCCAAAGTACAGATTCTATATTTTCTGATTTCACCTCTTAGGTCCGAGTACACAGTTATTTCGTAGTGCATTTCTTTTAGACAATAAATGAAAATTAAAAAAATCCCACCTGCGCTTTCTCAATAATATTTTTACAGTGTGTTGTACTACTTTTGGGACAAATTATATCAAAATTATAGAAAACTTCATCAGCTCTAACTCAAAATATGGACAATTTTGTGTTAAGGGGGTCTTGAAATCTTTTGACAGCTTCCGAAGTGCTAATTTCTGACCTTTTTCAGCTGGACCTAATCACTACTTTACATTAATATTTATGACCCAAATTTTTTTACAGTGTCATGTCACCCCCCAACTTGCTATATGAGGCATAAAACATGGAGAAATAAATTTGGAAGGGGTATAACAAAAATTGGCAAGTAACACACTGTCCACACTAAGGACTATATTCGTGGACAACGAAAATCAAAGGACGATAACTGTGTACTCGGACCTAATAGGATAGAATAAGTTGACCAATCTTAATAAAACTTGGTATGACTAAAGCTTAATATATTATAAGACTGCTTACAAAGTGTCATAGCAATAGGATATATATTATAGACAATATGATTAATTCTATATTCAACTTTGCGTGTTAAATTTAGACGTTAAAATTGAGAAATTTCAACTATCAACATTTGGGGCTTTTAAAATTTAAATATTGCAAAAAAATACTTTTAAAATGCCTTAATATATAATATATCATGTATTTAAAGCAATAGAGTACTCATTTGATATATCAGACTTAGCATAATTATTCAAAAGTCAAATTTATATGAGCCTGTGTCTAAAAATGGAGGTTTTCAAATGAAGGGAGACCTTACATGAAGATGTAATATTTTGCAGCAATTTTAAATTTGTGAAGCTTTTTGATTATAAATAATCCTTACATATGTATTTAATGTACTTTAAATGGAAAGAAAACTTACAAATAACATATCATATTAGTTTAAAAGGGTCTTAGGCCAAGTAAGACTAAAAATAATTTAGGGTCAATTTAGGCCGTAGCACATATTTACATTAAAAAATGCATATTGAAGCTATAGGAAATAAAAATTTGTGTCTTTTCTATCATTTCTATACTCAGGTGACATGATACAATAAATCTGAGCACAAAAAGGCTCTTACATTCAACTTTTTTAGCAGACAGTATGGTCTGATACAAAGATTTTTCACTTTTTAGTGAAAAACTTGCATGCAATTTGAGTCTCAACAGGCTTATATTTGAACCCCATGCTATCCTACAGAAGTAAAGAAAGATATTATGTAAAATGAAACAGGTACAAAAGACATTGTTAAGTGCTTTTTATACAAATTTAGTGAGGTCTTTATTATGGACTTCAACTTTTATGTGCCATGCTCCTCACATTTAACTTGATCCAAACAGGGCGTTAGGCGAGGGTCATTTATACAACACATTTTGCTCATATTGTCTGAGATAATCTTCTTTTCTGTAGATTCAGAGTTCACACATGAGTAATAAAACTGGATTAAAGCATAGAAACACAAAAATTGACACATGAAAACATGTCAGATAGAAAGTCAGAATGCCACTTATGCATCAAAATTGAAAAAGCTATGAAATGCTTATTTTGACCATATAATGCCAAAATTGGTCATTTTTGCAGAAATTCTATCAAATAAAAGTTTAAATCCTTTAGTTTTATGTTATTTGACAAATTGATACCATCAAATCATTCAGGGAAGTTGCCAAAGTACAGATTCTATATTTTCTGATTTCACCTCTTAGGTCCGAGTACACAGTTATTTCGTAGTGCATTTCTTTTAGACAATAAATGAAAATTAAAAAAATCCCACCTGCGCTTTCTCAATAATATTTTTACAGTGTGTTGTACTACTTTTGGGACAAATTATATCAAAATTATAGAAAACTTCATCAGCTCTAACTCAAAATATGGACAATTTTGTGTTAAGGGGGTCTTGAAATCTTTTGACAGCTTCCGAAGTGCTAATTTCTGACCTTTTTCAGCTGGACCTAATCACTACTTTACATTAATATTTATGACCCAAATTTTTTTACAGTGTCATGTCACCCCCCAACTTGCTATATGAGGCATAAAACATGGAGAAATAAATTTGGAAGGGGTATAACAAAAATTGGCAAGTAACACACTGTCCACACTAAGGACTATATTCGTGGACAACGAAAATCAAAGGACGATAACTGTGTACTCGGACCTAATAGGATAGAATAAGTTGACCAATCTTAATAAAACTTGGTATGACTAAAGCTTAATATATTATAAGACTGCTTACAAAGTGTCATAGCAATAGGATATATATTATAGACAATATGATTAATTCTATATTCAACTTTGCGTGTTAAATTTAGACGTTAAAATTGAGAAATTTCAACTATCAACATTTGGGGCTTTTAAAATTTAAATATTGCAAAAAAATACTTTTAAAATGCCTTAATATATAATATATCATGTATTTAAAGCAATAGAGTACTCATTTGATATATCAGACTTAGCATAATTATTCAAAAGTCAAATTTATATGAGCCTGTGTCTAAAAATGGAGGTTTTCAAATGAAGGGAGGCCTTACATGAAGATGTAATATTTTGCAGCAATTTTAAATTTGTGAAGCTTTTTGATTATAAATAATCCTTACATATGTATTTAATGTACTTTAAATGGAAAGAAAACTTACAAATAACATATCATATTAGTTTAAAAGGGTCTTAGGCCAAGTAAGACTAAAAATAATTTAGGGTCAATTTAGGCCGTAGCACATATTTACATTAAAAAATGCATATTGAAGCTATAGGAAATAAAAATTTGTGTCTTTTCTATCATTTCTATACTCAGGTGACATGATACAATAAATCTGAGCACAAAAAGGCTCTTACATTCAACTTTTTTAGCAGACAGTATGGTCTGATACAAAGATTTTTCACTTTTTAGTGAAAAACTTGCATGCAATTTGAGTCTCAACAGGCTTATATTTGAACCCCATGCTATCCTACAGAAGTAAAGAAAGATATTATGTAAAATGAAACAGGTACAAAAGACATTGTTAAGTGCTTTTTATACAAATTTAGTGAGGTCTTTATTATGGACTTCAACTTTTATGTGCCATGCTCCTCACATTTAACTTGATCCAAACAGGGCGTTAGGCGAGGGTCATTTATACAACACATTTTGCTCATATTGTCTGAGATAATCTTCTTTTCTGTAGATTCAGAGTTCACACATGAGTAATAAAACTGGATTAAAGCATAGAAACACAAAAATTGACACATGAAAACATGTCAGATAGAAAGTCAGAATGCCACTTATGCATCAAAATTGAAAAAGCTATGAAATGCTTATTTTGACCATATAATGCCAAAATTGGTCATTTTTGCAGAAATTCTATCAAATAAAAGTTTAAATCCTTTAGTTTTATGTTATTTGACAAATTGATACCATCAAATCATTCAGGGAAGTTGCCAAAGTACAGATTCTATATTTTCTGATTTCACCTCTTAGGATAGAATAAGTTGACCAATCTTAATAAAACTTGGTATGACTAAAGCTTAATATATTATAAGACTGCTTACAAAGTGTCATAGCAATAGGATATATATTATAGACAATATGATTAATTCTATATTCAACTTTGCGTGTTAAATTTAGACGTTAAAATTGAGAAATTTCAACTATCAACATTTGGGGCTTTTAAAATTTAAATATTGCAAAAAAATACTTTTAAAATGCCTTAATATATAATATATCATGTATTTAAAGCAATAGAGTACTCATTTGATATATCAGACTTAGCATAATTATTCAAAAGTCAAATTTATATGAGCCTGTGTCTAAAAATGGAGGTTTTCAAATGAAGGGAGGCCTTACATGAAGATGTAATATTTTGCAGCAATTTTAAATTTGTGAAGCTTTTTGATTATAAATAATCCTTACATATGTATTTAATGTACTTTAAATGGAAAGAAAACTTACAAATAACATATCATATTAGTTTAAAAGGGTCTTAGGCCAAGTAAGACTAAAAATAATTTAGGGTCAATTTAGGCCGTAGCACATATTTACATTAAAAAATGCATATTGAAGCTATAGGAAATAAAAATTTGTGTCTTTTCTATCATTTCTATACTCAGGTGACATGATACAATAAATCTGAGCACAAAAAGGCTCTTACATTCAACTTTTTTAGCAGACAGTATGGTCTGATACAAAGATTTTTCACTTTTTAGTGAAAAACTTGCATGCAATTTGAGTCTCAACAGGCTTATATTTGAACCCCATGCTATCCTACAGAAGTAAAGAAAGATATTATGTAAAATGAAACAGGTACAAAAGACATTGTTAAGTGCTTTTTATACAAATTTAGTGAGGTCTTTATTATGGACTTCAACTTTTATGTGCCATGCTCCTCACATTTAACTTGATCCAAACAGGGCGTTAGGCGAGGGTCATTTATACAACACATTTTGCTCATATTGTCTGAGATAATCTTCTTTTCTGTAGATTCAGAGTTCACACATGAGTAATAAAACTGGATTAAAGCATAGAAACACAAAAATTGACACATGAAAACATGTCAGATAGAAAGTCAGAATGCCACTTATGCATCAAAATTGAAAAAGCTATGAAATGCTTATTTTGACCATATAATGCCAAAATTGGTCATTTTTGCAGAAATTCTATCAAATAAAAGTTTAAATCCTTTAGTTTTATGTTATTTGACAAATTGATACCATCAAATCATTCAGGGAAGTTGCCAAAGTACAGATTCTATATTTTCTGATTTCACCTCTTAGGATAGAATAAGTTGACCAATCTTAATAAAACTTGGTATGACTAAAGCTTAATATATTATAAGACTGCTTACAAAGTGTCATAGCAATAGGATATATATTATAGACAATATGATTAATTCTATATTCAACTTTGCGTGTTAAATTTAGACGTTAAAATTGAGAAATTTCAACTATCAACATTTGGGGCTTTTAAAATTTAAATATTGCAAAAAAATACTTTTAAAATGCCTTAATATATAATATATCATGTATTTAAAGCAATAGAGTACTCATTTGATATATCAGACTTAGCATAATTATTCAAAAGTCAAATTTATATGAGCCTGTGTCTAAAAATGGAGGTTTTCAAATGAAGGGAGGCCTTACATGAAGATGTAATATTTTGCAGCAATTTTAAATTTGTGAAGCTTTTTGATTATAAATAATCCTTACATATGTATTTAATGTACTTTAAATGGAAAGAAAACTTACAAATAACATATCATATTAGTTTAAAAGGGTCTTAGGCCAAGTAAGACTAAAAATAATTTAGGGTCAATTTAGGCCGTAGCACATATTTACATTAAAAAATGCATATTGAAGCTATAGGAAATAAAAATTTGTGTCTTTTCTATCATTTCTATACTCAGGTGACATGATACAATAAATCTGAGCACAAAAAGGCTCTTACATTCAACTTTTTTAGCAGACAGTATGGTCTGATACAAAGATTTTTCACTTTTTAGTGAAAAACTTGCATGCAATTTGAGTCTCAACAGGCTTATATTTGAACCCCATGCTATCCTACAGAAGTAAAGAAAGATATTATGTAAAATGAAACAGGTACAAAAGACATTGTTAAGTGCTTTTTATACAAATTTAGTGAGGTCTTTATTATGGACTTCAACTTTTATGTGCCATGCTCCTCACATTTAACTTGATCCAAACAGGGCGTTAGGCGAGGGTCATTTATACAACACATTTTGCTCATATTGTCTGAGATAATCTTCTTTTCTGTAGATTCAGAGTTCACACATGAGTAATAAAACTGGATTAAAGCATAGAAACACAAAAATTGACACATGAAAACATGTCAGATAGAAAGTCAGAATGCCACTTATGCATCAAAATTGAAAAAGCTATGAAATGCTTATTTTGACCATATAATGCCAAAATTGGTCATTTTTGCAGAAATTCTATCAAATAAAAGTTTAAATCCTTTAGTTTTATGTTATTTGACAAATTGATACCATCAAATCATTCAGGGAAGTTGCCAAAGTACAGATTCTATATTTTCTGATTTCACCTCTTAGGTCCGAGTACACAGTTATTTCGTAGTGCATTTCTTTTAGACAATAAATGAAAATTAAAAAAATCCCACCTGCGCTTTCTCAATAATATTTTTACAGTGTGTTGTACTACTTTTGGGACAAATTATATCAAAATTATAGAAAACTTCATCAGCTCTAACTCAAAATATGGACAATTTTGTGTTAAGGGGGTCTTGAAATCTTTTGACAGCTTCCGAAGTGCTAATTTCTGACCTTTTTCAGCTGGACCTAATCACTACTTTACATTAATATTTATGACCCAAATTTTTTTACAGTGTCATGTCACCCCCCAACTTGCTATATGAGGCATAAAACATGGAGAAATAAATTTGGAAGGGGTATAACAAAAATTGGCAAGTAACACACTGTCCACACTAAGGACTATATTCGTGGACAACGAAAATCAAAGGACGATAACTGTGTACTCGGACCTAATAGGATAGAATAAGTTGACCAATCTTAATAAAACTTGGTATGACTAAAGCTTAATATATTATAAGACTGCTTACAAAGTGTCATAGCAATAGGATATATATTATAGACAATATGATTAATTCTATATTCAACTTTGCGTGTTAAATTTAGACGTTAAAATTGAGAAATTTCAACTATCAACATTTGGGGCTTTTAAAATTTAAATATTGCAAAAAAATACTTTTAAAATGCCTTAATATATAATATATCATGTATTTAAAGCAATAGAGTACTCATTTGATATATCAGACTTAGCATAATTATTCAAAAGTCAAATTTATATGAGCCTGTGTCTAAAAATGGAGGTTTTCAAATGAAGGGAGGCCTTACATGAAGATGTAATATTTTGCAGCAATTTTAAATTTGTGAAGCTTTTTGATTATAAATAATCCTTACATATGTATTTAATGTACTTTAAATGGAAAGAAAACTTACAAATAACATATCATATTAGTTTAAAAGGGTCTTAGGCCAAGTAAGACTAAAAATAATTTAGGGTCAATTTAGGCCGTAGCACATATTTACATTAAAAAATGCATATTGAAGCTATAGGAAATAAAAATTTGTGTCTTTTCTATCATTTCTATACTCAGGTGACATGATACAATAAATCTGAGCACAAAAAGGCTCTTACATTCAACTTTTTTAGCAGACAGTATGGTCTGATACAAAGATTTTTCACTTTTTAGTGAAAAACTTGCATGCAATTTGAGTCTCAACAGGCTTATATTTGAACCCCATGCTATCCTACAGAAGTAAAGAAAGATATTATGTAAAATGAAACAGGTACAAAAGACATTGTTAAGTGCTTTTTATACAAATTTAGTGAGGTCTTTATTATGGACTTCAACTTTTATGTGCCATGCTCCTCACATTTAACTTGATCCAAACAGGGCGTTAGGCGAGGGTCATTTATACAACACATTTTGCTCATATTGTCTGAGATAATCTTCTTTTCTGTAGATTCAGAGTTCACACATGAGTAATAAAACTGGATTAAAGCATAGAAACACAAAAATTGACACATGAAAACATGTCAGATAGAAAGTCAGAATGCCACTTATGCATCAAAATTGAAAAAGCTATGAAATGCTTATTTTGACCATATAATGCCAAAATTGGTCATTTTTGCAGAAATTCTATCAAATAAAAGTTTAAATCCTTTAGTTTTATGTTATTTGACAAATTGATACCATCAAATCATTCAGGGAAGTTGCCAAAGTACAGATTCTATATTTTCTGATTTCACCTCTTAGGTCCGAGTACACAGTTATTTCGTAGTGCATTTCTTTTAGACAATAAATGAAAATTAAAAAAATCCCACCTGCGCTTTCTCAATAATATTTTTACAGTGTGTTGTACTACTTTTGGGACAAATTATATCAAAATTATAGAAAACTTCATCAGCTCTAACTCAAAATATGGACAATTTTGTGTTAAGGGGGTCTTGAAATCTTTTGACAGCTTCCGAAGTGCTAATTTCTGACCTTTTTCAGCTGGACCTAATCACTACTTTACATTAATATTTATGACCCAAATTTTTTTACAGTGTCATGTCACCCCCCAACTTGCTATATGAGGCATAAAACATGGAGAAATAAATTTGGAAGGGGTATAACAAAAATTGGCAAGTAACACACTGTCCACACTAAGGACTATATTCGTGGACAACGAAAATCAAAGGACGATAACTGTGTACTCGGACCTAATAGGATAGAATAAGTTGACCAATCTTAATAAAACTTGGTATGACTAAAGCTTAATATATTATAAGACTGCTTACAAAGTGTCATAGCAATAGGATATATATTATAGACAATATGATTAATTCTATATTCAACTTTGCGTGTTAAATTTAGACGTTAAAATTGAGAAATTTCAACTATCAACATTTGGGGCTTTTAAAATTTAAATATTGCAAAAAAATACTTTTAAAATGCCTTAATATATAATATATCATGTATTTAAAGCAATAGAGTACTCATTTGATATATCAGACTTAGCATAATTATTCAAAAGTCAAATTTATATGAGCCTGTGTCTAAAAATGGAGGTTTTCAAATGAAGGGAGGCCTTACATGAAGATGTAATATTTTGCAGCAATTTTAAATTTGTGAAGCTTTTTGATTATAAATAATCCTTACATATGTATTTAATGTACTTTAAATGGAAAGAAAACTTACAAATAACATATCATATTAGTTTAAAAGGGTCTTAGGCCAAGTAAGACTAAAAATAATTTAGGGTCAATTTAGGCCGTAGCACATATTTACATTAAAAAATGCATATTGAAGCTATAGGAAATAAAAATTTGTGTCTTTTCTATCATTTCTATACTCAGGTGACATGATACAATAAATCTGAGCACAAAAAGGCTCTTACATTCAACTTTTTTAGCAGACAGTATGGTCTGATACAAAGATTTTTCACTTTTTAGTGAAAAACTTGCATGCAATTTGAGTCTCAACAGGCTTATATTTGAACCCCATGCTATCCTACAGAAGTAAAGAAAGATATTATGTAAAATGAAACAGGTACAAAAGACATTGTTAAGTGCTTTTTATACAAATTTAGTGAGGTCTTTATTATGGACTTCAACTTTTATGTGCCATGCTCCTCACATTTAACTTGATCCAAACAGGGCGTTAGGCGAGGGTCATTTATACAACACATTTTGCTCATATTGTCTGAGATAATCTTCTTTTCTGTAGATTCAGAGTTCACACATGAGTAATAAAACTGGATTAAAGCATAGAAACACAAAAATTGACACATGAAAACATGTCAGATAGAAAGTCAGAATGCCACTTATGCATCAAAATTGAAAAAGCTATGAAATGCTTATTTTGACCATATAATGCCAAAATTGGTCATTTTTGCAGAAATTCTATCAAATAAAAGTTTAAATCCTTTAGTTTTATGTTATTTGACAAATTGATACCATCAAATCATTCAGGGAAGTTGCCAAAGTACAGATTCTATATTTTCTGATTTCACCTCTTAGGATAGAATAAGTTGACCAATCTTAATAAAACTTGGTATGACTAAAGCTTAATATATTATAAGACTGCTTACAAAGTGTCATAGCAATAGGATATATATTATAGACAATATGATTAATTCTATATTCAACTTTGCGTGTTAAATTTAGACGTTAAAATTGAGAAATTTCAACTATCAACATTTGGGGCTTTTAAAATTTAAATATTGCAAAAAAATACTTTTAAAATGCCTTAATATATAATATATCATGTATTTAAAGCAATAGAGTACTCATTTGATATATCAGACTTAGCATAATTATTCAAAAGTCAAATTTATATGAGCCTGTGTCTAAAAATGGAGGTTTTCAAATGAAGGGAGGCCTTACATGAAGATGTAATATTTTGCAGCAATTTTAAATTTGTGAAGCTTTTTGATTATAAATAATCCTTACATATGTATTTAATGTACTTTAAATGGAAAGAAAACTTACAAATAACATATCATATTAGTTTAAAAGGGTCTTAGGCCAAGTAAGACTAAAAATAATTTAGGGTCAATTTAGGCCGTAGCACATATTTACATTAAAAAATGCATATTGAAGCTATAGGAAATAAAAATTTGTGTCTTTTCTATCATTTCTATACTCAGGTGACATGATACAATAAATCTGAGCACAAAAAGGCTCTTACATTCAACTTTTTTAGCAGACAGTATGGTCTGATACAAAGATTTTTCACTTTTTAGTGAAAAACTTGCATGCAATTTGAGTCTCAACAGGCTTATATTTGAACCCCATGCTATCCTACAGAAGTAAAGAAAGATATTATGTAAAATGAAACAGGTACAAAAGACATTGTTAAGTGCTTTTTATACAAATTTAGTGAGGTCTTTATTATGGACTTCAACTTTTATGTGCCATGCTCCTCACATTTAACTTGATCCAAACAGGGCGTTAGGCGAGGGTCATTTATACAACACATTTTGCTCATATTGTCTGAGATAATCTTCTTTTCTGTAGATTCAGAGTTCACACATGAGTAATAAAACTGGATTAAAGCATAGAAACACAAAAATTGACACATGAAAACATGTCAGATAGAAAGTCAGAATGCCACTTATGCATCAAAATTGAAAAAGCTATGAAATGCTTATTTTGACCATATAATGCCAAAATTGGTCATTTTTGCAGAAATTCTATCAAATAAAAGTTTAAATCCTTTAGTTTTATGTTATTTGACAAATTGATACCATCAAATCATTCAGGGAAGTTGCCAAAGTACAGATTCTATATTTTCTGATTTCACCTCTTAGGATAGAATAAGTTGACCAATCTTAATAAAACTTGGTATGACTAAAGCTTAATATATTATAAGACTGCTTACAAAGTGTCATAGCAATAGGATATATATTATAGACAATATGATTAATTCTATATTCAACTTTGCGTGTTAAATTTAGACGTTAAAATTGAGAAATTTCAACTATCAACATTTGGGGCTTTTAAAATTTAAATATTGCAAAAAAATACTTTTAAAATGCCTTAATATATAATATATCATGTATTTAAAGCAATAGAGTACTCATTTGATATATCAGACTTAGCATAATTATTCAAAAGTCAAATTTATATGAGCCTGTGTCTAAAAATGGAGGTTTTCAAATGAAGGGAGGCCTTACATGAAGATGTAATATTTTGCAGCAATTTTAAATTTGTGAAGCTTTTTGATTATAAATAATCCTTACATATGTATTTAATGTACTTTAAATGGAAAGAAAACTTACAAATAACATATCATATTAGTTTAAAAGGGTCTTAGGCCAAGTAAGACTAAAAATAATTTAGGGTCAATTTAGGCCGTAGCACATATTTACATTAAAAAATGCATATTGAAGCTATAGGAAATAAAAATTTGTGTCTTTTCTATCATTTCTATACTCAGGTGACATGATACAATAAATCTGAGCACAAAAAGGCTCTTACATTCAACTTTTTTAGCAGACAGTATGGTCTGATACAAAGATTTTTCACTTTTTAGTGAAAAACTTGCATGCAATTTGAGTCTCAACAGGCTTATATTTGAACCCCATGCTATCCTACAGAAGTAAAGAAAGATATTATGTAAAATGAAACAGGTACAAAAGACATTGTTAAGTGCTTTTTATACAAATTTAGTGAGGTCTTTATTATGGACTTCAACTTTTATGTGCCATGCTCCTCACATTTAACTTGATCCAAACAGGGCGTTAGGCGAGGGTCATTTATACAACACATTTTGCTCATATTGTCTGAGATAATCTTCTTTTCTGTAGATTCAGAGTTCACACATGAGTAATAAAACTGGATTAAAGCATAGAAACACAAAAATTGACACATGAAAACATGTCAGATAGAAAGTCAGAATGCCACTTATGCATCAAAATTGAAAAAGCTATGAAATGCTTATTTTGACCATATAATGCCAAAATTGGTCATTTTTGCAGAAATTCTATCAAATAAAAGTTTAAATCCTTTAGTTTTATGTTATTTGACAAATTGATACCATCAAATCATTCAGGGAAGTTGCCAAAGTACAGATTCTATATTTTCTGATTTCACCTCTTAATAGGATAGAATAAGTTGACCAATCTTAATAAAACTTGGTATGACTAAAGCTTAATATATTATAAGACTGCTTACAAAGTGTCATAGCAATAGGATATATATTATAGACAATATGATTAATTCTATATTCAACTTTGCGTGTTAAATTTAGACGTTAAAATTGAGAAATTTCAACTATCAACATTTGGGGCTTTTAAAATTTAAATATTGCAAAAAAATACTTTTAAAATGCCTTAATATATAATATATCATGTATTTAAAGCAATAGAGTACTCATTTGATATATCAGACTTAGCATAATTATTCAAAAGTCAAATTTATATGAGCCTGTGTCTAAAAATGGAGGTTTTCAAATGAAGGGAGGCCTTACATGAAGATGTAATATTTTGCAGCAATTTTAAATTTGTGAAGCTTTTTGATTATAAATAATCCTTACATATGTATTTAATGTACTTTAAATGGAAAGAAAACTTACAAATAACATATCATATTAGTTTAAAAGGGTCTTAGGCCAAGTAAGACTAAAAATAATTTAGGGTCAATTTAGGCCGTAGCACATATTTACATTAAAAAATGCATATTGAAGCTATAGGAAATAAAAATTTGTGTCTTTTCTATCATTTCTATACTCAGGTGACATGATACAATAAATCTGAGCACAAAAAGGCTCTTACATTCAACTTTTTTAGCAGACAGTATGGTCTGATACAAAGATTTTTCACTTTTTAGTGAAAAACTTGCATGCAATTTGAGTCTCAACAGGCTTATATTTGAACCCCATGCTATCCTACAGAAGTAAAGAAAGATATTATGTAAAATGAAACAGGTACAAAAGACATTGTTAAGTGCTTTTTATACAAATTTAGTGAGGTCTTTATTATGGACTTCAACTTTTATGTGCCATGCTCCTCACATTTAACTTGATCCAAACAGGGCGTTAGGCGAGGGTCATTTATACAACACATTTTGCTCATATTGTCTGAGATAATCTTCTTTTCTGTAGATTCAGAGTTCACACATGAGTAATAAAACTGGATTAAAGCATAGAAACACAAAAATTGACACATGAAAACATGTCAGATAGAAAGTCAGAATGCCACTTATGCATCAAAATTGAAAAAGCTATGAAATGCTTATTTTGACCATATAATGCCAAAATTGGTCATTTTTGCAGAAATTCTATCAAATAAAAGTTTAAATCCTTTAGTTTTATGTTATTTGACAAATTGATACCATCAAATCATTCAGGGAAGTTGCCAAAGTACAGATTCTATATTTTCTGATTTCACCTCTTAATAGGATAGAATAAGTTGACCAATCTTAATAAAACTTGGTATGACTAAAGCTTAATATATTATAAGACTGCTTACAAAGTGTCATAGCAATAGGATATATATTAGAGACAATATGATTAATTCTATATTCAACTTTGCGTGTTAAATTTAGACGTTAAAATTGAGAAATTTCAACTATCAACATTTGGGGCTTTTAAAATTTAAATATTGCAAAAAAATACTTTTAAAATGCCTTAATATATAATATATCATGTATTTAAAGCAATAGAGTACTCATTTGATATATCAGACTTAGCATAATTATTCAAAAGTCAAATTTATATGAGCCTGTGTCTAAAAATGGAGGTTTTCAAATGAAGGGAGGCCTTACATGAAGATGTAATATTTTGCAGCAATTTTAAATTTGTGAAGCTTTTTGATTATAAATAATCCTTACATATGTATTTAATGTACTTTAAATGGAAAGAAAACTTACAAATAACATATCATATTAGTTTAAAAGGGTCTTAGGCCAAGTAAGACTAAAAATAATTTAGGGTCAATTTAGGCCGTAGCACATATTTACATTAAAAAATGCATATTGAAGCTATAGGAAATAAAAATTTGTGTCTTTTCTATCATTTCTATACTCAGGTGACATGATACAATAAATCTGAGCACAAAAAGGCTCTTACATTCAACTTTTTTAGCAGACAGTATGGTCTGATACAAAGATTTTTCACTTTTTAGTGAAAAACTTGCATGCAATTTGAGTCTCAACAGGCTTATATTTGAACCCCATGCTATCCTACAGAAGTAAAGAAAGATATTATGTAAAATGAAACAGGTACAAAAGACATTGTTAAGTGCTTTTTATACAAATTTAGTGAGGTCTTTATTATGGACTTCAACTTTTATGTGCCATGCTCCTCACATTTAACTTGATCCAAACAGGGCGTTAGGCGAGGGTCATTTATACAACACATTTTGCTCATATTGTCTGAGATAATCTTCTTTTCTGTAGATTCAGAGTTCACACATGAGTAATAAAACTGGATTAAAGCATAGAAACACAAAAATTGACACATGAAAACATGTCAGATAGAAAGTCAGAATGCCACTTATGCATCAAAATTGAAAAAGCTATGAAATGCTTATTTTGACCATATAATGCCAAAATTGGTCATTTTTGCAGAAATTCTATCAAATAAAAGTTTAAATCCTTTAGTTTTATGTTATTTGACAAATTGATACCATCAAATCATTCAGGGAAGTTGCCAAAGTACAGATTCTATATTTTCTGATTTCACCTCTTAGGTCCGAGTACACAGTTATTTCGTAGTGCATTTCTTTTAGACAATAAATGAAAATTAAAAAAATCCCACCTGCGCTTTCTCAATAATATTTTTACAGTGTGTTGTACTACTTTTGGGACAAATTATATCAAAATTATAGAAAACTTCATCAGCTCTAACTCAAAATATGGACAATTTTGTGTTAAGGGGGTCTTGAAATCTTTTGACAGCTTCCGAAGTGCTAATTTCTGACCTTTTTCAGCTGGACCTAATCACTACTTTACATTAATATTTATGACCCAAATTTTTTTACAGTGTCATGTCACCCCCCAACTTGCTATATGAGGCATAAAACATGGAGAAATAAATTTGGAAGGGGTATAACAAAAATTGGCAAGTAACACACTGTCCACACTAAGGACTATATTCGTGGACAACGAAAATCAAAGGACGATAACTGTGTACTCGGACCTATTTAATAGGATAGAATAAGTTGACCAATCTTAATAAAACTTGGTATGACTAAAGCTTAATATATTATAAGACTGCTTACAAAGTGTCATAGCAATAGGATATATATTATAGACAATATGATTAATTCTATATTCAACTTTGCGTGTTAAATTTAGACGTTAAAATTGAGAAATTTCAACTATCAACATTTGGGGCTTTTAAAATTTAAATATTGCAAAAAAATACTTTTAAAATGCCTTAATATATAATATATCATGTATTTAAAGCAATAGAGTACTCATTTGATATATCAGACTTAGCATAATTATTCAAAAGTCAAATTTATATGAGCCTGTGTCTAAAAATGGAGGTTTTCAAATGAAGGGAGGCCTTACATGAAGATGTAATATTTTGCAGCAATTTTAAATTTGTGAAGCTTTTTGATTATAAATAATCCTTACATATGTATTTAATGTACTTTAAATGGAAAGAAAACTTACAAATAACATATCATATTAGTTTAAAAGGGTCTTAGGCCAAGTAAGACTAAAAATAATTTAGGGTCAATTTAGGCCGTAGCACATATTTACATTAAAAAATGCATATTGAAGCTATAGGAAATAAAAATTTGTGTCTTTTCTATCATTTCTATACTCAGGTGACATGATACAATAAATCTGAGCACAAAAAGGCTCTTACATTCAACTTTTTTAGCAGACAGTATGGTCTGATACAAAGATTTTTCACTTTTTAGTGAAAAACTTGCATGCAATTTGAGTCTCAACAGGCTTATATTTGAACCCCATGCTATCCTACAGAAGTAAAGAAAGATATTATGTAAAATGAAACAGGTACAAAAGACATTGTTAAGTGCTTTTTATACAAATTTAGTGAGGTCTTTATTATGGACTTCAACTTTTATGTGCCATGCTCCTCACATTTAACTTGATCCAAACAGGGCGTTAGGCGAGGGTCATTTATACAACACATTTTGCTCATATTGTCTGAGATAATCTTCTTTTCTGTAGATTCAGAGTTCACACATGAGTAATAAAACTGGATTAAAGCATAGAAACACAAAAATTGACACATGAAAACATGTCAGATAGAAAGTCAGAATGCCACTTATGCATCAAAATTGAAAAAGCTATGAAATGCTTATTTTGACCATATAATGCCAAAATTGGTCATTTTTGCAGAAATTCTATCAAATAAAAGTTTAAATCCTTTAGTTTTATGTTATTTGACAAATTGATACCATCAAATCATTCAGGGAAGTTGCCAAAGTACAGATTCTATATTTTCTGATTTCACCTCTTAGGTCCGAGTACACAGTTATTTCGTAGTGCATTTCTTTTAGACAATAAATGAAAATTAAAAAAATCCCACCTGCGCTTTCTCAATAATATTTTTACAGTGTGTTGTACTACTTTTGGGACAAATTATATCAAAATTATAGAAAACTTCATCAGCTCTAACTCAAAATATGGACAATTTTGTGTTAAGGGGGTCTTGAAATCTTTTGACAGCTTCCGAAGTGCTAATTTCTGACCTTTTTCAGCTGGACCTAATCACTACTTTACATTAATATTTATGACCCAAATTTTTTTACAGTGTCATGTCACCCCCCAACTTGCTATATGAGGCATAAAACATGGAGAAATAAATTTGGAAGGGGTATAACAAAAATTGGCAAGTAACACACTGTCCACACTAAGGACTATATTCGTGGACAACGAAAATCAAAGGACGATAACTGTGTACTCGGACCTATTTAATAGGATAGAATAAGTTGACCAATCTTAATAAAACTTGGTATGACTAAAGCTTAATATATTATAAGACTGCTTACAAAGTGTCATAGCAATAGGATATATATTATAGACAATATGATTAATTCTATATTCAACTTTGCGTGTTAAATTTAGACGTTAAAATTGAGAAATTTCAACTATCAACATTTGGGGCTTTTAAAATTTAAATATTGCAAAAAAATACTTTTAAAATGCCTTAATATATAATATATCATGTATTTAAAGCAATAGAGTACTCATTTGATATATCAGACTTAGCATAATTATTCAAAAGTCAAATTTATATGAGCCTGTGTCTAAAAATGGAGGTTTTCAAATGAAGGGAGGCCTTACATGAAGATGTAATATTTTGCAGCAATTTTAAATTTGTGAAGCTTTTTGATTATAAATAATCCTTACATATGTATTTAATGTACTTTAAATGGAAAGAAAACTTACAAATAACATATCATATTAGTTTAAAAGGGTCTTAGGCCAAGTAAGACTAAAAATAATTTAGGGTCAATTTAGGCCGTAGCACATATTTACATTAAAAAATGCATATTGAAGCTATAGGAAATAAAAATTTGTGTCTTTTCTATCATTTCTATACTCAGGTGACATGATACAATAAATCTGAGCACAAAAAGGCTCTTACATTCAACTTTTTTAGCAGACAGTATGGTCTGATACAAAGATTTTTCACTTTTTAGTGAAAAACTTGCATGCAATTTGAGTCTCAACAGGCTTATATTTGAACCCCATGCTATCCTACAGAAGTAAAGAAAGATATTATGTAAAATGAAACAGGTACAAAAGACATTGTTAAGTGCTTTTTATACAAATTTAGTGAGGTCTTTATTATGGACTTCAACTTTTATGTGCCATGCTCCTCACATTTAACTTGATCCAAACAGGGCGTTAGGCGAGGGTCATTTATACAACACATTTTGCTCATATTGTCTGAGATAATCTTCTTTTCTGTAGATTCAGAGTTCACACATGAGTAATAAAACTGGATTAAAGCATAGAAACACAAAAATTGACACATGAAAACATGTCAGATAGAAAGTCAGAATGCCACTTATGCATCAAAATTGAAAAAGCTATGAAATGCTTATTTTGACCATATAATGCCAAAATTGGTCATTTTTGCAGAAATTCTATCAAATAAAAGTTTAAATCCTTTAGTTTTATGTTATTTGACAAATTGATACCATCAAATCATTCAGGGAAGTTGCCAAAGTACAGATTCTATATTTTCTGATTTCACCTCTTAATAGGATAGAATAAGTTGACCAATCTTAATAAAACTTGGTATGACTAAAGCTTAATATATTATAAGACTGCTTACAAAGTGTCATAGCAATAGGATATATATTATAGACAATATGATTAATTCTATATTCAACTTTGCGTGTTAAATTTAGACGTTAAAATTGAGAAATTTCAACTATCAACATTTGGGGCTTTTAAAATTTAAATATTGCAAAAAAATACTTTTAAAATGCCTTAATATATAATATATCATGTATTTAAAGCAATAGAGTACTCATTTGATATATCAGACTTAGCATAATTATTCAAAAGTCAAATTTATATGAGCCTGTGTCTAAAAATGGAGGTTTTCAAATGAAGGGAGGCCTTACATGAAGATGTAATATTTTGCAGCAATTTTAAATTTGTGAAGCTTTTTGATTATAAATAATCCTTACATATGTATTTAATGTACTTTAAATGGAAAGAAAACTTACAAATAACATATCATATTAGTTTAAAAGGGTCTTAGGCCAAGTAAGACTAAAAATAATTTAGGGTCAATTTAGGCCGTAGCACATATTTACATTAAAAAATGCATATTGAAGCTATAGGAAATAAAAATTTGTGTCTTTTCTATCATTTCTATACTCAGGTGACATGATACAATAAATCTGAGCACAAAAAGGCTCTTACATTCAACTTTTTTAGCAGACAGTATGGTCTGATACAAAGATTTTTCACTTTTTAGTGAAAAACTTGCATGCAATTTGAGTCTCAACAGGCTTATATTTGAACCCCATGCTATCCTACAGAAGTAAAGAAAGATATTATGTAAAATGAAACAGGTACAAAAGACATTGTTAAGTGCTTTTTATACAAATTTAGTGAGGTCTTTATTATGGACTTCAACTTTTATGTGCCATGCTCCTCACATTTAACTTGATCCAAACAGGGCGTTAGGCGAGGGTCATTTATACAACACATTTTGCTCATATTGTCTGAGATAATCTTCTTTTCTGTAGATTCAGAGTTCACACATGAGTAATAAAACTGGATTAAAGCATAGAAACACAAAAATTGACACATGAAAACATGTCAGATAGAAAGTCAGAATGCCACTTATGCATCAAAATTGAAAAAGCTATGAAATGCTTATTTTGACCATATAATGCCAAAATTGGTCATTTTTGCAGAAATTCTATCAAATAAAAGTTTAAATCCTTTAGTTTTATGTTATTTGACAAATTGATACCATCAAATCATTCAGGGAAGTTGCCAAAGTACAGATTCTATATTTTCTGATTTCACCTCTTAGGTCCGAGTACACAGTTATTTCGTAGTGCATTTCTTTTAGACAATAAATGAAAATTAAAAAAATCCCACCTGCGCTTTCTCAATAATATTTTTACAGTGTGTTGTACTACTTTTGGGACAAATTATATCAAAATTATAGAAAACTTCATCAGCTCTAACTCAAAATATGGACAATTTTGTGTTAAGGGGGTCTTGAAATCTTTTGACAGCTTCCGAAGTGCTAATTTCTGACCTTTTTCAGCTGGACCTAATCACTACTTTACATTAATATTTATGACCCAAATTTTTTTACAGTGTCATGTCACCCCCCAACTTGCTATATGAGGCATAAAACATGGAGAAATAAATTTGGAAGGGGTATAACAAAAATTGGCAAGTAACACACTGTCCACACTAAGGACTATATTCGTGGACAACGAAAATCAAAGGACGATAACTGTGTACTCGGACCTATTTAATAGGATAGAATAAGTTGACCAATCTTAATAAAACTTGGTATGACTAAAGCTTAATATATTATAAGACTGCTTACAAAGTGTCATAGCAATAGGATATATATTATAGACAATATGATTAATTCTATATTCAACTTTGCGTGTTAAATTTAGACGTTAAAATTGAGAAATTTCAACTATCAACATTTGGGGCTTTTAAAATTTAAATATTGCAAAAAAATACTTTTAAAATGCCTTAATATATAATATATCATGTATTTAAAGCAATAGAGTACTCATTTGATATATCAGACTTAGCATAATTATTCAAAAGTCAAATTTATATGAGCCTGTGTCTAAAAATGGAGGTTTTCAAATGAAGGGAGGCCTTACATGAAGATGTAATATTTTGCAGCAATTTTAAATTTGTGAAGCTTTTTGATTATAAATAATCCTTACATATGTATTTAATGTACTTTAAATGGAAAGAAAACTTACAAATAACATATCATATTAGTTTAAAAGGGTCTTAGGCCAAGTAAGACTAAAAATAATTTAGGGTCAATTTAGGCCGTAGCACATATTTACATTAAAAAATGCATATTGAAGCTATAGGAAATAAAAATTTGTGTCTTTTCTATCATTTCTATACTCAGGTGACATGATACAATAAATCTGAGCACAAAAAGGCTCTTACATTCAACTTTTTTAGCAGACAGTATGGTCTGATACAAAGATTTTTCACTTTTTAGTGAAAAACTTGCATGCAATTTGAGTCTCAACAGGCTTATATTTGAACCCCATGCTATCCTACAGAAGTAAAGAAAGATATTATGTAAAATGAAACAGGTACAAAAGACATTGTTAAGTGCTTTTTATACAAATTTAGTGAGGTCTTTATTATGGACTTCAACTTTTATGTGCCATGCTCCTCACATTTAACTTGATCCAAACAGGGCGTTAGGCGAGGGTCATTTATACAACACATTTTGCTCATATTGTCTGAGATAATCTTCTTTTCTGTAGATTCAGAGTTCACACATGAGTAATAAAACTGGATTAAAGCATAGAAACACAAAAATTGACACATGAAAACATGTCAGATAGAAAGTCAGAATGCCACTTATGCATCAAAATTGAAAAAGCTATGAAATGCTTATTTTGACCATATAATGCCAAAATTGGTCATTTTTGCAGAAATTCTATCAAATAAAAGTTTAAATCCTTTAGTTTTATGTTATTTGACAAATTGATACCATCAAATCATTCAGGGAAGTTGCCAAAGTACAGATTCTATATTTTCTGATTTCACCTCTTAATAGGATAGAATAAGTTGACCAATCTTAATAAAACTTGGTATGACTAAAGCTTAATATATTATAAGACTGCTTACAAAGTGTCATAGCAATAGGATATATATGGTCCGAGTACACAGTTATTTCGTAGTGCATTTCTTTTAGACAATAAATGAAAATTAAAAAAATCCCACCTGCGCTTTCTCAATAATATTTTTACAGTGTGTTGTACTACTTTTGGGACAAATTATATCAAAATTATAGAAAACTTCATCAGCTCTAACTCAAAATATGGACAATTTTGTGTTAAGGGGGTCTTGAAATCTTTTGACAGCTTCCGAAGTGCTAATTTCTGACCTTTTTCAGCTGGACCTAATCACTACTTTACATTAATATTTATGACCCAAATTTTTTTACAGTGTCATGTCACCCCCCAACTTGCTATATGAGGCATAAAACATGGAGAAATAAATTTGGAAGGGGTATAACAAAAATTGGCAAGTAACACACTGTCCACACTAAGGACTATATTCGTGGACAACGAAAATCAAAGGACGATAACTGTGTACTCGGACCTAATAGGATAGAATAAGTTGACCAATCTTAATAAAACTTGGTATGACTAAAGCTTAATATATTATAAGACTGCTTACAAAGTGTCATAGCAATAGGATATATATTATAGACAATATGATTAATTCTATATTCAACTTTGCGTGTTAAATTTAGACGTTAAAATTGAGAAATTTCAACTATCAACATTTGGGGCTTTTAAAATTTAAATATTGCAAAAAAATACTTTTAAAATGCCTTAATATATAATATATCATGTATTTAAAGCAATAGAGTACTCATTTGATATATCAGACTTAGCATAATTATTCAAAAGTCAAATTTATATGAGCCTGTGTCTAAAAATGGAGGTTTTCAAATGAAGGGAGGCCTTACATGAAGATGTAATATTTTGCAGCAATTTTAAATTTGTGAAGCTTTTTGATTATAAATAATCCTTACATATGTATTTAATGTACTTTAAATGGAAAGAAAACTTACAAATAACATATCATATTAGTTTAAAAGGGTCTTAGGCCAAGTAAGACTAAAAATAATTTAGGGTCAATTTAGGCCGTAGCACATATTTACATTAAAAAATGCATATTGAAGCTATAGGAAATAAAAATTTGTGTCTTTTCTATCATTTCTATACTCAGGTGACATGATACAATAAATCTGAGCACAAAAAGGCTCTTACATTCAACTTTTTTAGCAGACAGTATGGTCTGATACAAAGATTTTTCACTTTTTAGTGAAAAACTTGCATGCAATTTGAGTCTCAACAGGCTTATATTTGAACCCCATGCTATCCTACAGAAGTAAAGAAAGATATTATGTAAAATGAAACAGGTACAAAAGACATTGTTAAGTGCTTTTTATACAAATTTAGTGAGGTCTTTATTATGGACTTCAACTTTTATGTGCCATGCTCCTCACATTTAACTTGATCCAAACAGGGCGTTAGGCGAGGGTCATTTATACAACACATTTTGCTCATATTGTCTGAGATAATCTTCTTTTCTGTAGATTCAGAGTTCACACATGAGTAATAAAACTGGATTAAAGCATAGAAACACAAAAATTGACACATGAAAACATGTCAGATAGAAAGTCAGAATGCCACTTATGCATCAAAATTGAAAAAGCTATGAAATGCTTATTTTGACCATATAATGCCAAAATTGGTCATTTTTGCAGAAATTCTATCAAATAAAAGTTTAAATCCTTTAGTTTTATGTTATTTGACAAATTGATACCATCAAATCATTCAGGGAAGTTGCCAAAGTACAGATTCTATATTTTCTGATTTCACCTCTTAGGTCCGAGTACACAGTTATTTCGTAGTGCATTTCTTTTAGACAATAAATGAAAATTAAAAAAATCCCACCTGCGCTTTCTCAATAATATTTTTACAGTGTGTTGTACTACTTTTGGGACAAATTATATCAAAATTATAGAAAACTTCATCAGCTCTAACTCAAAATATGGACAATTTTGTGTTAAGGGGGTCTTGAAATCTTTTGACAGCTTCCGAAGTGCTAATTTCTGACCTTTTTCAGCTGGACCTAATCACTACTTTACATTAATATTTATGACCCAAATTTTTTTACAGTGTCATGTCACCCCCCAACTTGCTATATGAGGCATAAAACATGGAGAAATAAATTTGGAAGGGGTATAACAAAAATTGGCAAGTAACACACTGTCCACACTAAGGACTATATTCGTGGACAACGAAAATCAAAGGACGATAACTGTGTACTCGGACCATATTATAGACAATATGATTAATTCTATATTCAACTTTGCGTGTTAAATTTAGACGTTAAAATTGAGAAATTTCAACTATCAACATTTGGGGCTTTTAAAATTTAAATATTGCAAAAAAATACTTTTAAAATGCCTTAATATATAATATATCATGTATTTAAAGCAATAGAGTACTCATTTGATATATCAGACTTAGCATAATTATTCAAAAGTCAAATTTATATGAGCCTGTGTCTAAAAATGGAGGTTTTCAAATGAAGGGAGGCCTTACATGAAGATGTAATATTTTGCAGCAATTTTAAATTTGTGAAGCTTTTTGATTATAAATAATCCTTACATATGTATTTAATGTACTTTAAATGGAAAGAAAACTTACAAATAACATATCATATTAGTTTAAAAGGGTCTTAGGCCAAGTAAGACTAAAAATAATTTAGGGTCAATTTAGGCCGTAGCACATATTTACATTAAAAAATGCATATTGAAGCTATAGGAAATAAAAATTTGTGTCTTTTCTATCATTTCTATACTCAGGTGACATGATACAATAAATCTGAGCACAAAAAGGCTCTTACATTCAACTTTTTTAGCAGACAGTATGGTCTGATACAAAGATTTTTCACTTTTTAGTGAAAAACTTGCATGCAATTTGAGTCTCAACAGGCTTATATTTGAACCCCATGCTATCCTACAGAAGTAAAGAAAGATATTATGTAAAATGAAACAGGTACAAAAGACATTGTTAAGTGCTTTTTATACAAATTTAGTGAGGTCTTTATTATGGACTTCAACTTTTATGTGCCATGCTCCTCACATTTAACTTGATCCAAACAGGGCGTTAGGCGAGGGTCATTTATACAACACATTTTGCTCATATTGTCTGAGATAATCTTCTTTTCTGTAGATTCAGAGTTCACACATGAGTAATAAAACTGGATTAAAGCATAGAAACACAAAAATTGACACATGAAAACATGTCAGATAGAAAGTCAGAATGCCACTTATGCATCAAAATTGAAAAAGCTATGAAATGCTTATTTTGACCATATAATGCCAAAATTGGTCATTTTTGCAGAAATTCTATCAAATAAAAGTTTAAATCCTTTAGTTTTATGTTATTTGACAAATTGATACCATCAAATCATTCAGGGAAGTTGCCAAAGTACAGATTCTATATTTTCTGATTTCACCTCTTAGGTCCGAGTACACAGTTATTTCGTAGTGCATTTCTTTTAGACAATAAATGAAAATTAAAAAAATCCCACCTGCGCTTTCTCAATAATATTTTTACAGTGTGTTGTACTACTTTTGGGACAAATTATATCAAAATTATAGAAAACTTCATCAGCTCTAACTCAAAATATGGACAATTTTGTGTTAAGGGGGTCTTGAAATCTTTTGACAGCTTCCGAAGTGCTAATTTCTGACCTTTTTCAGCTGGACCTAATCACTACTTTACATTAATATTTATGACCCAAATTTTTTTACAGTGTCATGTCACCCCCCAACTTGCTATATGAGGCATAAAACATGGAGAAATAAATTTGGAAGGGGTATAACAAAAATTGGCAAGTAACACACTGTCCACACTAAGGACTATATTCGTGGACAACGAAAATCAAAGGACGATAACTGTGTACTCGGACCTATTTAATAGGATAGAATAAGTTGACCAATCTTAATAAAACTTGGTATGACTAAAGCTTAATATATTATAAGACTGCTTACAAAGTGTCATAGCAATAGGATATATATTATAGACAATATGATTAATTCTATATTCAACTTTGCGTGTTAAATTTAGACGTTAAAATTGAGAAATTTCAACTATCAACATTTGGGGCTTTTAAAATTTAAATATTGCAAAAAAATACTTTTAAAATGCCTTAATATATAATATATCATGTATTTAAAGCAATAGAGTACTCATTTGATATATCAGACTTAGCATAATTATTCAAAAGTCAAATTTATATGAGCCTGTGTCTAAAAATGGAGGTTTTCAAATGAAGGGAGGCCTTACATGAAGATGTAATATTTTGCAGCAATTTTAAATTTGTGAAGCTTTTTGATTATAAATAATCCTTACATATGTATTTAATGTACTTTAAATGGAAAGAAAACTTACAAATAACATATCATATTAGTTTAAAAGGGTCTTAGGCCAAGTAAGACTAAAAATAATTTAGGGTCAATTTAGGCCGTAGCACATATTTACATTAAAAAATGCATATTGAAGCTATAGGAAATAAAAATTTGTGTCTTTTCTATCATTTCTATACTCAGGTGACATGATACAATAAATCTGAGCACAAAAAGGCTCTTACATTCAACTTTTTTAGCAGACAGTATGGTCTGATACAAAGATTTTTCACTTTTTAGTGAAAAACTTGCATGCAATTTGAGTCTCAACAGGCTTATATTTGAACCCCATGCTATCCTACAGAAGTAAAGAAAGATATTATGTAAAATGAAACAGGTACAAAAGACATTGTTAAGTGCTTTTTATACAAATTTAGTGAGGTCTTTATTATGGACTTCAACTTTTATGTGCCATGCTCCTCACATTTAACTTGATCCAAACAGGGCGTTAGGCGAGGGTCATTTATACAACACATTTTGCTCATATTGTCTGAGATAATCTTCTTTTCTGTAGATTCAGAGTTCACACATGAGTAATAAAACTGGATTAAAGCATAGAAACACAAAAATTGACACATGAAAACATGTCAGATAGAAAGTCAGAATGCCACTTATGCATCAAAATTGAAAAAGCTATGAAATGCTTATTTTGACCATATAATGCCAAAATTGGTCATTTTTGCAGAAATTCTATCAAATAAAAGTTTAAATCCTTTAGTTTTATGTTATTTGACAAATTGATACCATCAAATCATTCAGGGAAGTTGCCAAAGTACAGATTCTATATTTTCTGATTTCACCTCTTAGGTCCGAGTACACAGTTATTTCGTAGTGCATTTCTTTTAGACAATAAATGAAAATTAAAAAAATCCCACCTGCGCTTTCTCAATAATATTTTTACAGTGTGTTGTACTACTTTTGGGACAAATTATATCAAAATTATAGAAAACTTCATCAGCTCTAACTCAAAATATGGACAATTTTGTGTTAAGGGGGTCTTGAAATCTTTTGACAGCTTCCGAAGTGCTAATTTCTGACCTTTTTCAGCTGGACCTAATCACTACTTTACATTAATATTTATGACCCAAATTTTTTTACAGTGTCATGTCACCCCCCAACTTGCTATATGAGGCATAAAACATGGAGAAATAAATTTGGAAGGGGTATAACAAAAATTGGCAAGTAACACACTGTCCACACTAAGGACTATATTCGTGGACAACGAAAATCAAAGGACGATAACTGTGTACTCGGACCTATTTAATAGGATAGAATAAGTTGACCAATCTTAATAAAACTTGGTATGACTAAAGCTTAATATATTATAAGACTGCTTACAAAGTGTCATAGCAATAGGATATATATTATAGACAATATGATTAATTCTATATTCAACTTTGCGTGTTAAATTTAGACGTTAAAATTGAGAAATTTCAACTATCAACATTTGGGGCTTTTAAAATTTAAATATTGCAAAAAAATACTTTTAAAATGCCTTAATATATAATATATCATGTATTTAAAGCAATAGAGTACTCATTTGATATATCAGACTTAGCATAATTATTCAAAAGTCAAATTTATATGAGCCTGTGTCTAAAAATGGAGGTTTTCAAATGAAGGGAGGCCTTACATGAAGATGTAATATTTTGCAGCAATTTTAAATTTGTGAAGCTTTTTGATTATAAATAATCCTTACATATGTATTTAATGTACTTTAAATGGAAAGAAAACTTACAAATAACATATCATATTAGTTTAAAAGGGTCTTAGGCCAAGTAAGACTAAAAATAATTTAGGGTCAATTTAGGCCGTAGCACATATTTACATTAAAAAATGCATATTGAAGCTATAGGAAATAAAAATTTGTGTCTTTTCTATCATTTCTATACTCAGGTGACATGATACAATAAATCTGAGCACAAAAAGGCTCTTACATTCAACTTTTTTAGCAGACAGTATGGTCTGATACAAAGATTTTTCACTTTTTAGTGAAAAACTTGCATGCAATTTGAGTCTCAACAGGCTTATATTTGAACCCCATGCTATCCTACAGAAGTAAAGAAAGATATTATGTAAAATGAAACAGGTACAAAAGACATTGTTAAGTGCTTTTTATACAAATTTAGTGAGGTCTTTATTATGGACTTCAACTTTTATGTGCCATGCTCCTCACATTTAACTTGATCCAAACAGGGCGTTAGGCGAGGGTCATTTATACAACACATTTTGCTCATATTGTCTGAGATAATCTTCTTTTCTGTAGATTCAGAGTTCACACATGAGTAATAAAACTGGATTAAAGCATAGAAACACAAAAATTGACACATGAAAACATGTCAGATAGAAAGTCAGAATGCCACTTATGCATCAAAATTGAAAAAGCTATGAAATGCTTATTTTGACCATATAATGCCAAAATTGGTCATTTTTGCAGAAATTCTATCAAATAAAAGTTTAAATCCTTTAGTTTTATGTTATTTGACAAATTGATACCATCAAATCATTCAGGGAAGTTGCCAAAGTACAGATTCTATATTTTCTGATTTCACCTCTTAGGTCCGAGTACACAGTTATTTCGTAGTGCATTTCTTTTAGACAATAAATGAAAATTAAAAAAATCCCACCTGCGCTTTCTCAATAATATTTTTACAGTGTGTTGTACTACTTTTGGGACAAATTATATCAAAATTATAGAAAACTTCATCAGCTCTAACTCAAAATATGGACAATTTTGTGTTAAGGGGGTCTTGAAATCTTTTGACAGCTTCCGAAGTGCTAATTTCTGACCTTTTTCAGCTGGACCTAATCACTACTTTACATTAATATTTATGACCCAAATTTTTTTACAGTGTCATGTCACCCCCCAACTTGCTATATGAGGCATAAAACATGGAGAAATAAATTTGGAAGGGGTATAACAAAAATTGGCAAGTAACACACTGTCCACACTAAGGACTATATTCGTGGACAACGAAAATCAAAGGACGATAACTGTGTACTCGGACCTATTTAATAGGATAGAATAAGTTGACCAATCTTAATAAAACTTGGTATGACTAAAGCTTAATATATTATAAGACTGCTTACAAAGTGTCATAGCAATAGGATATATATTATAGACAATATGATTAATTCTATATTCAACTTTGCGTGTTAAATTTAGACGTTAAAATTGAGAAATTTCAACTATCAACATTTGGGGCTTTTAAAATTTAAATATTGCAAAAAAATACTTTTAAAATGCCTTAATATATAATATATCATGTATTTAAAGCAATAGAGTACTCATTTGATATATCAGACTTAGCATAATTATTCAAAAGTCAAATTTATATGAGCCTGTGTCTAAAAATGGAGGTTTTCAAATGAAGGGAGGCCTTACATGAAGATGTAATATTTTGCAGCAATTTTAAATTTGTGAAGCTTTTTGATTATAAATAATCCTTACATATGTATTTAATGTACTTTAAATGGAAAGAAAACTTACAAATAACATATCATATTAGTTTAAAAGGGTCTTAGGCCAAGTAAGACTAAAAATAATTTAGGGTCAATTTAGGCCGTAGCACATATTTACATTAAAAAATGCATATTGAAGCTATAGGAAATAAAAATTTGTGTCTTTTCTATCATTTCTATACTCAGGTGACATGATACAATAAATCTGAGCACAAAAAGGCTCTTACATTCAACTTTTTTAGCAGACAGTATGGTCTGATACAAAGATTTTTCACTTTTTAGTGAAAAACTTGCATGCAATTTGAGTCTCAACAGGCTTATATTTGAACCCCATGCTATCCTACAGAAGTAAAGAAAGATATTATGTAAAATGAAACAGGTACAAAAGACATTGTTAAGTGCTTTTTATACAAATTTAGTGAGGTCTTTATTATGGACTTCAACTTTTATGTGCCATGCTCCTCACATTTAACTTGATCCAAACAGGGCGTTAGGCGAGGGTCATTTATACAACACATTTTGCTCATATTGTCTGAGATAATCTTCTTTTCTGTAGATTCAGAGTTCACACATGAGTAATAAAACTGGATTAAAGCATAGAAACACAAAAATTGACACATGAAAACATGTCAGATAGAAAGTCAGAATGCCACTTATGCATCAAAATTGAAAAAGCTATGAAATGCTTATTTTGACCATATAATGCCAAAATTGGTCATTTTTGCAGAAATTCTATCAAATAAAAGTTTAAATCCTTTAGTTTTATGTTATTTGACAAATTGATACCATCAAATCATTCAGGGAAGTTGCCAAAGTACAGATTCTATATTTTCTGATTTCACCTCTTAGGTCCGAGTACACAGTTATTTCGTAGTGCATTTCTTTTAGACAATAAATGAAAATTAAAAAAATCCCACCTGCGCTTTCTCAATAATATTTTTACAGTGTGTTGTACTACTTTTGGGACAAATTATATCAAAATTATAGAAAACTTCATCAGCTCTAACTCAAAATATGGACAATTTTGTGTTAAGGGGGTCTTGAAATCTTTTGACAGCTTCCGAAGTGCTAATTTCTGACCTTTTTCAGCTGGACCTAATCACTACTTTACATTAATATTTATGACCCAAATTTTTTTACAGTGTCATGTCACCCCCCAACTTGCTATATGAGGCATAAAACATGGAGAAATAAATTTGGAAGGGGTATAACAAAAATTGGCAAGTAACACACTGTCCACACTAAGGACTATATTCGTGGACAACGAAAATCAAAGGACGATAACTGTGTACTCGGACCTATTTAATAGGATAGAATAAGTTGACCAATCTTAATAAAACTTGGTATGACTAAAGCTTAATATATTATAAGACTGCTTACAAAGTGTCATAGCAATAGGATATATATTATAGACAATATGATTAATTCTATATTCAACTTTGCGTGTTAAATTTAGACGTTAAAATTGAGAAATTTCAACTATCAACATTTGGGGCTTTTAAAATTTAAATATTGCAAAAAAATACTTTTAAAATGCCTTAATATATAATATATCATGTATTTAAAGCAATAGAGTACTCATTTGATATATCAGACTTAGCATAATTATTCAAAAGTCAAATTTATATGAGCCTGTGTCTAAAAATGGAGGTTTTCAAATGAAGGGAGGCCTTACATGAAGATGTAATATTTTGCAGCAATTTTAAATTTGTGAAGCTTTTTGATTATAAATAATCCTTACATATGTATTTAATGTACTTTAAATGGAAAGAAAACTTACAAATAACATATCATATTAGTTTAAAAGGGTCTTAGGCCAAGTAAGACTAAAAATAATTTAGGGTCAATTTAGGCCGTAGCACATATTTACATTAAAAAATGCATATTGAAGCTATAGGAAATAAAAATTTGTGTCTTTTCTATCATTTCTATACTCAGGTGACATGATACAATAAATCTGAGCACAAAAAGGCTCTTACATTCAACTTTTTTAGCAGACAGTATGGTCTGATACAAAGATTTTTCACTTTTTAGTGAAAAACTTGCATGCAATTTGAGTCTCAACAGGCTTATATTTGAACCCCATGCTATCCTACAGAAGTAAAGAAAGATATTATGTAAAATGAAACAGGTACAAAAGACATTGTTAAGTGCTTTTTATACAAATTTAGTGAGGTCTTTATTATGGACTTCAACTTTTATGTGCCATGCTCCTCACATTTAACTTGATCCAAACAG
This sequence comes from Mytilus galloprovincialis, assembly GCF_965363235.1. Taxonomy (NCBI): domain Eukaryota; kingdom Metazoa; phylum Mollusca; class Bivalvia; order Mytilida; family Mytilidae; genus Mytilus; species Mytilus galloprovincialis. The sequence continues at coordinate 47,252,102 of NC_134841.1, read as the reverse complement.
GGCGTTAGGCGAGGGTCATTTATACAACACATTTTGCTCATATTGTCTGAGATAATCTTCTTTTCTGTAGATTCAGAGTTCACACATGAGTAATAAAACTGGATTAAAGCATAGAAACACAAAAATTGACACATGAAAACATGTCAGATAGAAAGTCAGAATGCCACTTATGCATCAAAATTGAAAAAGCTATGAAATGCTTATTTTGACCATATAATGCCAAAATTGGTCATTTTTGCAGAAATTCTATCAAATAAAAGTTTAAATCCTTTAGTTTTATGTTATTTGACAAATTGATACCATCAAATCATTCAGGGAAGTTGCCAAAGTACAGATTCTATATTTTCTGATTTCACCTCTTAGGTCCGAGTACACAGTTATTTCGTAGTGCATTTCTTTTAGACAATAAATGAAAATTAAAAAAATCCCACCTGCGCTTTCTCAATAATATTTTTACAGTGTGTTGTACTACTTTTGGGACAAATTATATCAAAATTATAGAAAACTTCATCAGCTCTAACTCAAAATATGGACAATTTTGTGTTAAGGGGGTCTTGAAATCTTTTGACAGCTTCCGAAGTGCTAATTTCTGACCTTTTTCAGCTGGACCTAATCACTACTTTACATTAATATTTATGACCCAAATTTTTTTACAGTGTCATGTCACCCCCCAACTTGCTATATGAGGCATAAAACATGGAGAAATAAATTTGGAAGGGGTATAACAAAAATTGGCAAGTAACACACTGTCCACACTAAGGACTATATTCGTGGACAACGAAAATCAAAGGACGATAACTGTGTACTCGGACCTAATAGGATAGAATAAGTTGACCAATCTTAATAAAACTTGGTATGACTAAAGCTTAATATATTATAAGACTGCTTACAAAGTGTCATAGCAATAGGATATATATTATAGACAATATGATTAATTCTATATTCAACTTTGCGTGTTAAATTTAGACGTTAAAATTGAGAAATTTCAACTATCAACATTTGGGGCTTTTAAAATTTAAATATTGCAAAAAAATACTTTTAAAATGCCTTAATATATAATATATCATGTATTTAAAGCAATAGAGTACTCATTTGATATATCAGACTTAGCATAATTATTCAAAAGTCAAATTTATATGAGCCTGTGTCTAAAAATGGAGGTTTTCAAATGAAGGGAGGCCTTACATGAAGATGTAATATTTTGCAGCAATTTTAAATTTGTGAAGCTTTTTGATTATAAATAATCCTTACATATGTATTTAATGTACTTTAAATGGAAAGAAAACTTACAAATAACATATCATATTAGTTTAAAAGGGTCTTAGGCCAAGTAAGACTAAAAATAATTTAGGGTCAATTTAGGCCGTAGCACATATTTACATTAAAAAATGCATATTGAAGCTATAGGAAATAAAAATTTGTGTCTTTTCTATCATTTCTATACTCAGGTGACATGATACAATAAATCTGAGCACAAAAAGGCTCTTACATTCAACTTTTTTAGCAGACAGTATGGTCTGATACAAAGATTTTTCACTTTTTAGTGAAAAACTTGCATGCAATTTGAGTCTCAACAGGCTTATATTTGAACCCCATGCTATCCTACAGAAGTAAAGAAAGATATTATGTAAAATGAAACAGGTACAAAAGACATTGTTAAGTGCTTTTTATACAAATTTAGTGAGGTCTTTATTATGGACTTCAACTTTTATGTGCCATGCTCCTCACATTTAACTTGATCCAAACAGGGCGTTAGGCGAGGGTCATTTATACAACACATTTTGCTCATATTGTCTGAGATAATCTTCTTTTCTGTAGATTCAGAGTTCACACATGAGTAATAAAACTGGATTAAAGCATAGAAACACAAAAATTGACACATGAAAACATGTCAGATAGAAAGTCAGAATGCCACTTATGCATCAAAATTGAAAAAGCTATGAAATGCTTATTTTGACCATATAATGCCAAAATTGGTCATTTTTGCAGAAATTCTATCAAATAAAAGTTTAAATCCTTTAGTTTTATGTTATTTGACAAATTGATACCATCAAATCATTCAGGGAAGTTGCCAAAGTACAGATTCTATATTTTCTGATTTCACCTCTTAGGTCCGAGTACACAGTTATTTCGTAGTGCATTTCTTTTAGACAATAAATGAAAATTAAAAAAATCCCACCTGCGCTTTCTCAATAATATTTTTACAGTGTGTTGTACTACTTTTGGGACAAATTATATCAAAATTATAGAAAACTTCATCAGCTCTAACTCAAAATATGGACAATTTTGTGTTAAGGGGGTCTTGAAATCTTTTGACAGCTTCCGAAGTGCTAATTTCTGACCTTTTTCAGCTGGACCTAATCACTACTTTACATTAATATTTATGACCCAAATTTTTTTACAGTGTCATGTCACCCCCCAACTTGCTATATGAGGCATAAAACATGGAGAAATAAATTTGGAAGGGGTATAACAAAAATTGGCAAGTAACACACTGTCCACACTAAGGACTATATTCGTGGACAACGAAAATCAAAGGACGATAACTGTGTACTCGGACCTATTTAATAGGATAGAATAAGTTGACCAATCTTAATAAAACTTGGTATGACTAAAGCTTAATATATTATAAGACTGCTTACAAAGTGTCATAGCAATAGGATATATATTATAGACAATATGATTAATTCTATATTCAACTTTGCGTGTTAAATTTAGACGTTAAAATTGAGAAATTTCAACTATCAACATTTGGGGCTTTTAAAATTTAAATATTGCAAAAAAATACTTTTAAAATGCCTTAATATATAATATATCATGTATTTAAAGCAATAGAGTACTCATTTGATATATCAGACTTAGCATAATTATTCAAAAGTCAAATTTATATGAGCCTGTGTCTAAAAATGGAGGTTTTCAAATGAAGGGAGGCCTTACATGAAGATGTAATATTTTGCAGCAATTTTAAATTTGTGAAGCTTTTTGATTATAAATAATCCTTACATATGTATTTAATGTACTTTAAATGGAAAGAAAACTTACAAATAACATATCATATTAGTTTAAAAGGGTCTTAGGCCAAGTAAGACTAAAAATAATTTAGGGTCAATTTAGGCCGTAGCACATATTTACATTAAAAAATGCATATTGAAGCTATAGGAAATAAAAATTTGTGTCTTTTCTATCATTTCTATACTCAGGTGACATGATACAATAAATCTGAGCACAAAAAGGCTCTTACATTCAACTTTTTTAGCAGACAGTATGGTCTGATACAAAGATTTTTCACTTTTTAGTGAAAAACTTGCATGCAATTTGAGTCTCAACAGGCTTATATTTGAACCCCATGCTATCCTACAGAAGTAAAGAAAGATATTATGTAAAATGAAACAGGTACAAAAGACATTGTTAAGTGCTTTTTATACAAATTTAGTGAGGTCTTTATTATGGACTTCAACTTTTATGTGCCATGCTCCTCACATTTAACTTGATCCAAACAGGGCGTTAGGCGAGGGTCATTTATACAACACATTTTGCTCATATTGTCTGAGATAATCTTCTTTTCTGTAGATTCAGAGTTCACACATGAGTAATAAAACTGGATTAAAGCATAGAAACACAAAAATTGACACATGAAAACATGTCAGATAGAAAGTCAGAATGCCACTTATGCATCAAAATTGAAAAAGCTATGAAATGCTTATTTTGACCATATAATGCCAAAATTGGTCATTTTTGCAGAAATTCTATCAAATAAAAGTTTAAATCCTTTAGTTTTATGTTATTTGACAAATTGATACCATCAAATCATTCAGGGAAGTTGCCAAAGTACAGATTCTATATTTTCTGATTTCACCTAATAGGATAGAATAAGTTGACCAATCTTAATAAAACTTGGTATGACTAAAGCTTAATATATTATAAGACTGCTTACAAAGTGTCATAGCAATAGGATATATATTATAGACAATATGATTAATTCTATATTCAACTTTGCGTGTTAAATTTAGACGTTAAAATTGAGAAATTTCAACTATCAACATTTGGGGCTTTTAAAATTTAAATATTGCAAAAAAATACTTTTAAAATGCCTTAATATATAATATATCATGTATTTAAAGCAATAGAGTACTCATTTGATATATCAGACTTAGCATAATTATTCAAAAGTCAAATTTATATGAGCCTGTGTCTAAAAATGGAGGTTTTCAAATGAAGGGAGGCCTTACATGAAGATGTAATATTTTGCAGCAATTTTAAATTTGTGAAGCTTTTTGATTATAAATAATCCTTACATATGTATTTAATGTACTTTAAATGGAAAGAAAACTTACAAATAACATATCATATTAGTTTAAAAGGGTCTTAGGCCAAGTAAGACTAAAAATAATTTAGGGTCAATTTAGGCCGTAGCACATATTTACATTAAAAAATGCATATTGAAGCTATAGGAAATAAAAATTTGTGTCTTTTCTATCATTTCTATACTCAGGTGACATGATACAATAAATCTGAGCACAAAAAGGCTCTTACATTCAACTTTTTTAGCAGACAGTATGGTCTGATACAAAGATTTTTCACTTTTTAGTGAAAAACTTGCATGCAATTTGAGTCTCAACAGGCTTATATTTGAACCCCATGCTATCCTACAGAAGTAAAGAAAGATATTATGTAAAATGAAACAGGTACAAAAGACATTGTTAAGTGCTTTTTATACAAATTTAGTGAGGTCTTTATTATGGACTTCAACTTTTATGTGCCATGCTCCTCACATTTAACTTGATCCAAACAGGGCGTTAGGCGAGGGTCATTTATACAACACATTTTGCTCATATTGTCTGAGATAATCTTCTTTTCTGTAGATTCAGAGTTCACACATGAGTAATAAAACTGGATTAAAGCATAGAAACACAAAAATTGACACATGAAAACATGTCAGATAGAAAGTCAGAATGCCACTTATGCATCAAAATTGAAAAAGCTATGAAATGCTTATTTTGACCATATAATGCCAAAATTGGTCATTTTTGCAGAAATTCTATCAAATAAAAGTTTAAATCCTTTAGTTTTATGTTATTTGACAAATTGATACCATCAAATCATTCAGGGAAGTTGCCAAAGTACAGATTCTATATTTTCTGATTTCACCTCTTAGGTCCGAGTACACAGTTATTTCGTAGTGCATTTCTTTTAGACAATAAATGAAAATTAAAAAAATCCCACCTGCGCTTTCTCAATAATATTTTTACAGTGTGTTGTACTACTTTTGGGACAAATTATATCAAAATTATAGAAAACTTCATCAGCTCTAACTCAAAATATGGACAATTTTGTGTTAAGGGGGTCTTGAAATCTTTTGACAGCTTCCGAAGTGCTAATTTCTGACCTTTTTCAGCTGGACCTAATCACTACTTTACATTAATATTTATGACCCAAATTTTTTTACAGTGTCATGTCACCCCCCAACTTGCTATATGAGGCATAAAACATGGAGAAATAAATTTGGAAGGGGTATAACAAAAATTGGCAAGTAACACACTGTCCACACTAAGGACTATATTCGTGGACAACGAAAATCAAAGGACGATAACTGTGTACTCGGACCTAATAGGATAGAATAAGTTGACCAATCTTAATAAAACTTGGTATGACTAAAGCTTAATATATTATAAGACTGCTTACAAAGTGTCATAGCAATAGGATATATATTATAGACAATATGATTAATTCTATATTCAACTTTGCGTGTTAAATTTAGACGTTAAAATTGAGAAATTTCAACTATCAACATTTGGGGCTTTTAAAATTTAAATATTGCAAAAAAATACTTTTAAAATGCCTTAATATATAATATATCATGTATTTAAAGCAATAGAGTACTCATTTGATATATCAGACTTAGCATAATTATTCAAAAGTCAAATTTATATGAGCCTGTGTCTAAAAATGGAGGTTTTCAAATGAAGGGAGGCCTTACATGAAGATGTAATATTTTGCAGCAATTTTAAATTTGTGAAGCTTTTTGATTATAAATAATCCTTACATATGTATTTAATGTACTTTAAATGGAAAGAAAACTTACAAATAACATATCATATTAGTTTAAAAGGGTCTTAGGCCAAGTAAGACTAAAAATAATTTAGGGTCAATTTAGGCCGTAGCACATATTTACATTAAAAAATGCATATTGAAGCTATAGGAAATAAAAATTTGTGTCTTTTCTATCATTTCTATACTCAGGTGACATGATACAATAAATCTGAGCACAAAAAGGCTCTTACATTCAACTTTTTTAGCAGACAGTATGGTCTGATACAAAGATTTTTCACTTTTTAGTGAAAAACTTGCATGCAATTTGAGTCTCAACAGGCTTATATTTGAACCCCATGCTATCCTACAGAAGTAAAGAAAGATATTATGTAAAATGAAACAGGTACAAAAGACATTGTTAAGTGCTTTTTATACAAATTTAGTGAGGTCTTTATTATGGACTTCAACTTTTATGTGCCATGCTCCTCACATTTAACTTGATCCAAACAGGGCGTTAGGCGAGGGTCATTTATACAACACATTTTGCTCATATTGTCTGAGATAATCTTCTTTTCTGTAGATTCAGAGTTCACACATGAGTAATAAAACTGGATTAAAGCATAGAAACACAAAAATTGACACATGAAAACATGTCAGATAGAAAGTCAGAATGCCACTTATGCATCAAAATTGAAAAAGCTATGAAATGCTTATTTTGACCATATAATGCCAAAATTGGTCATTTTTGCAGAAATTCTATCAAATAAAAGTTTAAATCCTTTAGTTTTATGTTATTTGACAAATTGATACCATCAAATCATTCAGGGAAGTTGCCAAAGTACAGATTCTATATTTTCTGATTTCACCTCTTAGGTCCGAGTACACAGTTATTTCGTAGTGCATTTCTTTTAGACAATAAATGAAAATTAAAAAAATCCCACCTGCGCTTTCTCAATAATATTTTTACAGTGTGTTGTACTACTTTTGGGACAAATTATATCAAAATTATAGAAAACTTCATCAGCTCTAACTCAAAATATGGACAATTTTGTGTTAAGGGGGTCTTGAAATCTTTTGACAGCTTCCGAAGTGCTAATTTCTGACCTTTTTCAGCTGGACCTAATCACTACTTTACATTAATATTTATGACCCAAATTTTTTTACAGTGTCATGTCACCCCCCAACTTGCTATATGAGGCATAAAACATGGAGAAATAAATTTGGAAGGGGTATAACAAAAATTGGCAAGTAACACACTGTCCACACTAAGGACTATATTCGTGGACAACGAAAATCAAAGGACGATAACTGTGTACTCGGACCTATTTAATAGGATAGAATAAGTTGACCAATCTTAATAAAACTTGGTATGACTAAAGCTTAATATATTATAAGACTGCTTACAAAGTGTCATAGCAATAGGATATATATTATAGACAATATGATTAATTCTATATTCAACTTTGCGTGTTAAATTTAGACGTTAAAATTGAGAAATTTCAACTATCAACATTTGGGGCTTTTAAAATTTAAATATTGCAAAAAAATACTTTTAAAATGCCTTAATATATAATATATCATGTATTTAAAGCAATAGAGTACTCATTTGATATATCAGACTTAGCATAATTATTCAAAAGTCAAATTTATATGAGCCTGTGTCTAAAAATGGAGGTTTTCAAATGAAGGGAGGCCTTACATGAAGATGTAATATTTTGCAGCAATTTTAAATTTGTGAAGCTTTTTGATTATAAATAATCCTTACATATGTATTTAATGTACTTTAAATGGAAAGAAAACTTACAAATAACATATCATATTAGTTTAAAAGGGTCTTAGGCCAAGTAAGACTAAAAATAATTTAGGGTCAATTTAGGCCGTAGCACATATTTACATTAAAAAATGCATATTGAAGCTATAGGAAATAAAAATTTGTGTCTTTTCTATCATTTCTATACTCAGGTGACATGATACAATAAATCTGAGCACAAAAAGGCTCTTACATTCAACTTTTTTAGCAGACAGTATGGTCTGATACAAAGATTTTTCACTTTTTAGTGAAAAACTTGCATGCAATTTGAGTCTCAACAGGCTTATATTTGAACCCCATGCTATCCTACAGAAGTAAAGAAAGATATTATGTAAAATGAAACAGGTACAAAAGACATTGTTAAGTGCTTTTTATACAAATTTAGTGAGGTCTTTATTATGGACTTCAACTTTTATGTGCCATGCTCCTCACATTTAACTTGATCCAAACAGGGCGTTAGGCGAGGGTCATTTATACAACACATTTTGCTCATATTGTCTGAGATAATCTTCTTTTCTGTAGATTCAGAGTTCACACATGAGTAATAAAACTGGATTAAAGCATAGAAACACAAAAATTGACACATGAAAACATGTCAGATAGAAAGTCAGAATGCCACTTATGCATCAAAATTGAAAAAGCTATGAAATGCTTATTTTGACCATATAATGCCAAAATTGGTCATTTTTGCAGAAATTCTATCAAATAAAAGTTTAAATCCTTTAGTTTTATGTTATTTGACAAATTGATACCATCAAATCATTCAGGGAAGTTGCCAAAGTACAGATTCTATATTTTCTGATTTCACCTCTTAGGTCCGAGTACACAGTTATTTCGTAGTGCATTTCTTTTAGACAATAAATGAAAATTAAAAAAATCCCACCTGCGCTTTCTCAATAATATTTTTACAGTGTGTTGTACTACTTTTGGGACAAATTATATCAAAATTATAGAAAACTTCATCAGCTCTAACTCAAAATATGGACAATTTTGTGTTAAGGGGGTCTTGAAATCTTTTGACAGCTTCCGAAGTGCTAATTTCTGACCTTTTTCAGCTGGACCTAATCACTACTTTACATTAATATTTATGACCCAAATTTTTTTACAGTGTCATGTCACCCCCCAACTTGCTATATGAGGCATAAAACATGGAGAAATAAATTTGGAAGGGGTATAACAAAAATTGGCAAGTAACACACTGTCCACACTAAGGACTATATTCGTGGACAACGAAAATCAAAGGACGATAACTGTGTACTCGGACCTAATAGGATAGAATAAGTTGACCAATCTTAATAAAACTTGGTATGACTAAAGCTTAATATATTATAAGACTGCTTACAAAGTGTCATAGCAATAGGATATATATTATAGACAATATGATTAATTCTATATTCAACTTTGCGTGTTAAATTTAGACGTTAAAATTGAGAAATTTCAACTATCAACATTTGGGGCTTTTAAAATTTAAATATTGCAAAAAAATACTTTTAAAATGCCTTAATATATAATATATCATGTATTTAAAGCAATAGAGTACTCATTTGATATATCAGACTTAGCATAATTATTCAAAAGTCAAATTTATATGAGCCTGTGTCTAAAAATGGAGGTTTTCAAATGAAGGGAGGCCTTACATGAAGATGTAATATTTTGCAGCAATTTTAAATTTGTGAAGCTTTTTGATTATAAATAATCCTTACATATGTATTTAATGTACTTTAAATGGAAAGAAAACTTACAAATAACATATCATATTAGTTTAAAAGGGTCTTAGGCCAAGTAAGACTAAAAATAATTTAGGGTCAATTTAGGCCGTAGCACATATTTACATTAAAAAATGCATATTGAAGCTATAGGAAATAAAAATTTGTGTCTTTTCTATCATTTCTATACTCAGGTGACATGATACAATAAATCTGAGCACAAAAAGGCTCTTACATTCAACTTTTTTAGCAGACAGTATGGTCTGATACAAAGATTTTTCACTTTTTAGTGAAAAACTTGCATGCAATTTGAGTCTCAACAGGCTTATATTTGAACCCCATGCTATCCTACAGAAGTAAAGAAAGATATTATGTAAAATGAAACAGGTACAAAAGACATTGTTAAGTGCTTTTTATACAAATTTAGTGAGGTCTTTATTATGGACTTCAACTTTTATGTGCCATGCTCCTCACATTTAACTTGATCCAAACAGGGCGTTAGGCGAGGGTCATTTATACAACACATTTTGCTCATATTGTCTGAGATAATCTTCTTTTCTGTAGATTCAGAGTTCACACATGAGTAATAAAACTGGATTAAAGCATAGAAACACAAAAATTGACACATGAAAACATGTCAGATAGAAAGTCAGAATGCCACTTATGCATCAAAATTGAAAAAGCTATGAAATGCTTATTTTGACCATATAATGCCAAAATTGGTCATTTTTGCAGAAATTCTATCAAATAAAAGTTTAAATCCTTTAGTTTTATGTTATTTGACAAATTGATACCATCAAATCATTCAGGGAAGTTGCCAAAGTACAGATTCTATATTTTCTGATTTCACCTCTTAGGTCCGAGTACACAGTTATTTCGTAGTGCATTTCTTTTAGACAATAAATGAAAATTAAAAAAATCCCACCTGCGCTTTCTCAATAATATTTTTACAGTGTGTTGTACTACTTTTGGGACAAATTATATCAAAATTATAGAAAACTTCATCAGCTCTAACTCAAAATATGGACAATTTTGTGTTAAGGGGGTCTTGAAATCTTTTGACAGCTTCCGAAGTGCTAATTTCTGACCTTTTTCAGCTGGACCTAATCACTACTTTACATTAATATTTATGACCCAAATTTTTTTACAGTGTCATGTCACCCCCCAACTTGCTATATGAGGCATAAAACATGGAGAAATAAATTTGGAAGGGGTATAACAAAAATTGGCAAGTAACACACTGTCCACACTAAGGACTATATTCGTGGACAACGAAAATCAAAGGACGATAACTGTGTACTCGGACCTATTTAATAGGATAGAATAAGTTGACCAATCTTAATAAAACTTGGTATGACTAAAGCTTAATATATTATAAGACTGCTTACAAAGTGTCATAGCAATAGGATATATATTATAGACAATATGATTAATTCTATATTCAACTTTGCGTGTTAAATTTAGACGTTAAAATTGAGAAATTTCAACTATCAACATTTGGGGCTTTTAAAATTTAAATATTGCAAAAAAATACTTTTAAAATGCCTTAATATATAATATATCATGTATTTAAAGCAATAGAGTACTCATTTGATATATCAGACTTAGCATAATTATTCAAAAGTCAAATTTATATGAGCCTGTGTCTAAAAATGGAGGTTTTCAAATGAAGGGAGGCCTTACATGAAGATGTAATATTTTGCAGCAATTTTAAATTTGTGAAGCTTTTTGATTATAAATAATCCTTACATATGTATTTAATGTACTTTAAATGGAAAGAAAACTTACAAATAACATATCATATTAGTTTAAAAGGGTCTTAGGCCAAGTAAGACTAAAAATAATTTAGGGTCAATTTAGGCCGTAGCACATATTTACATTAAAAAATGCATATTGAAGCTATAGGAAATAAAAATTTGTGTCTTTTCTATCATTTCTATACTCAGGTGACATGATACAATAAATCTGAGCACAAAAAGGCTCTTACATTCAACTTTTTTAGCAGACAGTATGGTCTGATACAAAGATTTTTCACTTTTTAGTGAAAAACTTGCATGCAATTTGAGTCTCAACAGGCTTATATTTGAACCCCATGCTATCCTACAGAAGTAAAGAAAGATATTATGTAAAATGAAACAGGTACAAAAGACATTGTTAAGTGCTTTTTATACAAATTTAGTGAGGTCTTTATTATGGACTTCAACTTTTATGTGCCATGCTCCTCACATTTAACTTGATCCAAACAGGGCGTTAGGCGAGGGTCATTTATACAACACATTTTGCTCATATTGTCTGAGATAATCTTCTTTTCTGTAGATTCAGAGTTCACACATGAGTAATAAAACTGGATTAAAGCATAGAAACACAAAAATTGACACATGAAAACATGTCAGATAGAAAGTCAGAATGCCACTTATGCATCAAAATTGAAAAAGCTATGAAATGCTTATTTTGACCATATAATGCCAAAATTGGTCATTTTTGCAGAAATTCTATCAAATAAAAGTTTAAATCCTTTAGTTTTATGTTATTTGACAAATTGATACCATCAAATCATTCAGGGAAGTTGCCAAAGTACAGATTCTATATTTTCTGATTTCACCTCTTAGGTCCGAGTACACAGTTATTTCGTAGTGCATTTCTTTTAGACAATAAATGAAAATTAAAAAAATCCCACCTGCGCTTTCTCAATAATATTTTTACAGTGTGTTGTACTACTTTTGGGACAAATTATATCAAAATTATAGAAAACTTCATCAGCTCTAACTCAAAATATGGACAATTTTGTGTTAAGGGGGTCTTGAAATCTTTTGACAGCTTCCGAAGTGCTAATTTCTGACCTTTTTCAGCTGGACCTAATCACTACTTTACATTAATATTTATGACCCAAATTTTTTTACAGTGTCATGTCACCCCCCAACTTGCTATATGAGGCATAAAACATGGAGAAATAAATTTGGAAGGGGTATAACAAAAATTGGCAAGTAACACACTGTCCACACTAAGGACTATATTCGTGGACAACGAAAATCAAAGGACGATAACTGTGTACTCGGACCTAATAGGATAGAATAAGTTGACCAATCTTAATAAAACTTGGTATGACTAAAGCTTAATATATTATAAGACTGCTTACAAAGTGTCATAGCAATAGGATATATATTATAGACAATATGATTAATTCTATATTCAACTTTGCGTGTTAAATTTAGACGTTAAAATTGAGAAATTTCAACTATCAACATTTGGGGCTTTTAAAATTTAAATATTGCAAAAAAATACTTTTAAAATGCCTTAATATATAATATATCATGTATTTAAAGCAATAGAGTACTCATTTGATATATCAGACTTAGCATAATTATTCAAAAGTCAAATTTATATGAGCCTGTGTCTAAAAATGGAGGTTTTCAAATGAAGGGAGGCCTTACATGAAGATGTAATATTTTGCAGCAATTTTAAATTTGTGAAGCTTTTTGATTATAAATAATCCTTACATATGTATTTAATGTACTTTAAATGGAAAGAAAACTTACAAATAACATATCATATTAGTTTAAAAGGGTCTTAGGCCAAGTAAGACTAAAAATAATTTAGGGTCAATTTAGGCCGTAGCACATATTTACATTAAAAAATGCATATTGAAGCTATAGGAAATAAAAATTTGTGTCTTTTCTATCATTTCTATACTCAGGTGACATGATACAATAAATCTGAGCACAAAAAGGCTCTTACATTCAACTTTTTTAGCAGACAGTATGGTCTGATACAAAGATTTTTCACTTTTTAGTGAAAAACTTGCATGCAATTTGAGTCTCAACAGGCTTATATTTGAACCCCATGCTATCCTACAGAAGTAAAGAAAGATATTATGTAAAATGAAACAGGTACAAAAGACATTGTTAAGTGCTTTTTATACAAATTTAGTGAGGTCTTTATTATGGACTTCAACTTTTATGTGCCATGCTCCTCACATTTAACTTGATCCAAACAGGGCGTTAGGCGAGGGTCATTTATACAACACATTTTGCTCATATTGTCTGAGATAATCTTCTTTTCTGTAGATTCAGAGTTCACACATGAGTAATAAAACTGGATTAAAGCATAGAAACACAAAAATTGACACATGAAAACATGTCAGATAGAAAGTCAGAATGCCACTTATGCATCAAAATTGAAAAAGCTATGAAATGCTTATTTTGACCATATAATGCCAAAATTGGTCATTTTTGCAGAAATTCTATCAAATAAAAGTTTAAATCCTTTAGTTTTATGTTATTTGACAAATTGATACCATCAAATCATTCAGGGAAGTTGCCAAAGTACAGATTCTATATTTTCTGATTTCACCTCTTAGGTCCGAGTACACAGTTATTTCGTAGTGCATTTCTTTTAGACAATAAATGAAAATTAAAAAAATCCCACCTGCGCTTTCTCAATAATATTTTTACAGTGTGTTGTACTACTTTTGGGACAAATTATATCAAAATTATAGAAAACTTCATCAGCTCTAACTCAAAATATGGACAATTTTGTGTTAAGGGGGTCTTGAAATCTTTTGACAGCTTCCGAAGTGCTAATTTCTGACCTTTTTCAGCTGGACCTAATCACTACTTTACATTAATATTTATGACCCAAATTTTTTTACAGTGTCATGTCACCCCCCAACTTGCTATATGAGGCATAAAACATGGAGAAATAAATTTGGAAGGGGTATAACAAAAATTGGCAAGTAACACACTGTCCACACTAAGGACTATATTCGTGGACAACGAAAATCAAAGGACGATAACTGTGTACTCGGACCTATTTAATAGGATAGAATAAGTTGACCAATCTTAATAAAACTTGGTATGACTAAAGCTTAATATATTATAAGACTGCTTACAAAGTGTCATAGCAATAGGATATATATTATAGACAATATGATTAATTCTATATTCAACTTTGCGTGTTAAATTTAGACGTTAAAATTGAGAAATTTCAACTATCAACATTTGGGGCTTTTAAAATTTAAATATTGCAAAAAAATACTTTTAAAATGCCTTAATATATAATATATCATGTATTTAAAGCAATAGAGTACTCATTTGATATATCAGACTTAGCATAATTATTCAAAAGTCAAATTTATATGAGCCTGTGTCTAAAAATGGAGGTTTTCAAATGAAGGGAGGCCTTACATGAAGATGTAATATTTTGCAGCAATTTTAAATTTGTGAAGCTTTTTGATTATAAATAATCCTTACATATGTATTTAATGTACTTTAAATGGAAAGAAAACTTACAAATAACATATCATATTAGTTTAAAAGGGTCTTAGGCCAAGTAAGACTAAAAATAATTTAGGGTCAATTTAGGCCGTAGCACATATTTACATTAAAAAATGCATATTGAAGCTATAGGAAATAAAAATTTGTGTCTTTTCTATCATTTCTATACTCAGGTGACATGATACAATAAATCTGAGCACAAAAAGGCTCTTACATTCAACTTTTTTAGCAGACAGTATGGTCTGATACAAAGATTTTTCACTTTTTAGTGAAAAACTTGCATGCAATTTGAGTCTCAACAGGCTTATATTTGAACCCCATGCTATCCTACAGAAGTAAAGAAAGATATTATGTAAAATGAAACAGGTACAAAAGACATTGTTAAGTGCTTTTTATACAAATTTAGTGAGGTCTTTATTATGGACTTCAACTTTTATGTGCCATGCTCCTCACATTTAACTTGATCCAAACAGGGCGTTAGGCGAGGGTCATTTATACAACACATTTTGCTCATATTGTCTGAGATAATCTTCTTTTCTGTAGATTCAGAGTTCACACATGAGTAATAAAACTGGATTAAAGCATAGAAACACAAAAATTGACACATGAAAACATGTCAGATAGAAAGTCAGAATGCCACTTATGCATCAAAATTGAAAAAGCTATGAAATGCTTATTTTGACCATATAATGCCAAAATTGGTCATTTTTGCAGAAATTCTATCAAATAAAAGTTTAAATCCTTTAGTTTTATGTTATTTGACAAATTGATACCATCAAATCATTCAGGGAAGTTGCCAAAGTACAGATTCTATATTTTCTGATTTCACCTCTTAGGTCCGAGTACACAGTTATTTCGTAGTGCATTTCTTTTAGACAATAAATGAAAATTAAAAAAATCCCACCTGCGCTTTCTCAATAATATTTTTACAGTGTGTTGTACTACTTTTGGGACAAATTATATCAAAATTATAGAAAACTTCATCAGCTCTAACTCAAAATATGGACAATTTTGTGTTAAGGGGGTCTTGAAATCTTTTGACAGCTTCCGAAGTGCTAATTTCTGACCTTTTTCAGCTGGACCTAATCACTACTTTACATTAATATTTATGACCCAAATTTTTTTACAGTGTCATGTCACCCCCCAACTTGCTATATGAGGCATAAAACATGGAGAAATAAATTTGGAAGGGGTATAACAAAAATTGGCAAGTAACACACTGTCCACACTAAGGACTATATTCGTGGACAACGAAAATCAAAGGACGATAACTGTGTACTCGGACCTATTTAATAGGATAGAATAAGTTGACCAATCTTAATAAAACTTGGTATGACTAAAGCTTAATATATTATAAGACTGTTTACAAAGTGTCATAGCAATAGGATATATATTATAGACAATATGATTAATTCTATATTCAACTTTGCGTGTTAAATTTAGACGTTAAAATTGAGAAATTTCAACTATCAACATTTGGGGCTTTTAAAATTTAAATATTGCAAAAAAATACTTTTAAAATGCCTTAATATATAATATATCATGTATTTAAAGCAATAGAGTACTCATTTGATATATCAGACTTAGCATAATTATTCAAAAGTCAAATTTATATGAGCCTGTGTCTAAAAATGGAGGTTTTCAAATGAAGGGAGGCCTTACATGAAGATGTAATATTTTGCAGCAATTTTAAATTTGTGAAGCTTTTTGATTATAAATAATCCTTACATATGTATTTAATGTACTTTAAATGGAAAGAAAACTTACAAATAACATATCATATTAGTTTAAAAGGGTCTTAGGCCAAGTAAGACTAAAAATAATTTAGGGTCAATTTAGGCCGTAGCACATATTTACATTAAAAAATGCATATTGAAGCTATAGGAAATAAAAATTTGTGTCTTTTCTATCATTTCTATACTCAGGTGACATGATACAATAAATCTGAGCACAAAAAGGCTCTTACATTCAACTTTTTTAGCAGACAGTATGGTCTGATACAAAGATTTTTCACTTTTTAGTGAAAAACTTGCATGCAATTTGAGTCTCAACAGGCTTATATTTGAACCCCATGCTATCCTACAGAAGTAAAGAAAGATATTATGTAAAATGAAACAGGTACAAAAGACATTGTTAAGTGCTTTTTATACAAATTTAGTGAGGTCTTTATTATGGACTTCAACTTTTATGTGCCATGCTCCTCACATTTAACTTGATCCAAACAGGGCGTTAGGCGAGGGTCATTTATACAACACATTTTGCTCATATTGTCTGAGATAATCTTCTTTTCTGTAGATTCAGAGTTCACACATGAGTAATAAAACTGGATTAAAGCATAGAAACACAAAAATTGACACATGAAAACATGTCAGATAGAAAGTCAGAATGCCACTTATGCATCAAAATTGAAAAAGCTATGAAATGCTTATTTTGACCATATAATGCCAAAATTGGTCATTTTTGCAGAAATTCTATCAAATAAAAGTTTAAATCCTTTAGTTTTATGTTATTTGACAAATTGATACCATCAAATCATTCAGGGAAGTTGCCAAAGTACAGATTCTATATTTTCTGATTTCACCTCTTAGGTCCGAGTACACAGTTATTTCGTAGTGCATTTCTTTTAGACAATAAATGAAAATTAAAAAAATCCCACCTGCGCTTTCTCAATAATATTTTTACAGTGTGTTGTACTACTTTTGGGACAAATTATATCAAAATTATAGAAAACTTCATCAGCTCTAACTCAAAATATGGACAATTTTGTGTTAAGGGGGTCTTGAAATCTTTTGACAGCTTCCGAAGTGCTAATTTCTGACCTTTTTCAGCTGGACCTAATCACTACTTTACATTAATATTTATGACCCAAATTTTTTTACAGTGTCATGTCACCCCCCAACTTGCTATATGAGGCATAAAACATGGAGAAATAAATTTGGAAGGGGTATAACAAAAATTGGCAAGTAACACACTGTCCACACTAAGGACTATATTCGTGGACAACGAAAATCAAAGGACGATAACTGTGTACTCGGACCTATTTAATAGGATAGAATAAGTTGACCAATCTTAATAAAACTTGGTATGACTAAAGCTTAATATATTATAAGACTGCTTACAAAGTGTCATAGCAATAGGATATATATTATAGACAATATGATTAATTCTATATTCAACTTTGCGTGTTAAATTTAGACGTTAAAATTGAGAAATTTCAACTATCAACATTTGGGGCTTTTAAAATTTAAATATTGCAAAAAAATACTTTTAAAATGCCTTAATATATAATATATCATGTATTTAAAGCAATAGAGTACTCATTTGATATATCAGACTTAGCATAATTATTCAAAAGTCAAATTTATATGAGCCTGTGTCTAAAAATGGAGGTTTTCAAATGAAGGGAGGCCTTACATGAAGATGTAATATTTTGCAGCAATTTTAAATTTGTGAAGCTTTTTGATTATAAATAATCCTTACATATGTATTTAATGTACTTTAAATGGAAAGAAAACTTACAAATAACATATCATATTAGTTTAAAAGGGTCTTAGGCCAAGTAAGACTAAAAATAATTTAGGGTCAATTTAGGCCGTAGCACATATTTACATTAAAAAATGCATATTGAAGCTATAGGAAATAAAAATTTGTGTCTTTTCTATCATTTCTATACTCAGGTGACATGATACAATAAATCTGAGCACAAAAAGGCTCTTACATTCAACTTTTTTAGCAGACAGTATGGTCTGATACAAAGATTTTTCACTTTTTAGTGAAAAACTTGCATGCAATTTGAGTCTCAACAGGCTTATATTTGAACCCCATGCTATCCTACAGAAGTAAAGAAAGATATTATGTAAAATGAAACAGGTACAAAAGACATTGTTAAGTGCTTTTTATACAAATTTAGTGAGGTCTTTATTATGGACTTCAACTTTTATGTGCCATGCTCCTCACATTTAACTTGATCCAAACAGGGCGTTAGGCGAGGGTCATTTATACAACACATTTTGCTCATATTGTCTGAGATAATCTTCTTTTCTGTAGATTCAGAGTTCACACATGAGTAATAAAACTGGATTAAAGCATAGAAACACAAAAATTGACACATGAAAACATGTCAGATAGAAAGTCAGAATGCCACTTATGCATCAAAATTGAAAAAGCTATGAAATGCTTATTTTGACCATATAATGCCAAAATTGGTCATTTTTGCAGAAATTCTATCAAATAAAAGTTTAAATCCTTTAGTTTTATGTTATTTGACAAATTGATACCATCAAATCATTCAGGGAAGTTGCCAAAGTACAGATTCTATATTTTCTGATTTCACCTCTTAGGTCCGAGTACACAGTTATTTCGTAGTGCATTTCTTTTAGACAATAAATGAAAATTAAAAAAATCCCACCTGCGCTTTCTCAATAATATTTTTACAGTGTGTTGTACTACTTTTGGGACAAATTATATCAAAATTATAGAAAACTTCATCAGCTCTAACTCAAAATATGGACAATTTTGTGTTAAGGGGGTCTTGAAATCTTTTGACAGCTTCCGAAGTGCTAATTTCTGACCTTTTTCAGCTGGACCTAATCACTACTTTACATTAATATTTATGACCCAAATTTTTTTACAGTGTCATGTCACCCCCCAACTTGCTATATGAGGCATAAAACATGGAGAAATAAATTTGGAAGGGGTATAACAAAAATTGGCAAGTAACACACTGTCCACACTAAGGACTATATTCGTGGACAACGAAAATCAAAGGACGATAACTGTGTACTCGGACCTATTTAATAGGATAGAATAAGTTGACCAATCTTAATAAAACTTGGTATGACTAAAGCTTAATATATTATAAGACTGCTTACAAAGTGTCATAGCAATAGGATATATATTATAGACAATATGATTAATTCTATATTCAACTTTGCGTGTTAAATTTAGACGTTAAAATTGAGAAATTTCAACTATCAACATTTGGGGCTTTTAAAATTTAAATATTGCAAAAAAATACTTTTAAAATGCCTTAATATATAATATATCATGTATTTAAAGCAATAGAGTACTCATTTGATATATCAGACTTAGCATAATTATTCAAAAGTCAAATTTATATGAGCCTGTGTCTAAAAATGGAGGTTTTCAAATGAAGGGAGGCCTTACATGAAGATGTAATATTTTGCAGCAATTTTAAATTTGTGAAGCTTTTTGATTATAAATAATCCTTACATATGTATTTAATGTACTTTAAATGGAAAGAAAACTTACAAATAACATATCATATTAGTTTAAAAGGGTCTTAGGCCAAGTAAGACTAAAAATAATTTAGGGTCAATTTAGGCCGTAGCACATATTTACATTAAAAAATGCATATTGAAGCTATAGGAAATAAAAATTTGTGTCTTTTCTATCATTTCTATACTCAGGTGACATGATACAATAAATCTGAGCACAAAAAGGCTCTTACATTCAACTTTTTTAGCAGACAGTATGGTCTGATACAAAGATTTTTCACTTTTTAGTGAAAAACTTGCATGCAATTTGAGTCTCAACAGGCTTATATTTGAACCCCATGCTATCCTACAGAAGTAAAGAAAGATATTATGTAAAATGAAACAGGTACAAAAGACATTGTTAAGTGCTTTTTATACAAATTTAGTGAGGTCTTTATTATGGACTTCAACTTTTATGTGCCATGCTCCTCACATTTAACTTGATCCAAACAGGGCGTTAGGCGAGGGTCATTTATACAACACATTTTGCTCATATTGTCTGAGATAATCTTCTTTTCTGTAGATTCAGAGTTCACACATGAGTAATAAAACTGGATTAAAGCATAGAAACACAAAAATTGACACATGAAAACATGTCAGATAGAAAGTCAGAATGCCACTTATGCATCAAAATTGAAAAAGCTATGAAATGCTTATTTTGACCATATAATGCCAAAATTGGTCATTTTTGCAGAAATTCTATCAAATAAAAGTTTAAATCCTTTAGTTTTATGTTATTTGACAAATTGATACCATCAAATCATTCAGGGAAGTTGCCAAAGTACAGATTCTATATTTTCTGATTTCACCTCTTAGGTCCGAGTACACAGTTATTTCGTAGTGCATTTCTTTTAGACAATAAATGAAAATTAAAAAAATCCCACCTGCGCTTTCTCAATAATATTTTTACAGTGTGTTGTACTACTTTTGGGACAAATTATATCAAAATTATAGAAAACTTCATCAGCTCTAACTCAAAATATGGACAATTTTGTGTTAAGGGGGTCTTGAAATCTTTTGACAGCTTCCGAAGTGCTAATTTCTGACCTTTTTCAGCTGGACCTAATCACTACTTTACATTAATATTTATGACCCAAATTTTTTTACAGTGTCATGTCACCCCCCAACTTGCTATATGAGGCATAAAACATGGAGAAATAAATTTGGAAGGGGTATAACAAAAATTGGCAAGTAACACACTGTCCACACTAAGGACTATATTCGTGGACAACGAAAATCAAAGGACGATAACTGTGTACTCGGACCTATTTAATAGGATAGAATAAGTTGACCAATCTTAATAAAACTTGGTATGACTAAAGCTTAATATATTATAAGACTGCTTACAAAGTGTCATAGCAATAGGATATATATTATAGACAATATGATTAATTCTATATTCAACTTTGCGTGTTAAATTTAGACGTTAAAATTGAGAAATTTCAACTATCAACATTTGGGGCTTTTAAAATTTAAATATTGCAAAAAAATACTTTTAAAATGCCTTAATATATAATATATCATGTATTTAAAGCAATAGAGTACTCATTTGATATATCAGACTTAGCATAATTATTCAAAAGTCAAATTTATATGAGCCTGTGTCTAAAAATGGAGGTTTTCAAATGAAGGGAGGCCTTACATGAAGATGTAATATTTTGCAGCAATTTTAAATTTGTGAAGCTTTTTGATTATAAATAATCCTTACATATGTATTTAATGTACTTTAAATGGAAAGAAAACTTACAAATAACATATCATATTAGTTTAAAAGGGTCTTAGGCCAAGTAAGACTAAAAATAATTTAGGGTCAATTTAGGCCGTAGCACATATTTACATTAAAAAATGCATATTGAAGCTATAGGAAATAAAAATTTGTGTCTTTTCTATCATTTCTATACTCAGGTGACATGATACAATAAATCTGAGCACAAAAAGGCTCTTACATTCAACTTTTTTAGCAGACAGTATGGTCTGATACAAAGATTTTTCACTTTTTAGTGAAAAACTTGCATGCAATTTGAGTCTCAACAGGCTTATATTTGAACCCCATGCTATCCTACAGAAGTAAAGAAAGATATTATGTAAAATGAAACAGGTACAAAAGACATTGTTAAGTGCTTTTTATACAAATTTAGTGAGGTCTTTATTATGGACTTCAACTTTTATGTGCCATGCTCCTCACATTTAACTTGATCCAAACAGGGCGTTAGGCGAGGGTCATTTATACAACACATTTTGCTCATATTGTCTGAGATAATCTTCTTTTCTGTAGATTCAGAGTTCACACATGAGTAATAAAACTGGATTAAAGCATAGAAACACAAAAATTGACACATGAAAACATGTCAGATAGAAAGTCAGAATGCCACTTATGCATCAAAATTGAAAAAGCTATGAAATGCTTATTTTGACCATATAATGCCAAAATTGGTCATTTTTGCAGAAATTCTATCAAATAAAAGTTTAAATCCTTTAGTTTTATGTTATTTGACAAATTGATACCATCAAATCATTCAGGGAAGTTGCCAAAGTACAGATTCTATATTTTCTGATTTCACCTCTTAGGTCCGAGTACACAGTTATTTCGTAGTGCATTTCTTTTAGACAATAAATGAAAATTAAAAAAATCCCACCTGCGCTTTCTCAATAATATTTTTACAGTGTGTTGTACTACTTTTGGGACAAATTATATCAAAATTATAGAAAACTTCATCAGCTCTAACTCAAAATATGGACAATTTTGTGTTAAGGGGGTCTTGAAATCTTTTGACAGCTTCCGAAGTGCTAATTTCTGACCTTTTTCAGCTGGACCTAATCACTACTTTACATTAATATTTATGACCCAAATTTTTTTACAGTGTCATGTCACCCCCCAACTTGCTATATGAGGCATAAAACATGGAGAAATAAATTTGGAAGGGGTATAACAAAAATTGGCAAGTAACACACTGTCCACACTAAGGACTATATTCGTGGACAACGAAAATCAAAGGACGATAACTGTGTACTCGGACCTAATAGGATAGAATAAGTTGACCAATCTTAATAAAACTTGGTATGACTAAAGCTTAATATATTATAAGACTGCTTACAAAGTGTCATAGCAATAGGATATATATTATAGACAATATGATTAATTCTATATTCAACTTTGCGTGTTAAATTTAGACGTTAAAATTGAGAAATTTCAACTATCAACATTTGGGGCTTTTAAAATTTAAATATTGCAAAAAAATACTTTTAAAATGCCTTAATATATAATATATCATGTATTTAAAGCAATAGAGTACTCATTTGATATATCAGACTTAGCATAATTATTCAAAAGTCAAATTTATATGAGCCTGTGTCTAAAAATGGAGGTTTTCAAATGAAGGGAGGCCTTACATGAAGATGTAATATTTTGCAGCAATTTTAAATTTGTGAAGCTTTTTGATTATAAATAATCCTTACATATGTATTTAATGTACTTTAAATGGAAAGAAAACTTACAAATAACATATCATATTAGTTTAAAAGGGTCTTAGGCCAAGTAAGACTAAAAATAATTTAGGGTCAATTTAGGCCGTAGCACATATTTACATTAAAAAATGCATATTGAAGCTATAGGAAATAAAAATTTGTGTCTTTTCTATCATTTCTATACTCAGGTGACATGATACAATAAATCTGAGCACAAAAAGGCTCTTACATTCAACTTTTTTAGCAGACAGTATGGTCTGATACAAAGATTTTTCACTTTTTAGTGAAAAACTTGCATGCAATTTGAGTCTCAACAGGCTTATATTTGAACCCCATGCTATCCTACAGAAGTAAAGAAAGATATTATGTAAAATGAAACAGGTACAAAAGACATTGTTAAGTGCTTTTTATACAAATTTAGTGAGGTCTTTATTATGGACTTCAACTTTTATGTGCCATGCTCCTCACATTTAACTTGATCCAAACAGGGCGTTAGGCGAGGGTCATTTATACAACACATTTTGCTCATATTGTCTGAGATAATCTTCTTTTCTGTAGATTCAGAGTTCACACATGAGTAATAAAACTGGATTAAAGCATAGAAACACAAAAATTGACACATGAAAACATGTCAGATAGAAAGTCAGAATGCCACTTATGCATCAAAATTGAAAAAGCTATGAAATGCTTATTTTGACCATATAATGCCAAAATTGGTCATTTTTGCAGAAATTCTATCAAATAAAAGTTTAAATCCTTTAGTTTTATGTTATTTGACAAATTGATACCATCAAATCATTCAGGGAAGTTGCCAAAGTACAGATTCTATATTTTCTGATTTCACCTCTTAGGTCCGAGTACACAGTTATTTCGTAGTGCATTTCTTTTAGACAATAAATGAAAATTAAAAAAATCCCACCTGCGCTTTCTCAATAATATTTTTACAGTGTGTTGTACTACTTTTGGGACAAATTATATCAAAATTATAGAAAACTTCATCAGCTCTAACTCAAAATATGGACAATTTTGTGTTAAGGGGGTCTTGAAATCTTTTGACAGCTTCCGAAGTGCTAATTTCTGACCTTTTTCAGCTGGACCTAATCACTACTTTACATTAATATTTATGACCCAAATTTTTTTACAGTGTCATGTCACCCCCCAACTTGCTATATGAGGCATAAAACATGGAGAAATAAATTTGGAAGGGGTATAACAAAAATTGGCAAGTAACACACTGTCCACACTAAGGACTATATTCGTGGACAACGAAAATCAAAGGACGATAACTGTGTACTCGGACCTAATAGGATAGAATAAGTTGACCAATCTTAATAAAACTTGGTATGACTAAAGCTTAATATATTATAAGACTGCTTACAAAGTGTCATAGCAATAGGATATATATTATAGACAATATGATTAATTCTATATTCAACTTTGCGTGTTAAATTTAGACGTTAAAATTGAGAAATTTCAACTATCAACATTTGGGGCTTTTAAAATTTAAATATTGCAAAAAAATACTTTTAAAATGCCTTAATATATAATATATCATGTATTTAAAGCAATAGAGTACTCATTTGATATATCAGACTTAGCATAATTATTCAAAAGTCAAATTTATATGAGCCTGTGTCTAAAAATGGAGGTTTTCAAATGAAGGGAGGCCTTACATGAAGATGTAATATTTTGCAGCAATTTTAAATTTGTGAAGCTTTTTGATTATAAATAATCCTTACATATGTATTTAATGTACTTTAAATGGAAAGAAAACTTACAAATAACATATCATATTAGTTTAAAAGGGTCTTAGGCCAAGTAAGACTAAAAATAATTTAGGGTCAATTTAGGCCGTAGCACATATTTACATTAAAAAATGCATATTGAAGCTATAGGAAATAAAAATTTGTGTCTTTTCTATCATTTCTATACTCAGGTGACATGATACAATAAATCTGAGCACAAAAAGGCTCTTACATTCAACTTTTTTAGCAGACAGTATGGTCTGATACAAAGATTTTTCACTTTTTAGTGAAAAACTTGCATGCAATTTGAGTCTCAACAGGCTTATATTTGAACCCCATGCTATCCTACAGAAGTAAAGAAAGATATTATGTAAAATGAAACAGGTACAAAAGACATTGTTAAGTGCTTTTTATACAAATTTAGTGAGGTCTTTATTATGGACTTCAACTTTTATGTGCCATGCTCCTCACATTTAACTTGATCCAAACAGGGCGTTAGGCGAGGGTCATTTATACAACACATTTTGCTCATATTGTCTGAGATAATCTTCTTTTCTGTAGATTCAGAGTTCACACATGAGTAATAAAACTGGATTAAAGCATAGAAACACAAAAATTGACACATGAAAACATGTCAGATAGAAAGTCAGAATGCCACTTATGCATCAAAATTGAAAAAGCTATGAAATGCTTATTTTGACCATATAATGCCAAAATTGGTCATTTTTGCAGAAATTCTATCAAATAAAAGTTTAAATCCTTTAGTTTTATGTTATTTGACAAATTGATACCATCAAATCATTCAGGGAAGTTGCCAAAGTACAGATTCTATATTTTCTGATTTCACCTCTTAGGTCCGAGTACACAGTTATTTCGTAGTGCATTTCTTTTAGACAATAAATGAAAATTAAAAAAATCCCACCTGCGCTTTCTCAATAATATTTTTACAGTGTGTTGTACTACTTTTGGGACAAATTATATCAAAATTATAGAAAACTTCATCAGCTCTAACTCAAAATATGGACAATTTTGTGTTAAGGGGGTCTTGAAATCTTTTGACAGCTTCCGAAGTGCTAATTTCTGACCTTTTTCAGCTGGACCTAATCACTACTTTACATTAATATTTATGACCCAAATTTTTTTACAGTGTCATGTCACCCCCCAACTTGCTATATGAGGCATAAAACATGGAGAAATAAATTTGGAAGGGGTATAACAAAAATTGGCAAGTAACACACTGTCCACACTAAGGACTATATTCGTGGACAACGAAAATCAAAGGACGATAACTGTGTACTCGGACCTAATAGGATAGAATAAGTTGACCAATCTTAATAAAACTTGGTATGACTAAAGCTTAATATATTATAAGACTGCTTACAAAGTGTCATAGCAATAGGATATATATTATAGACAATATGATTAATTCTATATTCAACTTTGCGTGTTAAATTTAGACGTTAAAATTGAGAAATTTCAACTATCAACATTTGGGGCTTTTAAAATTTAAATATTGCAAAAAAATACTTTTAAAATGCCTTAATATATAATATATCATGTATTTAAAGCAATAGAGTACTCATTTGATATATCAGACTTAGCATAATTATTCAAAAGTCAAATTTATATGAGCCTGTGTCTAAAAATGGAGGTTTTCAAATGAAGGGAGGCCTTACATGAAGATGTAATATTTTGCAGCAATTTTAAATTTGTGAAGCTTTTTGATTATAAATAATCCTTACATATGTATTTAATGTACTTTAAATGGAAAGAAAACTTACAAATAACATATCATATTAGTTTAAAAGGGTCTTAGGCCAAGTAAGACTAAAAATAATTTAGGGTCAATTTAGGCCGTAGCACATATTTACATTAAAAAATGCATATTGAAGCTATAGGAAATAAAAATTTGTGTCTTTTCTATCATTTCTATACTCAGGTGACATGATACAATAAATCTGAGCACAAAAAGGCTCTTACATTCAACTTTTTTAGCAGACAGTATGGTCTGATACAAAGATTTTTCACTTTTTAGTGAAAAACTTGCATGCAATTTGAGTCTCAACAGGCTTATATTTGAACCCCATGCTATCCTACAGAAGTAAAGAAAGATATTATGTAAAATGAAACAGGTACAAAAGACATTGTTAAGTGCTTTTTATACAAATTTAGTGAGGTCTTTATTATGGACTTCAACTTTTATGTGCCATGCTCCTCACATTTAACTTGATCCAAACAGGGCGTTAGGCGAGGGTCATTTATACAACACATTTTGCTCATATTGTCTGAGATAATCTTCTTTTCTGTAGATTCAGAGTTCACACATGAGTAATAAAACTGGATTAAAGCATAGAAACACAAAAATTGACACATGAAAACATGTCAGATAGAAAGTCAGAATGCCACTTATGCATCAAAATTGAAAAAGCTATGAAATGCTTATTTTGACCATATAATGCCAAAATTGGTCATTTTTGCAGAAATTCTATCAAATAAAAGTTTAAATCCTTTAGTTTTATGTTATTTGACAAATTGATACCATCAAATCATTCAGGGAAGTTGCCAAAGTACAGATTCTATATTTTCTGATTTCACCTCTTAGGTCCGAGTACACAGTTATTTCGTAGTGCATTTCTTTTAGACAATAAATGAAAATTAAAAAAATCCCACCTGCGCTTTCTCAATAATATTTTTACAGTGTGTTGTACTACTTTTGGGACAAATTATATCAAAATTATAGAAAACTTCATCAGCTCTAACTCAAAATATGGACAATTTTGTGTTAAGGGGGTCTTGAAATCTTTTGACAGCTTCCGAAGTGCTAATTTCTGACCTTTTTCAGCTGGACCTAATCACTACTTTACATTAATATTTATGACCCAAATTTTTTTACAGTGTCATGTCACCCCCCAACTTGCTATATGAGGCATAAAACATGGAGAAATAAATTTGGAAGGGGTATAACAAAAATTGGCAAGTAACACACTGTCCACACTAAGGACTATATTCGTGGACAACGAAAATCAAAGGACGATAACTGTGTACTCGGACCTAATAGGATAGAATAAGTTGACCAATCTTAATAAAACTTGGTATGACTAAAGCTTAATATATTATAAGACTGCTTACAAAGTGTCATAGCAATAGGATATATATTATAGACAATATGATTAATTCTATATTCAACTTTGCGTGTTAAATTTAGACGTTAAAATTGAGAAATTTCAACTATCAACATTTGGGGCTTTTAAAATTTAAATATTGCAAAAAAATACTTTTAAAATGCCTTAATATATAATATATCATGTATTTAAAGCAATAGAGTACTCATTTGATATATCAGACTTAGCATAATTATTCAAAAGTCAAATTTATATGAGCCTGTGTCTAAAAATGGAGGTTTTCAAATGAAGGGAGGCCTTACATGAAGATGTAATATTTTGCAGCAATTTTAAATTTGTGAAGCTTTTTGATTATAAATAATCCTTACATATGTATTTAATGTACTTTAAATGGAAAGAAAACTTACAAATAACATATCATATTAGTTTAAAAGGGTCTTAGGCCAAGTAAGACTAAAAATAATTTAGGGTCAATTTAGGCCGTAGCACATATTTACATTAAAAAATGCATATTGAAGCTATAGGAAATAAAAATTTGTGTCTTTTCTATCATTTCTATACTCAGGTGACATGATACAATAAATCTGAGCACAAAAAGGCTCTTACATTCAACTTTTTTAGCAGACAGTATGGTCTGATACAAAGATTTTTCACTTTTTAGTGAAAAACTTGCATGCAATTTGAGTCTCAACAGGCTTATATTTGAACCCCATGCTATCCTACAGAAGTAAAGAAAGATATTATGTAAAATGAAACAGGTACAAAAGACATTGTTAAGTGCTTTTTATAC
Source organism: Mytilus galloprovincialis (assembly GCF_965363235.1). NCBI lineage: Eukaryota > Metazoa > Mollusca > Bivalvia > Mytilida > Mytilidae > Mytilus > Mytilus galloprovincialis. Next base: position 47,222,885 of record NC_134841.1, on the reverse strand, counting down.
AAATTTAGTGAGGTCTTTATTATGGACTTCAACTTTTATGTGCCATGCTCCTCACATTTAACTTGATCCAAACAGGGCGTTAGGCGAGGGTCATTTATACAACACATTTTGCTCATATTGTCTGAGATAATCTTCTTTTCTGTAGATTCAGAGTTCACACATGAGTAATAAAACTGGATTAAAGCATAGAAACACAAAAATTGACACATGAAAACATGTCAGATAGAAAGTCAGAATGCCACTTATGCATCAAAATTGAAAAAGCTATGAAATGCTTATTTTGACCATATAATGCCAAAATTGGTCATTTTTGCAGAAATTCTATCAAATAAAAGTTTAAATCCTTTAGTTTTATGTTATTTGACAAATTGATACCATCAAATCATTCAGGGAAGTTGCCAAAGTACAGATTCTATATTTTCTGATTTCACCTCTTAGGATAGAATAAGTTGACCAATCTTAATAAAACTTGGTATGACTAAAGCTTAATATATTATAAGACTGCTTACAAAGTGTCATAGCAATAGGATATATATTATAGACAATATGATTAATTCTATATTCAACTTTGCGTGTTAAATTTAGACGTTAAAATTGAGAAATTTCAACTATCAACATTTGGGGCTTTTAAAATTTAAATATTGCAAAAAAATACTTTTAAAATGCCTTAATATATAATATATCATGTATTTAAAGCAATAGAGTACTCATTTGATATATCAGACTTAGCATAATTATTCAAAAGTCAAATTTATATGAGCCTGTGTCTAAAAATGGAGGTTTTCAAATGAAGGGAGGCCTTACATGAAGATGTAATATTTTGCAGCAATTTTAAATTTGTGAAGCTTTTTGATTATAAATAATCCTTACATATGTATTTAATGTACTTTAAATGGAAAGAAAACTTACAAATAACATATCATATTAGTTTAAAAGGGTCTTAGGCCAAGTAAGACTAAAAATAATTTAGGGTCAATTTAGGCCGTAGCACATATTTACATTAAAAAATGCATATTGAAGCTATAGGAAATAAAAATTTGTGTCTTTTCTATCATTTCTATACTCAGGTGACATGATACAATAAATCTGAGCACAAAAAGGCTCTTACATTCAACTTTTTTAGCAGACAGTATGGTCTGATACAAAGATTTTTCACTTTTTAGTGAAAAACTTGCATGCAATTTGAGTCTCAACAGGCTTATATTTGAACCCCATGCTATCCTACAGAAGTAAAGAAAGATATTATGTAAAATGAAACAGGTACAAAAGACATTGTTAAGTGCTTTTTATACAAATTTAGTGAGGTCTTTATTATGGACTTCAACTTTTATGTGCCATGCTCCTCACATTTAACTTGATCCAAACAGGGCGTTAGGCGAGGGTCATTTATACAACACATTTTGCTCATATTGTCTGAGATAATCTTCTTTTCTGTAGATTCAGAGTTCACACATGAGTAATAAAACTGGATTAAAGCATAGAAACACAAAAATTGACACATGAAAACATGTCAGATAGAAAGTCAGAATGCCACTTATGCATCAAAATTGAAAAAGCTATGAAATGCTTATTTTGACCATATAATGCCAAAATTGGTCATTTTTGCAGAAATTCTATCAAATAAAAGTTTAAATCCTTTAGTTTTATGTTATTTGACAAATTGATACCATCAAATCATTCAGGGAAGTTGCCAAAGTACAGATTCTATATTTTCTGATTTCACCTCTTAGGTCCGAGTACACAGTTATTTCGTAGTGCATTTCTTTTAGACAATAAATGAAAATTAAAAAAATCCCACCTGCGCTTTCTCAATAATATTTTTACAGTGTGTTGTACTACTTTTGGGACAAATTATATCAAAATTATAGAAAACTTCATCAGCTCTAACTCAAAATATGGACAATTTTGTGTTAAGGGGGTCTTGAAATCTTTTGACAGCTTCCGAAGTGCTAATTTCTGACCTTTTTCAGCTGGACCTAATCACTACTTTACATTAATATTTATGACCCAAATTTTTTTACAGTGTCATGTCACCCCCCAACTTGCTATATGAGGCATAAAACATGGAGAAATAAATTTGGAAGGGGTATAACAAAAATTGGCAAGTAACACACTGTCCACACTAAGGACTATATTCGTGGACAACGAAAATCAAAGGACGATAACTGTGTACTCGGACCTAATAGGATAGAATAAGTTGACCAATCTTAATAAAACTTGGTATGACTAAAGCTTAATATATTATAAGACTGCTTACAAAGTGTCATAGCAATAGGATATATATTATAGACAATATGATTAATTCTATATTCAACTTTGCGTGTTAAATTTAGACGTTAAAATTGAGAAATTTCAACTATCAACATTTGGGGCTTTTAAAATTTAAATATTGCAAAAAAATACTTTTAAAATGCCTTAATATATAATATATCATGTATTTAAAGCAATAGAGTACTCATTTGATATATCAGACTTAGCATAATTATTCAAAAGTCAAATTTATATGAGCCTGTGTCTAAAAATGGAGGTTTTCAAATGAAGGGAGGCCTTACATGAAGATGTAATATTTTGCAGCAATTTTAAATTTGTGAAGCTTTTTGATTATAAATAATCCTTACATATGTATTTAATGTACTTTAAATGGAAAGAAAACTTACAAATAACATATCATATTAGTTTAAAAGGGTCTTAGGCCAAGTAAGACTAAAAATAATTTAGGGTCAATTTAGGCCGTAGCACATATTTACATTAAAAAATGCATATTGAAGCTATAGGAAATAAAAATTTGTGTCTTTTCTATCATTTCTATACTCAGGTGACATGATACAATAAATCTGAGCACAAAAAGGCTCTTACATTCAACTTTTTTAGCAGACAGTATGGTCTGATACAAAGATTTTTCACTTTTTAGTGAAAAACTTGCATGCAATTTGAGTCTCAACAGGCTTATATTTGAACCCCATGCTATCCTACAGAAGTAAAGAAAGATATTATGTAAAATGAAACAGGTACAAAAGACATTGTTAAGTGCTTTTTATACAAATTTAGTGAGGTCTTTATTATGGACTTCAACTTTTATGTGCCATGCTCCTCACATTTAACTTGATCCAAACAGGGCGTTAGGCGAGGGTCATTTATACAACACATTTTGCTCATATTGTCTGAGATAATCTTCTTTTCTGTAGATTCAGAGTTCACACATGAGTAATAAAACTGGATTAAAGCATAGAAACACAAAAATTGACACATGAAAACATGTCAGATAGAAAGTCAGAATGCCACTTATGCATCAAAATTGAAAAAGCTATGAAATGCTTATTTTGACCATATAATGCCAAAATTGGTCATTTTTGCAGAAATTCTATCAAATAAAAGTTTAAATCCTTTAGTTTTATGTTATTTGACAAATTGATACCATCAAATCATTCAGGGAAGTTGCCAAAGTACAGATTCTATATTTTCTGATTTCACCTCTTAGGTCCGAGTACACAGTTATTTCGTAGTGCATTTCTTTTAGACAATAAATGAAAATTAAAAAAATCCCACCTGCGCTTTCTCAATAATATTTTTACAGTGTGTTGTACTACTTTTGGGACAAATTATATCAAAATTATAGAAAACTTCATCAGCTCTAACTCAAAATATGGACAATTTTGTGTTAAGGGGGTCTTGAAATCTTTTGACAGCTTCCGAAGTGCTAATTTCTGACCTTTTTCAGCTGGACCTAATCACTACTTTACATTAATATTTATGACCCAAATTTTTTTACAGTGTCATGTCACCCCCCAACTTGCTATATGAGGCATAAAACATGGAGAAATAAATTTGGAAGGGGTATAACAAAAATTGGCAAGTAACACACTGTCCACACTAAGGACTATATTCGTGGACAACGAAAATCAAAGGACGATAACTGTGTACTCGGACCTAATAGGATAGAATAAGTTGACCAATCTTAATAAAACTTGGTATGACTAAAGCTTAATATATTATAAGACTGCTTACAAAGTGTCATAGCAATAGGATATATATTATAGACAATATGATTAATTCTATATTCAACTTTGCGTGTTAAATTTAGACGTTAAAATTGAGAAATTTCAACTATCAACATTTGGGGCTTTTAAAATTTAAATATTGCAAAAAAATACTTTTAAAATGCCTTAATATATAATATATCATGTATTTAAAGCAATAGAGTACTCATTTGATATATCAGACTTAGCATAATTATTCAAAAGTCAAATTTATATGAGCCTGTGTCTAAAAATGGAGGTTTTCAAATGAAGGGAGGCCTTACATGAAGATGTAATATTTTGCAGCAATTTTAAATTTGTGAAGCTTTTTGATTATAAATAATCCTTACATATGTATTTAATGTACTTTAAATGGAAAGAAAACTTACAAATAACATATCATATTAGTTTAAAAGGGTCTTAGGCCAAGTAAGACTAAAAATAATTTAGGGTCAATTTAGGCCGTAGCACATATTTACATTAAAAAATGCATATTGAAGCTATAGGAAATAAAAATTTGTGTCTTTTCTATCATTTCTATACTCAGGTGACATGATACAATAAATCTGAGCACAAAAAGGCTCTTACATTCAACTTTTTTAGCAGACAGTATGGTCTGATACAAAGATTTTTCACTTTTTAGTGAAAAACTTGCATGCAATTTGAGTCTCAACAGGCTTATATTTGAACCCCATGCTATCCTACAGAAGTAAAGAAAGATATTATGTAAAATGAAACAGGTACAAAAGACATTGTTAAGTGCTTTTTATACAAATTTAGTGAGGTCTTTATTATGGACTTCAACTTTTATGTGCCATGCTCCTCACATTTAACTTGATCCAAACAGGGCGTTAGGCGAGGGTCATTTATACAACACATTTTGCTCATATTGTCTGAGATAATCTTCTTTTCTGTAGATTCAGAGTTCACACATGAGTAATAAAACTGGATTAAAGCATAGAAACACAAAAATTGACACATGAAAACATGTCAGATAGAAAGTCAGAATGCCACTTATGCATCAAAATTGAAAAAGCTATGAAATGCTTATTTTGACCATATAATGCCAAAATTGGTCATTTTTGCAGAAATTCTATCAAATAAAAGTTTAAATCCTTTAGTTTTATGTTATTTGACAAATTGATACCATCAAATCATTCAGGGAAGTTGCCAAAGTACAGATTCTATATTTTCTGATTTCACCTCTTAGGTCCGAGTACACAGTTATTTCGTAGTGCATTTCTTTTAGACAATAAATGAAAATTAAAAAAATCCCACCTGCGCTTTCTCAATAATATTTTTACAGTGTGTTGTACTACTTTTGGGACAAATTATATCAAAATTATAGAAAACTTCATCAGCTCTAACTCAAAATATGGACAATTTTGTGTTAAGGGGGTCTTGAAATCTTTTGACAGCTTCCGAAGTGCTAATTTCTGACCTTTTTCAGCTGGACCTAATCACTACTTTACATTAATATTTATGACCCAAATTTTTTTACAGTGTCATGTCACCCCCCAACTTGCTATATGAGGCATAAAACATGGAGAAATAAATTTGGAAGGGGTATAACAAAAATTGGCAAGTAACACACTGTCCACACTAAGGACTATATTCGTGGACAACGAAAATCAAAGGACGATAACTGTGTACTCGGACCTAATAGGATAGAATAAGTTGACCAATCTTAATAAAACTTGGTATGACTAAAGCTTAATATATTATAAGACTGCTTACAAAGTGTCATAGCAATAGGATATATATTATAGACAATATGATTAATTCTATATTCAACTTTGCGTGTTAAATTTAGACGTTAAAATTGAGAAATTTCAACTATCAACATTTGGGGCTTTTAAAATTTAAATATTGCAAAAAAATACTTTTAAAATGCCTTAATATATAATATATCATGTATTTAAAGCAATAGAGTACTCATTTGATATATCAGACTTAGCATAATTATTCAAAAGTCAAATTTATATGAGCCTGTGTCTAAAAATGGAGGTTTTCAAATGAAGGGAGGCCTTACATGAAGATGTAATATTTTGCAGCAATTTTAAATTTGTGAAGCTTTTTGATTATAAATAATCCTTACATATGTATTTAATGTACTTTAAATGGAAAGAAAACTTACAAATAACATATCATATTAGTTTAAAAGGGTCTTAGGCCAAGTAAGACTAAAAATAATTTAGGGTCAATTTAGGCCGTAGCACATATTTACATTAAAAAATGCATATTGAAGCTATAGGAAATAAAAATTTGTGTCTTTTCTATCATTTCTATACTCAGGTGACATGATACAATAAATCTGAGCACAAAAAGGCTCTTACATTCAACTTTTTTAGCAGACAGTATGGTCTGATACAAAGATTTTTCACTTTTTAGTGAAAAACTTGCATGCAATTTGAGTCTCAACAGGCTTATATTTGAACCCCATGCTATCCTACAGAAGTAAAGAAAGATATTATGTAAAATGAAACAGGTACAAAAGACATTGTTAAGTGCTTTTTATACAAATTTAGTGAGGTCTTTATTATGGACTTCAACTTTTATGTGCCATGCTCCTCACATTTAACTTGATCCAAACAGGGCGTTAGGCGAGGGTCATTTATACAACACATTTTGCTCATATTGTCTGAGATAATCTTCTTTTCTGTAGATTCAGAGTTCACACATGAGTAATAAAACTGGATTAAAGCATAGAAACACAAAAATTGACACATGAAAACATGTCAGATAGAAAGTCAGAATGCCACTTATGCATCAAAATTGAAAAAGCTATGAAATGCTTATTTTGACCATATAATGCCAAAATTGGTCATTTTTGCAGAAATTCTATCAAATAAAAGTTTAAATCCTTTAGTTTTATGTTATTTGACAAATTGATACCATCAAATCATTCAGGGAAGTTGCCAAAGTACAGATTCTATATTTTCTGATTTCACCTCTTAGGTCCGAGTACACAGTTATTTCGTAGTGCATTTCTTTTAGACAATAAATGAAAATTAAAAAAATCCCACCTGCGCTTTCTCAATAATATTTTTACAGTGTGTTGTACTACTTTTGGGACAAATTATATCAAAATTATAGAAAACTTCATCAGCTCTAACTCAAAATATGGACAATTTTGTGTTAAGGGGGTCTTGAAATCTTTTGACAGCTTCCGAAGTGCTAATTTCTGACCTTTTTCAGCTGGACCTAATCACTACTTTACATTAATATTTATGACCCAAATTTTTTTACAGTGTCATGTCACCCCCCAACTTGCTATATGAGGCATAAAACATGGAGAAATAAATTTGGAAGGGGTATAACAAAAATTGGCAAGTAACACACTGTCCACACTAAGGACTATATTCGTGGACAACGAAAATCAAAGGACGATAACTGTGTACTCGGACCTAATAGGATAGAATAAGTTGACCAATCTTAATAAAACTTGGTATGACTAAAGCTTAATATATTATAAGACTGCTTACAAAGTGTCATAGCAATAGGATATATATTATAGACAATATGATTAATTCTATATTCAACTTTGCGTGTTAAATTTAGACGTTAAAATTGAGAAATTTCAACTATCAACATTTGGGGCTTTTAAAATTTAAATATTGCAAAAAAATACTTTTAAAATGCCTTAATATATAATATATCATGTATTTAAAGCAATAGAGTACTCATTTGATATATCAGACTTAGCATAATTATTCAAAAGTCAAATTTATATGAGCCTGTGTCTAAAAATGGAGGTTTTCAAATGAAGGGAGGCCTTACATGAAGATGTAATATTTTGCAGCAATTTTAAATTTGTGAAGCTTTTTGATTATAAATAATCCTTACATATGTATTTAATGTACTTTAAATGGAAAGAAAACTTACAAATAACATATCATATTAGTTTAAAAGGGTCTTAGGCCAAGTAAGACTAAAAATAATTTAGGGTCAATTTAGGCCGTAGCACATATTTACATTAAAAAATGCATATTGAAGCTATAGGAAATAAAAATTTGTGTCTTTTCTATCATTTCTATACTCAGGTGACATGATACAATAAATCTGAGCACAAAAAGGCTCTTACATTCAACTTTTTTAGCAGACAGTATGGTCTGATACAAAGATTTTTCACTTTTTAGTGAAAAACTTGCATGCAATTTGAGTCTCAACAGGCTTATATTTGAACCCCATGCTATCCTACAGAAGTAAAGAAAGATATTATGTAAAATGAAACAGGTACAAAAGACATTGTTAAGTGCTTTTTATACAAATTTAGTGAGGTCTTTATTATGGACTTCAACTTTTATGTGCCATGCTCCTCACATTTAACTTGATCCAAACAGGGCGTTAGGCGAGGGTCATTTATACAACACATTTTGCTCATATTGTCTGAGATAATCTTCTTTTCTGTAGATTCAGAGTTCACACATGAGTAATAAAACTGGATTAAAGCATAGAAACACAAAAATTGACACATGAAAACATGTCAGATAGAAAGTCAGAATGCCACTTATGCATCAAAATTGAAAAAGCTATGAAATGCTTATTTTGACCATATAATGCCAAAATTGGTCATTTTTGCAGAAATTCTATCAAATAAAAGTTTAAATCCTTTAGTTTTATGTTATTTGACAAATTGATACCATCAAATCATTCAGGGAAGTTGCCAAAGTACAGATTCTATATTTTCTGATTTCACCTCTTAGGTCCGAGTACACAGTTATTTCGTAGTGCATTTCTTTTAGACAATAAATGAAAATTAAAAAAATCCCACCTGCGCTTTCTCAATAATATTTTTACAGTGTGTTGTACTACTTTTGGGACAAATTATATCAAAATTATAGAAAACTTCATCAGCTCTAACTCAAAATATGGACAATTTTGTGTTAAGGGGGTCTTGAAATCTTTTGACAGCTTCCGAAGTGCTAATTTCTGACCTTTTTCAGCTGGACCTAATCACTACTTTACATTAATATTTATGACCCAAATTTTTTTACAGTGTCATGTCACCCCCCAACTTGCTATATGAGGCATAAAACATGGAGAAATAAATTTGGAAGGGGTATAACAAAAATTGGCAAGTAACACACTGTCCACACTAAGGACTATATTCGTGGACAACGAAAATCAAAGGACGATAACTGTGTACTCGGACCTAATAGGATAGAATAAGTTGACCAATCTTAATAAAACTTGGTATGACTAAAGCTTAATATATTATAAGACTGCTTACAAAGTGTCATAGCAATAGGATATATATTATAGACAATATGATTAATTCTATATTCAACTTTGCGTGTTAAATTTAGACGTTAAAATTGAGAAATTTCAACTATCAACATTTGGGGCTTTTAAAATTTAAATATTGCAAAAAAATACTTTTAAAATGCCTTAATATATAATATATCATGTATTTAAAGCAATAGAGTACTCATTTGATATATCAGACTTAGCATAATTATTCAAAAGTCAAATTTATATGAGCCTGTGTCTAAAAATGGAGGTTTTCAAATGAAGGGAGGCCTTACATGAAGATGTAATATTTTGCAGCAATTTTAAATTTGTGAAGCTTTTTGATTATAAATAATCCTTACATATGTATTTAATGTACTTTAAATGGAAAGAAAACTTACAAATAACATATCATATTAGTTTAAAAGGGTCTTAGGCCAAGTAAGACTAAAAATAATTTAGGGTCAATTTAGGCCGTAGCACATATTTACATTAAAAAATGCATATTGAAGCTATAGGAAATAAAAATTTGTGTCTTTTCTATCATTTCTATACTCAGGTGACATGATACAATAAATCTGAGCACAAAAAGGCTCTTACATTCAACTTTTTTAGCAGACAGTATGGTCTGATACAAAGATTTTTCACTTTTTAGTGAAAAACTTGCATGCAATTTGAGTCTCAACAGGCTTATATTTGAACCCCATGCTATCCTACAGAAGTAAAGAAAGATATTATGTAAAATGAAACAGGTACAAAAGACATTGTTAAGTGCTTTTTATACAAATTTAGTGAGGTCTTTATTATGGACTTCAACTTTTATGTGCCATGCTCCTCACATTTAACTTGATCCAAACAGGGCGTTAGGCGAGGGTCATTTATACAACACATTTTGCTCATATTGTCTGAGATAATCTTCTTTTCTGTAGATTCAGAGTTCACACATGAGTAATAAAACTGGATTAAAGCATAGAAACACAAAAATTGACACATGAAAACATGTCAGATAGAAAGTCAGAATGCCACTTATGCATCAAAATTGAAAAAGCTATGAAATGCTTATTTTGACCATATAATGCCAAAATTGGTCATTTTTGCAGAAATTCTATCAAATAAAAGTTTAAATCCTTTAGTTTTATGTTATTTGACAAATTGATACCATCAAATCATTCAGGGAAGTTGCCAAAGTACAGATTCTATATTTTCTGATTTCACCTCTTAGGTCCGAGTACACAGTTATTTCGTAGTGCATTTCTTTTAGACAATAAATGAAAATTAAAAAAATCCCACCTGCGCTTTCTCAATAATATTTTTACAGTGTGTTGTACTACTTTTGGGACAAATTATATCAAAATTATAGAAAACTTCATCAGCTCTAACTCAAAATATGGACAATTTTGTGTTAAGGGGGTCTTGAAATCTTTTGACAGCTTCCGAAGTGCTAATTTCTGACCTTTTTCAGCTGGACCTAATCACTACTTTACATTAATATTTATGACCCAAATTTTTTTACAGTGTCATGTCACCCCCCAACTTGCTATATGAGGCATAAAACATGGAGAAATAAATTTGGAAGGGGTATAACAAAAATTGGCAAGTAACACACTGTCCACACTAAGGACTATATTCGTGGACAACGAAAATCAAAGGACGATAACTGTGTACTCGGACCTATTTAATAGGATAGAATAAGTTGACCAATCTTAATAAAACTTGGTATGACTAAAGCTTAATATATTATAAGACTGCTTACAAAGTGTCATAGCAATAGGATATATATTATAGACAATATGATTAATTCTATATTCAACTTTGCGTGTTAAATTTAGACGTTAAAATTGAGAAATTTCAACTATCAACATTTGGGGCTTTTAAAATTTAAATATTGCAAAAAAATACTTTTAAAATGCCTTAATATATAATATATCATGTATTTAAAGCAATAGAGTACTCATTTGATATATCAGACTTAGCATAATTATTCAAAAGTCAAATTTATATGAGCCTGTGTCTAAAAATGGAGGTTTTCAAATGAAGGGAGGCCTTACATGAAGATGTAATATTTTGCAGCAATTTTAAATTTGTGAAGCTTTTTGATTATAAATAATCCTTACATATGTATTTAATGTACTTTAAATGGAAAGAAAACTTACAAATAACATATCATATTAGTTTAAAAGGGTCTTAGGCCAAGTAAGACTAAAAATAATTTAGGGTCAATTTAGGCCGTAGCACATATTTACATTAAAAAATGCATATTGAAGCTATAGGAAATAAAAATTTGTGTCTTTTCTATCATTTCTATACTCAGGTGACATGATACAATAAATCTGAGCACAAAAAGGCTCTTACATTCAACTTTTTTAGCAGACAGTATGGTCTGATACAAAGATTTTTCACTTTTTAGTGAAAAACTTGCATGCAATTTGAGTCTCAACAGGCTTATATTTGAACCCCATGCTATCCTACAGAAGTAAAGAAAGATATTATGTAAAATGAAACAGGTACAAAAGACATTGTTAAGTGCTTTTTATACAAATTTAGTGAGGTCTTTATTATGGACTTCAACTTTTATGTGCCATGCTCCTCACATTTAACTTGATCCAAACAGGGCGTTAGGCGAGGGTCATTTATACAACACATTTTGCTCATATTGTCTGAGATAATCTTCTTTTCTGTAGATTCAGAGTTCACACATGAGTAATAAAACTGGATTAAAGCATAGAAACACAAAAATTGACACATGAAAACATGTCAGATAGAAAGTCAGAATGCCACTTATGCATCAAAATTGAAAAAGCTATGAAATGCTTATTTTGACCATATAATGCCAAAATTGGTCATTTTTGCAGAAATTCTATCAAATAAAAGTTTAAATCCTTTAGTTTTATGTTATTTGACAAATTGATACCATCAAATCATTCAGGGAAGTTGCCAAAGTACAGATTCTATATTTTCTGATTTCACCTCTTAGGTCCGAGTACACAGTTATTTCGTAGTGCATTTCTTTTAGACAATAAATGAAAATTAAAAAAATCCCACCTGCGCTTTCTCAATAATATTTTTACAGTGTGTTGTACTACTTTTGGGACAAATTATATCAAAATTATAGAAAACTTCATCAGCTCTAACTCAAAATATGGACAATTTTGTGTTAAGGGGGTCTTGAAATCTTTTGACAGCTTCCGAAGTGCTAATTTCTGACCTTTTTCAGCTGGACCTAATCACTACTTTACATTAATATTTATGACCCAAATTTTTTTACAGTGTCATGTCACCCCCCAACTTGCTATATGAGGCATAAAACATGGAGAAATAAATTTGGAAGGGGTATAACAAAAATTGGCAAGTAACACACTGTCCACACTAAGGACTATATTCGTGGACAACGAAAATCAAAGGACGATAACTGTGTACTCGGACCTATTTAATAGGATAGAATAAGTTGACCAATCTTAATAAAACTTGGTATGACTAAAGCTTAATATATTATAAGACTGCTTACAAAGTGTCATAGCAATAGGATATATATTATAGACAATATGATTAATTCTATATTCAACTTTGCGTGTTAAATTTAGACGTTAAAATTGAGAAATTTCAACTATCAACATTTGGGGCTTTTAAAATTTAAATATTGCAAAAAAATACTTTTAAAATGCCTTAATATATAATATATCATGTATTTAAAGCAATAGAGTACTCATTTGATATATCAGACTTAGCATAATTATTCAAAAGTCAAATTTATATGAGCCTGTGTCTAAAAATGGAGGTTTTCAAATGAAGGGAGGCCTTACATGAAGATGTAATATTTTGCAGCAATTTTAAATTTGTGAAGCTTTTTGATTATAAATAATCCTTACATATGTATTTAATGTACTTTAAATGGAAAGAAAACTTACAAATAACATATCATATTAGTTTAAAAGGGTCTTAGGCCAAGTAAGACTAAAAATAATTTAGGGTCAATTTAGGCCGTAGCACATATTTACATTAAAAAATGCATATTGAAGCTATAGGAAATAAAAATTTGTGTCTTTTCTATCATTTCTATACTCAGGTGACATGATACAATAAATCTGAGCACAAAAAGGCTCTTACATTCAACTTTTTTAGCAGACAGTATGGTCTGATACAAAGATTTTTCACTTTTTAGTGAAAAACTTGCATGCAATTTGAGTCTCAACAGGCTTATATTTGAACCCCATGCTATCCTACAGAAGTAAAGAAAGATATTATGTAAAATGAAACAGGTACAAAAGACATTGTTAAGTGCTTTTTATACAAATTTAGTGAGGTCTTTATTATGGACTTCAACTTTTATGTGCCATGCTCCTCACATTTAACTTGATCCAAACAGGGCGTTAGGCGAGGGTCATTTATACAACACATTTTGCTCATATTGTCTGAGATAATCTTCTTTTCTGTAGATTCAGAGTTCACACATGAGTAATAAAACTGGATTAAAGCATAGAAACACAAAAATTGACACATGAAAACATGTCAGATAGAAAGTCAGAATGCCACTTATGCATCAAAATTGAAAAAGCTATGAAATGCTTATTTTGACCATATAATGCCAAAATTGGTCATTTTTGCAGAAATTCTATCAAATAAAAGTTTAAATCCTTTAGTTTTATGTTATTTGACAAATTGATACCATCAAATCATTCAGGGAAGTTGCCAAAGTACAGATTCTATATTTTCTGATTTCACCTCTTAGGTCCGAGTACACAGTTATTTCGTAGTGCATTTCTTTTAGACAATAAATGAAAATTAAAAAAATCCCACCTGCGCTTTCTCAATAATATTTTTACAGTGTGTTGTACTACTTTTGGGACAAATTATATCAAAATTATAGAAAACTTCATCAGCTCTAACTCAAAATATGGACAATTTTGTGTTAAGGGGGTCTTGAAATCTTTTGACAGCTTCCGAAGTGCTAATTTCTGACCTTTTTCAGCTGGACCTAATCACTACTTTACATTAATATTTATGACCCAAATTTTTTTACAGTGTCATGTCACCCCCCAACTTGCTATATGAGGCATAAAACATGGAGAAATAAATTTGGAAGGGGTATAACAAAAATTGGCAAGTAACACACTGTCCACACTAAGGACTATATTCGTGGACAACGAAAATCAAAGGACGATAACTGTGTACTCGGACCTATTTAATAGGATAGAATAAGTTGACCAATCTTAATAAAACTTGGTATGACTAAAGCTTAATATATTATAAGACTGCTTACAAAGTGTCATAGCAATAGGATATATATTATAGACAATATGATTAATTCTATATTCAACTTTGCGTGTTAAATTTAGACGTTAAAATTGAGAAATTTCAACTATCAACATTTGGGGCTTTTAAAATTTAAATATTGCAAAAAAATACTTTTAAAATGCCTTAATATATAATATATCATGTATTTAAAGCAATAGAGTACTCATTTGATATATCAGACTTAGCATAATTATTCAAAAGTCAAATTTATATGAGCCTGTGTCTAAAAATGGAGGTTTTCAAATGAAGGGAGGCCTTACATGAAGATGTAATATTTTGCAGCAATTTTAAATTTGTGAAGCTTTTTGATTATAAATAATCCTTACATATGTATTTAATGTACTTTAAATGGAAAGAAAACTTACAAATAACATATCATATTAGTTTAAAAGGGTCTTAGGCCAAGTAAGACTAAAAATAATTTAGGGTCAATTTAGGCCGTAGCACATATTTACATTAAAAAATGCATATTGAAGCTATAGGAAATAAAAATTTGTGTCTTTTCTATCATTTCTATACTCAGGTGACATGATACAATAAATCTGAGCACAAAAAGGCTCTTACATTCAACTTTTTTAGCAGACAGTATGGTCTGATACAAAGATTTTTCACTTTTTAGTGAAAAACTTGCATGCAATTTGAGTCTCAACAGGCTTATATTTGAACCCCATGCTATCCTACAGAAGTAAAGAAAGATATTATGTAAAATGAAACAGGTACAAAAGACATTGTTAAGTGCTTTTTATACAAATTTAGTGAGGTCTTTATTATGGACTTCAACTTTTATGTGCCATGCTCCTCACATTTAACTTGATCCAAACAGGGCGTTAGGCGAGGGTCATTTATACAACACATTTTGCTCATATTGTCTGAGATAATCTTCTTTTCTGTAGATTCAGAGTTCACACATGAGTAATAAAACTGGATTAAAGCATAGAAACACAAAAATTGACACATGAAAACATGTCAGATAGAAAGTCAGAATGCCACTTATGCATCAAAATTGAAAAAGCTATGAAATGCTTATTTTGACCATATAATGCCAAAATTGGTCATTTTTGCAGAAATTCTATCAAATAAAAGTTTAAATCCTTTAGTTTTATGTTATTTGACAAATTGATACCATCAAATCATTCAGGGAAGTTGCCAAAGTACAGATTCTATATTTTCTGATTTCACCTCTTAGGTCCGAGTACACAGTTATTTCGTAGTGCATTTCTTTTAGACAATAAATGAAAATTAAAAAAATCCCACCTGCGCTTTCTCAATAATATTTTTACAGTGTGTTGTACTACTTTTGGGACAAATTATATCAAAATTATAGAAAACTTCATCAGCTCTAACTCAAAATATGGACAATTTTGTGTTAAGGGGGTCTTGAAATCTTTTGACAGCTTCCGAAGTGCTAATTTCTGACCTTTTTCAGCTGGACCTAATCACTACTTTACATTAATATTTATGACCCAAATTTTTTTACAGTGTCATGTCACCCCCCAACTTGCTATATGAGGCATAAAACATGGAGAAATAAATTTGGAAGGGGTATAACAAAAATTGGCAAGTAACACACTGTCCACACTAAGGACTATATTCGTGGACAACGAAAATCAAAGGACGATAACTGTGTACTCGGACCTAATAGGATAGAATAAGTTGACCAATCTTAATAAAACTTGGTATGACTAAAGCTTAATATATTATAAGACTGCTTACAAAGTGTCATAGCAATAGGATATATATTATAGACAATATGATTAATTCTATATTCAACTTTGCGTGTTAAATTTAGACGTTAAAATTGAGAAATTTCAACTATCAACATTTGGGGCTTTTAAAATTTAAATATTGCAAAAAAATACTTTTAAAATGCCTTAATATATAATATATCATGTATTTAAAGCAATAGAGTACTCATTTGATATATCAGACTTAGCATAATTATTCAAAAGTCAAATTTATATGAGCCTGTGTCTAAAAATGGAGGTTTTCAAATGAAGGGAGGCCTTACATGAAGATGTAATATTTTGCAGCAATTTTAAATTTGTGAAGCTTTTTGATTATAAATAATCCTTACATATGTATTTAATGTACTTTAAATGGAAAGAAAACTTACAAATAACATATCATATTAGTTTAAAAGGGTCTTAGGCCAAGTAAGACTAAAAATAATTTAGGGTCAATTTAGGCCGTAGCACATATTTACATTAAAAAATGCATATTGAAGCTATAGGAAATAAAAATTTGTGTCTTTTCTATCATTTCTATACTCAGGTGACATGATACAATAAATCTGAGCACAAAAAGGCTCTTACATTCAACTTTTTTAGCAGACAGTATGGTCTGATACAAAGATTTTTCACTTTTTAGTGAAAAACTTGCATGCAATTTGAGTCTCAACAGGCTTATATTTGAACCCCATGCTATCCTACAGAAGTAAAGAAAGATATTATGTAAAATGAAACAGGTACAAAAGACATTGTTAAGTGCTTTTTATACAAATTTAGTGAGGTCTTTATTATGGACTTCAACTTTTATGTGCCATGCTCCTCACATTTAACTTGATCCAAACAGGGCGTTAGGCGAGGGTCATTTATACAACACATTTTGCTCATATTGTCTGAGATAATCTTCTTTTCTGTAGATTCAGAGTTCACACATGAGTAATAAAACTGGATTAAAGCATAGAAACACAAAAATTGACACATGAAAACATGTCAGATAGAAAGTCAGAATGCCACTTATGCATCAAAATTGAAAAAGCTATGAAATGCTTATTTTGACCATATAATGCCAAAATTGGTCATTTTTGCAGAAATTCTATCAAATAAAAGTTTAAATCCTTTAGTTTTATGTTATTTGACAAATTGATACCATCAAATCATTCAGGGAAGTTGCCAAAGTACAGATTCTATATTTTCTGATTTCACCTCTTAGGTCCGAGTACACAGTTATTTCGTAGTGCATTTCTTTTAGACAATAAATGAAAATTAAAAAAATCCCACCTGCGCTTTCTCAATAATATTTTTACAGTGTGTTGTACTACTTTTGGGACAAATTATATCAAAATTATAGAAAACTTCATCAGCTCTAACTCAAAATATGGACAATTTTGTGTTAAGGGGGTCTTGAAATCTTTTGACAGCTTCCGAAGTGCTAATTTCTGACCTTTTTCAGCTGGACCTAATCACTACTTTACATTAATATTTATGACCCAAATTTTTTTACAGTGTCATGTCACCCCCCAACTTGCTATATGAGGCATAAAACATGGAGAAATAAATTTGGAAGGGGTATAACAAAAATTGGCAAGTAACACACTGTCCACACTAAGGACTATATTCGTGGACAACGAAAATCAAAGGACGATAACTGTGTACTCGGACCTATTTAATAGGATAGAATAAGTTGACCAATCTTAATAAAACTTGGTATGACTAAAGCTTAATATATTATAAGACTGCTTACAAAGTGTCATAGCAATAGGATATATATTATAGACAATATGATTAATTCTATATTCAACTTTGCGTGTTAAATTTAGACGTTAAAATTGAGAAATTTCAACTATCAACATTTGGGGCTTTTAAAATTTAAATATTGCAAAAAAATACTTTTAAAATGCCTTAATATATAATATATCATGTATTTAAAGCAATAGAGTACTCATTTGATATATCAGACTTAGCATAATTATTCAAAAGTCAAATTTATATGAGCCTGTGTCTAAAAATGGAGGTTTTCAAATGAAGGGAGGCCTTACATGAAGATGTAATATTTTGCAGCAATTTTAAATTTGTGAAGCTTTTTGATTATAAATAATCCTTACATATGTATTTAATGTACTTTAAATGGAAAGAAAACTTACAAATAACATATCATATTAGTTTAAAAGGGTCTTAGGCCAAGTAAGACTAAAAATAATTTAGGGTCAATTTAGGCCGTAGCACATATTTACATTAAAAAATGCATATTGAAGCTATAGGAAATAAAAATTTGTGTCTTTTCTATCATTTCTATACTCAGGTGACATGATACAATAAATCTGAGCACAAAAAGGCTCTTACATTCAACTTTTTTAGCAGACAGTATGGTCTGATACAAAGATTTTTCACTTTTTAGTGAAAAACTTGCATGCAATTTGAGTCTCAACAGGCTTATATTTGAACCCCATGCTATCCTACAGAAGTAAAGAAAGATATTATGTAAAATGAAACAGGTACAAAAGACATTGTTAAGTGCTTTTTATACAAATTTAGTGAGGTCTTTATTATGGACTTCAACTTTTATGTGCCATGCTCCTCACATTTAACTTGATCCAAACAGGGCGTTAGGCGAGGGTCATTTATACAACACATTTTGCTCATATTGTCTGAGATAATCTTCTTTTCTGTAGATTCAGAGTTCACACATGAGTAATAAAACTGGATTAAAGCATAGAAACACAAAAATTGACACATGAAAACATGTCAGATAGAAAGTCAGAATGCCACTTATGCATCAAAATTGAAAAAGCTATGAAATGCTTATTTTGACCATATAATGCCAAAATTGGTCATTTTTGCAGAAATTCTATCAAATAAAAGTTTAAATCCTTTAGTTTTATGTTATTTGACAAATTGATACCATCAAATCATTCAGGGAAGTTGCCAAAGTACAGATTCTATATTTTCTGATTTCACCTCTTAGGTCCGAGTACACAGTTATTTCGTAGTGCATTTCTTTTAGACAATAAATGAAAATTAAAAAAATCCCACCTGCGCTTTCTCAATAATATTTTTACAGTGTGTTGTACTACTTTTGGGACAAATTATATCAAAATTATAGAAAACTTCATCAGCTCTAACTCAAAATATGGACAATTTTGTGTTAAGGGGGTCTTGAAATCTTTTGACAGCTTCCGAAGTGCTAATTTCTGACCTTTTTCAGCTGGACCTAATCACTACTTTACATTAATATTTATGACCCAAATTTTTTTACAGTGTCATGTCACCCCCCAACTTGCTATATGAGGCATAAAACATGGAGAAATAAATTTGGAAGGGGTATAACAAAAATTGGCAAGTAACACACTGTCCACACTAAGGACTATATTCGTGGACAACGAAAATCAAAGGACGATAACTGTGTACTCGGACCTATTTAATAGGATAGAATAAGTTGACCAATCTTAATAAAACTTGGTATGACTAAAGCTTAATATATTATAAGACTGCTTACAAAGTGTCATAGCAATAGGATATATATTATAGACAATATGATTAATTCTATATTCAACTTTGCGTGTTAAATTTAGACGTTAAAATTGAGAAATTTCAACTATCAACATTTGGGGCTTTTAAAATTTAAATATTGCAAAAAAATACTTTTAAAATGCCTTAATATATAATATATCATGTATTTAAAGCAATAGAGTACTCATTTGATATATCAGACTTAGCATAATTATTCAAAAGTCAAATTTATATGAGCCTGTGTCTAAAAATGGAGGTTTTCAAATGAAGGGAGGCCTTACATGAAGATGTAATATTTTGCAGCAATTTTAAATTTGTGAAGCTTTTTGATTATAAATAATCCTTACATATGTATTTAATGTACTTTAAATGGAAAGAAAACTTACAAATAACATATCATATTAGTTTAAAAGGGTCTTAGGCCAAGTAAGACTAAAAATAATTTAGGGTCAATTTAGGCCGTAGCACATATTTACATTAAAAAATGCATATTGAAGCTATAGGAAATAAAAATTTGTGTCTTTTCTATCATTTCTATACTCAGGTGACATGATACAATAAATCTGAGCACAAAAAGGCTCTTACATTCAACTTTTTTAGCAGACAGTATGGTCTGATACAAAGATTTTTCACTTTTTAGTGAAAAACTTGCATGCAATTTGAGTCTCAACAGGCTTATATTTGAACCCCATGCTATCCTACAGAAGTAAAGAAAGATATTATGTAAAATGAAACAGGTACAAAAGACATTGTTAAGTGCTTTTTATACAAATTTAGTGAGGTCTTTATTATGGACTTCAACTTTTATGTGCCATGCTCCTCACATTTAACTTGATCCAAACAGGGCGTTAGGCGAGGGTCATTTATACAACACATTTTGCTCATATTGTCTGAGATAATCTTCTTTTCTGTAGATTCAGAGTTCACACATGAGTAATAAAACTGGATTAAAGCATAGAAACACAAAAATTGACACATGAAAACATGTCAGATAGAAAGTCAGAATGCCACTTATGCATCAAAATTGAAAAAGCTATGAAATGCTTATTTTGACCATATAATGCCAAAATTGGTCATTTTTGCAGAAATTCTATCAAATAAAAGTTTAAATCCTTTAGTTTTATGTTATTTGACAAATTGATACCATCAAATCATTCAGGGAAGTTGCCAAAGTACAGATTCTATATTTTCTGATTTCACCTCTTAGGTCCGAGTACACAGTTATTTCGTAGTGCATTTCTTTTAGACAATAAATGAAAATTAAAAAAATCCCACCTGCGCTTTCTCAATAATATTTTTACAGTGTGTTGTACTACTTTTGGGACAAATTATATCAAAATTATAGAAAACTTCATCAGCTCTAACTCAAAATATGGACAATTTTGTGTTAAGGGGGTCTTGAAATCTTTTGACAGCTTCCGAAGTGCTAATTTCTGACCTTTTTCAGCTGGACCTAATCACTACTTTACATTAATATTTATGACCCAAATTTTTTTACAGTGTCATGTCACCCCCCAACTTGCTATATGAGGCATAAAACATGGAGAAATAAATTTGGAAGGGGTATAACAAAAATTGGCAAGTAACACACTGTCCACACTAAGGACTATATTCGTGGACAACGAAAATCAAAGGACGATAACTGTGTACTCGGACCAATTGTTTAGTAATTTCAACAACGTACGTTACTCTATTCTTTGATATAACTTAACCTTTAACATTTATCGTTCTCTATTTGTTGGACCTAATTCTAAATATGTCAATCATGACGATTTTTTAATGACAATTTTCACCCACCATTATTAAATAAACGTCCTTTGATAAATCATATAGTGATGGCGATTTACCACTATATATCTATATTAAGCAAGTTATTAAATAGAAAATTGTGTTAAAGGAACATTGTTCGTGGTAATAATCAAATATATTATATCTAGTGCTGAAAGAGGAGAAGTCAGGTTTCTTAAATTTGGTTAGCTTTGGTATTGTATTTAATTAATGGCACTGCTTTGATCGTTTGATGTTCCTCGTTTTTAACTCGTGGTGGAATATGTAAATTTGTTTCACAAATGACCCACTAATAACCAAGGATGTGTTCCGGTTATCTCATCACATCTCCTTAATTACCATTTCCTTCGAACGAGATTCGTCGACCAATGTGCACTTTCTATGAGTAACACGATAGGAAATAGTTACCATTCTGGAGACCAGAGGTCACTCCCAATATTTGGTGGGTTTTGAAGTTGCTATGTGTAGTATTTGGTGACTATGTTTGTCTTGTCATCGTCTTTCGTATATTTGACATGACCTTGTTGAGTTCTCTTTATTGTGAGAATTGAATGTCCTCTTTTTCACCAGTTGTTCAATGTACACTAAAATGGAGAGTTAAAAATAGTTTTTGTTCAAATATTGTATTTACGAAATCTATGGTGGGTATGGTTTTTGTGTTCGAACATTTTTTAGTTTTCAAAACCGATCGAAAGATAACTCATTCAAGCGTTTTTGCATAGGCGGCAAACGTATACATGTGCGTTCGGTGTCAAAATTTGTCTTTTAATTTGTGTTACTATCATTATTTTCCTTTTCTAAAAACATTTTAGTAGAAGGTGAGGCTTGTGTGTTTTGGAAGGCCGAATAAAGGACCAATGTGAGTGTCAATTTAAATAAGATTTGAGTTTTATCAACAAGAATTAATATAAACACTTAAGTTTAAAACTCATCGGCTTTCTGTTTTGGCTTTGATATTTATAATAATTATCTCTTGAGAATACAGTTTTCCAGACACCAGGTTTTATCATTGAACTCTATAGTCTCACATGCCATATTCTGCAGAATGGTTTGATATGTGAAGCTAATATATATATATAATAATATATACTTCTCCCGCATTCTTGTACATCAAACAAACCACAACAATACCACGAAGTTCTGAAATTTAGTAAAAATGATTAAGAGTTACTCCGCCTTATATATATATTTTTTTTCAAGACATTTTAGGAAGCTTTGTAATTATTTTTTAAATGGAACTAAGATCTTAATTTTTTAGATAAGTATATTTTACGAGTGAACAATTTGTTAATATTTCCAAGTATTATTCAAAAAGGATTTTTTACTTTTGGAGGTAGTAATTAACGCATCATTAAGAGAACATTTTTCACCAACGTGCAATAGAGTAGTACAATGGGTTTCGTATTAAGACAATTTATGCTCACTTCTGGAGCACTACTGATTTTTAAAGAAGGTCGAAACAAACATAAAACGAATAAAACTAATGTTGTTTGGAATCAGTTCACTACGCTTTTCGAACGTTCTAGAGCCTAGGCTCCGTGTTGAAGGCCGTACTTTGACTTATAATGGTTTACTTTTATAAATTGTGACGAGGATGAAGAGTTGTCTCATTGGCACTCAAACCACATTTTTCTATATCTATAAACGTTTAGGTCAACGCTAACAAATAAAACGTAAGGAGGCATTTGACAAAAACTAGACATTGTGTTTTCACATATATACATGTACTACATGTACAAGATATCGTAGATTATGATTCACGCTGTTATCATTCATGTATGTTTATGTTCGATTTAAACGAAGTTGTGGGTGTATGATTGACATCTAAAATTAAAGTAGCAAGGGGAAAATATACTTTAAAATAATAACACATCTATATTAACTAATTTTAAACATTTTATACATATTGAGGTCATTTAAAAACTATCATTATTATACATGAGAAAATGTCTGTACCAATTCAAGAATATAACAGTTGTTATCCATTCGTATGATGTATTTAAAAACTTTAACTTGAGCTTTTGAGTATGCTATTTAACCATGAATTTTCCTCGGAGTACAGTATTTCAGTTATTTTACTATTTATAGAAAGATTTGTTTTTGACCAAATAAAAATGTATATGAATTAATTTCGAATTTTTCAAAAGATTTCCTAACATTTTTTGGTTATTTGCTTTTTAAAGCAGATCATCAAATCCTTTCAATCAGGCGGAGTAAAAAAAATAGTAAAGAAAAACTAACCTTTGGTCTAGCCATAACACGCAGGAGTTAAAGATGTTTGTTTGTTATGTTTTGGAATTTTTGTCAGATTTTCGAAATCCTCTTGTTTTATCCATTTGAATGCCTTAAAATATTTTGCCCATGAACCCCCATTTTTCTTTTTAATAAATAAATCTTTTACATGTATAATTATATGCCTATTGTAAAAGTCTTATAAAATCTTATTTATTTTTTAATAGTTTCTGAGAGCTTTAACTGGTCAATGATAAAGCTATGAAAAATCAAGAGAGAACATTTTCCCGCCATAATTCTAATGGCTAATATCTCTACAGAAAAAATAAAAGATTCATTCATTCAACAATGGCATAGTCAAATTGACAACTTATCCAGAGGAGAATTTTATGGACTTTTTAAAACAATCTTTGGCTTAGAAAACTATCTTTTAAAATTAACACCATTCGAACGTAAGTATATTTCAAAATTAAGATGCTGCAATGTAAAAATTCCAGTAGAGCTGGCATGGGAAGATGGTATAACATTCCAAAAGAAGAGAGGACACGTAATTTGTGTTTAACTGCAATTGGCAATGAATACCATTATTTATTTGAATGCAACTCTATATTAGTAAAAAATATCAGAAATCAGCATATTCCAGAGTACTATGTGAAATATCCGTGTGAAGCAAAAATGAAAGGACTACTGTCAATGACTAATATTAACGTACTTAAAAATGTGTCTTTATTCATTTCAAAGTTAACTAAAATATTATAATATTAAAATACTATAATGTAAAGTAAAGTAATATTCTATATATTACATTTCTTCTAAGTTGTTTTATTTATTTCATTAATTGTATGTGATTGTATTTTGTATTTTTTGTAATTTACCTCTTGTTTCACATGTCAATGTGACGGAGTGTTTTTGAAATAAAAGCATATTGTATATTGTATATTGTATATACAAGCACATTGACCCCTATATATTTTTTGCTTTTTTGATTCCTCAATTAAATCCCTATCAATATATACTAGTTTTGTGGAAAGTTATTTATTTTGAAACTGAGCAGCAGACATCCTTAAGTGTTCAAACTTAAAAACAAAATCAAGTGTTGTTGTTGTTATTGTTGTTTTGATTATATTTTGATTTATCTAAAATTTACTTTCAAATTGGTTTAATATATTTGTGATTACTGAATGCTTCAAAACAAAGGAAAATGTCGTGCGCAGGTTTTGAAATTTCTTTTGCTTCGTACGTAGTTTTCAATAGTGTTTGAGTTTAGTTGATCTTAGTTGACGTCACAATGTTGAATGTATGAATGTTTAATTGCAATTCATGTTCGAACAATTACAAGAACCATGCACTTATTGTGTCGCTTTTGGTGACAAAAAAATAATATTTGAAAACAATATTTGTTATTAATTTACATGATTAAATAATGTAAATAATCATTGTTAAATCTCCTGTAAATATTCCGAAAAGCAGCAAATAATAAGTGTTGTTTATAGTCATACGATTTTCATACCATTGCAAAAATCTTAAAATGCATATATGCACGTTTTGGTATAGCATGTCATCTGGTTCTTAAACAGGAACGAACCTTTTAGTTGGGACAGTTAAACTGGTTGTGTGGTACAAACGAAGTTAGTGTTTTGATTTAAGGCGCATTCTGTTATCGGAAATTGATGGCAAACTCCCTAACTAAATATGAAGCATTTTACAAAGATAATATCAATATCGGATATTGATTTATAAAGACATTTTATTCTTTATGTCACGCATAAATATGTCCTAGCACTTTCATGACGTTCTTCCGTTCAATGTAAATGGTAATTAATTAAAGGATATATTCAAGGTTAGCGAGGCAATGACCTCTGGGTGATGTATCTAGGACGTACAGTCTATTTTAGTTATTTGCCATTAAAAGGAGCTTAATAATGACAAATAGTATACCAATAAAACAGCAACTCAACGACCAAAAAACAAACATATAGACATTTTGAGAACAGCAGAATGTGCCTTCAAAAATAGACAAATAGATTTAAGAAGATGTGGTATGAGTGTCAGTTAGAAAATTTTCAATCCAAGTAATATAGTAAACTATTGTAGATGATATTACATGTCTATTTGATATGCCGGGCACAAAAATAGAATGACAAAAATTATCAAAGATCAAACATCGTGAGCAAAAGCATGAGACAAACGGTAACACGGATTTTCAGTTGAGACAGACTCGTCAACCTGAGACTTTGTCCAGGCAAATTCTTATGTAGAAAATGGAGAGTTTAAGCCTAATTTTATAGCTAGCTAAACCTCTCACTTGTACATGTATGACAGTCGCATAAAGTTCCATTCTATTGACAACGATGTGTGCGCAAAAATATAGGGGTACAGCAGTCAACATCGTGATATAATCCTAATCTCTATGATAACAAACAAATGTGTCAACAAAGATAACCAAAAAGGCATAAGCAAAAACAAAAAACAAGAATACAATTTACCACAGCATAATTAAACAATGATGGGATGTACAAGTAACGAGCAACATCAAATGGTCAATACTTAAAATAGACTTAACAGTGAATCTTAAAGTTTGATAACTTTTAATAAAAGTAATAATTTGCAAAGACAAACGAAAGAATACTGCAAAAAAGACAATCGTGTGTACTATTTGTGAAGTTGATACGGTATATTTATCAACAAAGTGTTGGTATTTTCGAATCAACTTTTAATTAGATATAAGAATAACAACAAGAAAAGCAGAGTTTGAGAAAAGTACATCAATATATGTCATTATTCTAGTTCTTTTACACAACGGAATAAAGACTGTTTATATAATTTCTAATTTTATTAATGCACAAACCTATTATGGCAAATTTTGAAACGGGATCTATAAAAGACACAATTGTGTATTAGTATTCTATAACAAAAAGTCAAGATAATCAAGCTGAATACATTGTAAGTCGACATGTCGACATCAAACATCTTGATAAGTCTCGTTTATTGTATTAATCTCTGCTAATTGTCTAGTAGTTTCAGATGAAACCTAATTGATTTTGTGTGTTATATAAGATACAGTAAGTACAAAAAGTCACATGTACTTACTGTTTTAAAGGAGTGGAGTTCAATGTTGATTAATGAAATGGTTTATATATATATTTTTTGAAAATGCTTGCCTTTACATGATAAATGATTGTGTTATATACATTGAGATATTCATTTTCAATTCGATGAAGTTACGATAGCAACGTAGCACATAATATTAAAAGCATTTAAACAAAAGACAGCACTGGACCCCATTACATTCTGTATGTGTCTGTCCCAGGTAAGGAGGCTGATGTCAGTTGTTGTCTATCTTATTTGGTATTTAATTTTTCATTGATTGTTTTGTACATAGATCAGGTCGTTCGTTTTCTCGTTTGAATTGGTTAACATTTAATGCTTTTCAACTTCGTACTGTATTTGGCAAAACTTTTAGGAATTTTTTGTCCTCAATGCTCTTCAACTTCGTACTTTATTTGGCCTTGTTAACATATATAGATTCGAGCGTCACTGACGAGTCTTTTGAAGACGAAACGCACGTCTTGCGTATATATAAATTTCAATCATGGTATCTATGATGAGTTTAAATACAACCACTGGGTCGATGCCACTGCTTGTGGATATTAGTTTCCCGAGGGTACCACCAGCCCAGTAGTCAGCACTTCTGTGTTTATTTGAGTAATCATTGATGTTCATAATTATAAATTACCTGTTAAAAAACTTTGAATTTTTGAAATAAGAAGACATTTCTACCTCAGGAATAGATTACCTTAGCTGTATTTGGCAAAACGTTTTAGGAATTTTTGGTTCTCAATACTCGTCAACTCTGTGCTTTATTTGGCCTTGTTAATATTTTTAGATTCAAGCGTCACTTATGAGTCTTTTGAAGACGCAACGCACGTCTTGCGTATATATAAATTTCAATCCTGGTATCTATAATGAGTTTATTTACAACCATTGGGTCGATCCCACTGCTGGTGGATTTTTAATTCCCCGAGGGTATCATCAGCCCAGTAGTCAGCACTTTTGTGTTGATTTGAGTTATCATTGACATGTTCTTAATTATAAATAACCTGCTGACAAAACTTTGAATTTTTGAAATACTAATGCTGTTCTACCTCAGGAATAGATTACCTTAGCTGTATTTGGCAAAACTTTTAGGAAATTTTGGTTCTCAATGCTCGTCAACTTTGTACTTTATTTTGCCTTGTTAATATTTTTAGATTCGAGCGTCACTGGTGAGTCTTTTGAGGACGAAACGCACGTCTTGCGTATATATAAATTTCATTTCTGGTATCTATGATGAATTTATTTACAACAACTGGGTCGATGCCAGTGCTGGTGGAGTTTTAATTCCCCGAGGGTATCACCAGTCCAGTAGTCAGCACTTCTGTGTTGATTTGAGTAATCATTGTATGTTCATAATTATAAATTACCTGTTAAAAAACTTTGAATTTTTGAAATAAGAAGACATTTCTACCTCAGGAATAGATTAACTTAACTGTATTTGGCAAAACTTTAACGAAACGCGTGTCTGGCGTATTAAATTATAATCCTGGCTCTTTTGATAATTATCATTATTAGCAATTTTGGGTCCTTAATGAGCTTTTACTTCGTACTTAATTTGGCCTTGTTAACATTTTTAGATTCGAACGTCACTGATAAGTCTTTTGAAGACGAAATGCGCGTCTGGCGTAAATATAAAATTCAAATCTTAGTATCTATGATGAGTTTTTGTAGTCATTTTATGACCTACAGTGGATTGGTTATGTCGTATGGGTTTTTCGTATTGTTAAAGGCGGTAACGGTGACCCGTAGATCTAAGTCAATTAGTTTCTGGTGAATGTTTTTTTTTTAATTTGTAATCATACATTTGTAGAATACAACCAGAATCGAATAGTAAATTGGGTAAGTACTATGAAACCTGTTGTGATTTTGCTTTGGAGCTTGAGAAAGGTAACGCAGTCGATAAACGTTTTATTTAGTGGGAAAAGTCAATCTAATTAAAACCGATCTCTCATTGCTCCCGTTTTCTGATATGTCGCGTGGGAGATCTAACGAAACCCGCTTTGAGGTCACATGTGAGTGACCTCGTAGGTGTGTCTTTTTCGGCCAATGAAATTGAGTCTTCCACGATCTTGAAAGATTATCGTAAGGCAAAGGGATGTAACTCATTTTATTTACGACGAAAATGTCAGTCAAAATAATTCATAAACTTTTTGATTGGCTTATAAATAGGTTGTCAACTCATTTGCATATCGTTATAAATTTATAACTTCTAGTTCACTCACATGTGACCTCAAAGCGGGTTTCGTTAGATCTCCCACGCGACATATCAGAAAACGGGAGCGATGAGAGATCGGTTTTTAATTAGATTTGGGAAAAGTCAAATGATTTTTAAAAATGTTGAAATGTGTCGTAATATCAAGTGCTATCAAGAATCACATAAAGTAGAAGTCTAGTAAGATACTAGATATATTGACTTATGATGACGGACTAAGCCGTAAGCATGCAGCGTGTTGTTTGCACTTCAATGAAAGTCATTGTAACAAACACTATGGAATTCACATAAAACCTATGCCATATTAATGCTCTGAAAGAGTAGTTTTGAATCATCGTTTTAATCTACATGTACAACTTTAAATTATAATCCCTTTTCTACAGTAACTTCTCAATTGTTTGGCTTTAATCACTGTACTTTTCTGTTTAATGTGGTAATTTCAAATTCAATTTCTATTGAAGATTGTGGTTAAAAAAATATCAAAGAGAACGGGCTTGTCATTTTGTACGACAGACGCGCGTTTCGTCTACAAAAGACATATCATTGACAATCAAATCATTATAGTTAAAAGGTAATTGACTGTCCTCTTACGACAATTACATTTTACTTCCTTCTTTTTTTTAAACAGAATTTGAGGCTTTTGCTTTGACGTCAATACGATAAGTTGTGTCAGATGAAGCTTCATAATAAGTGCTCCCGTTTCATGCGACGTTTAATTAAGTCTTTCTTACTTACTTTAAAGATATACTCTTTGGCGAAATGTAAAAGTCGTGATAGATATTAATTTGAGCAATGTTGACGTTGTACGTACGGATTCCTTTGTTCTTGATTTTGCACAGCGTTTTTCAAAACATTTTTCAGTATTTTAATGTCATTTCAAGTTCATATGCTCATTTCGGCGGTATCAGTGAGTTCACAATTGAACGTATAATTAGCAGACATTTTGACTGACTATTACATTAACATCTTAAACGAGAGGGGTATAACATATTATAACCTATGTGTAGTCCTATTGAAGCATTCCGTATACACTAGATAGTTCATTCAATGACCGCATTTTTTTTTCATTATAAGGTCCATAGTTTTGTACGCATTTACAACTGTAAACCTTGAGTGTTGGAGTTCATCCCTTAAGATTTTCTAGTTCTGATTAAGATGGTTAACAGTAATAAAAGCTATTTTTTCTCTTAGAAATCAATGGGAGGTACATTTGTAACTGTAGTCTTGAACTATCCAGTGGTTTTCAAATTTGTAAATAAGTCACTTGTGAAAACACTTAACAAATCTCACGCCCTATATCGAGTCAAAAGTTGAGACTTACACAGTCACCTCGTTTTACATCAACGTAGATGATCTTATATTCATGATAAGTTGAATAACTTTTGTCGTTAAATGTCAAAACATCACGGTTTATGTCATCTAGCAAATAATTTAAATCCACCCACAACCAATAACATGTTTAATTAGATTTGAAATAATAGGAATAACCGAATTATACATTTGACGTCAGATAGTATACGTTACAGGTGACAAGTTGATTCTAAAGCGTGATTCGTTGCCGTCTGTAAAAATCATCTCTAAATTTGTTTTTATTTTTTTACTATGGTATTTTCTTTAGTCTGATGGCTTATCTAAAACATCTGTCCCTTTTAATGCCATACCTCATATAACCTTGTCGTTTGTTTCCGGTAGAAAGCGATTATCGTTGTAGCTCTAATATAATTCATTTTGTTGTGTTCGATTCAAACTATTTATTACTGCAATCAAGATATTTGTTTTGTGTATGGTTTTATAATGTCTAAATGAATTGATTGCCGTTGCTTATCTATTTGTCAAAGTACATCTCTTTTTCCTAATTATAATGAAATGAAAAAATCTATTAAATATAAGCAGTCTTATATAGTTCCAAATTGGTTTTCAAAATATAAAAAAAGAAGATGTGGTATAATTGCCAAGGAGACAACTCTCCACAAGTGACCAAAATGACACAGAAATTCTGAACTAAATAAAAAAGAAGATGTGGTATGATTGTCAATGAGACAACTAACTGACATTAACATTTATAGGTCACCGTTCGACCTTCAACAATGAGCAAAGCCCATATCGCATAGTCAGTTATAAAAGGCCCCGATAACACAATGTAAAACAATTCAAATGAGAAAACTAACGGCCTAATTTATTACCAAAAAATGAACGAAAAACAAATATGTAACACATAAACAAACGACAAATTTAACAACTAAATTATAGTCTCCTGACTTGGGACAGACACATACATACAGATTGTGGTAGTGTTTAACATATTAGCGGGATCCCAATCTTCCCCCTAACCTGGGACAGTTGTGTAATAGTACAACATAAGAACGATCTAAATCAGTTGAAAAAGTCTTAACTCATCAGATGGATACAAATACAAATACTACACAGAGTGGACGTGACCGGGTATGTGTATATTCCAACATCAAAAAAGACCGTAAGTACAGATATGAGTGTACTTGCACTTACTGACAGCTTGTTCAAAGCCACTAACATGTCAACTAATAAAAAATTGCATGAATACTTGTTTATTCTTACCCATAATGGTGTTTATTTTCTGAAACTACAATCAAAGAGTCAATAAGGGACGACAAGCTTTACATGATCATTAATATGCCGTGTGATACATTCACAAACCAACCACTTATCAACATCACTGTTTACAGAGTATTTAAAAGTTTGAATGAGTGAACAACATTTCTTAGTTTCATCTTGCTTTCTAGATTCAAGTCATAAACTGTGTGTTATTTTAAAGCAAGTTATTATGTAAGACAAGACCTCATACGTTAAAAATCACTTTTCAATTACTCGGTGGAAGTCCTAAATTCCCGCCTTACATCCTGGTCGATATCTAAATTGCAGAATATACATTTGTATATCTTGAATATGCATTACATAACTGGGTGTAAAACAACAATCAATCAATATATTTCAACATTACAAATTGGATTTGAACCAGCTAGCCCTCAGTAAGTGCAAGTACTCTTATATTCTGTTTTGTCTTTTTGTTATTTATATTTGTATTTCGTGTCGATCTGAGTATTCTAACCCTTTTCATCTGATTTTCCAAAAAATAATTTTGTGTTGTACTGTTTCACCACTGTTTTAGGTAGGGGAGTGGTTGAGCGCTAGCAAGCACGTTTAGCTTCGCCATATTATTTATATAGATGATTACTGTCGGTCATATTTATTTTTTACTTATTTACGTAATTCTGCACGATGTTCCTTGTTTGATATTCTTATATTCAGAGATTTATTCCGTAACTTACGTCATCACAAAACTGTTTATTATTGATGTTCGTTTCACATTTATTTTTAAAAACAGATGCAGACAATTGAAGTATCATAATGGTTCTACCCGTGTGCCTTTTTATTCATATATTATTCATGGATTATAAAATTAATGTGAAATGCAAAATTAAACAGACCAGCTGCGTATTTTCTTTCACATCTTTTCACGTTTCTCATACTCTACAGTTAAAAGGATTGTAGCTTGCAATGTTTTCGTTTGTAATCACGACTCTTCCAAGCAAATGTTGATCGTTTATCGAAGTTAGTTATTTAGGTTTGACCAGCATGACAAAAGCGTCAAAATCCAATGAAGTTGTGCATATACTGTAAAGTTTGTCAATACATTTTGTGTTGAACATAGAACGACGCTTAAATTATCTTATTATCTGCTAAGAACAACCGGGACTATGTGGCTGACTGTCTTTTATTGACATTCATTCAATTATTTTTCCATAATAACATAACGCAATGGTTTTTCCCTTTCTAGTACTCCTTCGATTTTTGATAGACAAAATGAAAGTAACACTTAAAGAATTCTATGCATTTGAAGCGCTTTTCTTGAATTACATTTATCAAGGAGGCTCAAAGCCAAATATTTGCCAAGAACGATTTAGGATGTTTATGACAAAAACGGATCTCTTTTTTTTTTTTGAAAAATTCTTCAAGGTAACATTTATAAAAGATACAAAATATTTCAATAAATCAGAGTATATATTTGTTATAAACGTTACGCGTACTTTATTCCTTTTAAATCTTCTAAAAATACGTTAATTGGAAATGCAAAGAAAAAATTAAAACGTTATGCTAAGCTTAGAAAATAAACTCATCATAGATACCAGGAATAAAATTTTATATTTCCATCAGACTCGAGTTTCGTCTTTAAAAGATTCATCAGTGGCGCTCGAAACCCGAGTCTATTGATATATTGGTGTTAAAATACGGACTAAAAAATTCTTACAAACAAATTAAGATTTTTTAATGTCTGCAATATTTTAGCAGCGCTTGCTTTTGTAATAAACATATCCAAATTGATACGATATGCTTTGCCATGTATTTGCTTTCGTGGTGTCCTTGACATAGGGCTGCTGTGTACAAGGATGCTATAGTATATATGGCTTCAAAGGGTTTTGTTGAATTTATTCCCTCGAACGTCTTCTTGACGCCATCATGATTAGGTTGACGGTTATATTATATCCCAGATGACCACTATATCCTACTTGTCTAAGCCTTACTCCCGTCCTGTTTTTTTGTTTATCCCTTTTCGTCGAATTTTTACTATAACTTGAATTTTCTAATTATTAGGGCAACAATCAGAACAGGACTTTTAGTTTTAGTTTGATATGTATACGTATTGTTTGTGGAAATGTTGTTGTTATGTTTGTTGAATGAATTGTATGTTTTTTCAATGAGTTGTATGTTTTAATTTGACTTATTGTATCTTGTTGTCCATTCGTATCTCCTTTGTCTTTTTCTCTATTGTTTGCCTTTTAAGGTTCTTGATTTTATCACATATGTGTGCGCAATGCTATTTGTGTTCAAACAACACTATAACTATGTCCATCAACCATTTTCTACATTTGAAAATGCATGTCCCAAATCAGGAATACGACAGTTGTTGTCCATTCGTTTTTTTAGGTTTTATCATTTGATTTTTGCCATTTGATAAAAGATTTTCGTTTTGAATTTTCGTCAGAGTTCAGTATTTTTGTGATTTTTTTCTTTTTAACAATGCCTACATTGTAACAATGTTCACACAAGGTTATGAAAAGAAGCTGTAAAGTAGAGGTTAGTGAAGTATATTGAAACTGTAGTATTGCGATATTACATATGGTTTCCATTTTATTAGATTTCTAAAATGTCATAACATGATCTGTGGATACTGAAATTCAGCTGAAAGCTAAAGAATCTCTATAGAAAATGTCTGTACTTTACAAGGCCATGTAAGCAGAACAATATCCGACTGCTCTGTTTGTGTGACACATAACGATAGGATATGTCTTTTTCCACTTAAGATAATTTGTAAAGCAAAAGTTAATGTCATTGACATATGAGTTTTTCTCAGTTCAAGCTGGAAAATAATCAATTTAGTCCGTATTTGAACAGACTAATTAACGTTTTTTATACGTAAAATTAATTATTTTTCAATGGCAAAGTTGCTGGTCTTACTTAAACAAGTATGATCACGATAAATTATGCAAATTTTTATTATCTTGTTGATATTGTGGCGCGTTTATTGTATCAGTATAAAACATTTTAAATAATTATATAGAACAAAATCCTACAGTCTTTGCCTCCAACCTCAAGGGTTTTAATTTGTCTCTTTTCAATATATCTTCGCATTAACTAACATGCAAACGTTTTCAAGTTGTTGGTCATACCTAAACAAGTATGATCACGATGCATTATGCAAATTTGATTATCTTGTTAATATTATGGCGCATTTATTATATCATTATATTTACAATGTAAAAGATCATACTGTATTTCTTTAAATCAGTATTATAAAAGAAATTTCTTGTACCAAAGGAATTCCTTAATATTGTATTTCTACTAATTATTTCTTTAAGTGTTCCTTGTGACATGCCTCGACTTTGACACAATTTCCGAAATAGGAGTTACCTCTCCTTGTGATTTTTATGTAAGTGCTATGTTGCTTATTGTCATTGATCCGTGACTTGTTTCGAAAGCGATATGACGTAATCTTATACGAGTAATAGCCAATGAAAATTAATGATTAAATTATTCGTGTATCACATATTTCTTAATAAGTGTACATGATAAACGTGTTTGTGTCTATTGCAATGCACATGTACAGAAGGTAAAAGACCAAGGTCATGATAAAAATAAGGATATTTTACTTGTTACCCTATTTTAAGGGTTTTGGGTTTTTCAAAAGCTTTTCGAACTGCATGTACTTTGAATCTGTACGAGGATAACTTGCACAAACAGAAAGAAATCCTTTTATTTGTTTACGAACCATTGAGTTTCAACTATAGTGCCTAACAAGATAGTGTGAGGTAGACGAAATTGACCTTTAAACGATCGAATTGTCTTTTGATGTTCAAAAATAGGCAGA
The DNA here is from genome assembly GCF_965363235.1 of Mytilus galloprovincialis. Classification (NCBI taxonomy): domain Eukaryota; kingdom Metazoa; phylum Mollusca; class Bivalvia; order Mytilida; family Mytilidae; genus Mytilus; species Mytilus galloprovincialis. The sequence goes on along the minus strand of NC_134841.1, from coordinate 47,187,383 downwards.
TCGTACATATGATGACTTTATCTAATGACTACATACATTTGGGATTTATTATTATTATAATATTCGAATGAAACTGAAAATTGTATTTTTTTGTTAGGATAAAAAACAATTTTACCTGGCGTAGCCGTACGTAAAATGTTTTTCTGCATTTACAAATGGCTTTTAATGGAACAGAACGTAAATACAGATAATCTTTCCCTTTTTTCTCCGCAATAGGCTTTCAAAAACAATTTATCTAATGTGAATGTGGAAAATTATGTGAAAATATAAAAAAAGTGGCAATTGTTACCTTTCATACCTTAAATTTCATTGATAAAACGTAATATGGACTGGTCTAATGTCCAGTTTGCAGGTCATTTAATTTACATCCCAGCTCCTTTGTTCTAACAGGTGTGATCTGAGCCGGGTCACACCAACCAGATCAGCCCAGTTTGAGTTTCTTTGTTATGCATGCTTTCCTTTGTTCTGTAACATTTTGGCGGGAATGTCAAATCCACTAGAAAACTTATTAATTATACGGAAAAGACTATCTATCAAAATACACGTAGAAAAAATCCAGTGTATATGCTGGGATTCGAACTCAAGACCTTTAGCATATCAAGCCAGGACACATACCACTACACCAGGACGACTGGATACGAAATAATCGTAGTTTGACATACTTAAAGGTAGCAAGATCTTTTTTTATAAGTGGAACGAGTTTTAGACCTTTATTCAGTGGGGTTTTAACCTTTTTCGTTAATTAGTGAGTTTTCAGACTGACTGTTCAATTTGATTTTACACTTTTTCAAAGTGGGGGCAAGTCGGTAAACAATAATGGGACGATATTTTTATAAAGTGGCGATATAGTGTGGGCCGATTGGCAAGTGTGGCGAGTTGACATTGTTTGATATCTACTCATCGTGTCTGGGGGTCAAAAAGGGTATACATCATATAGTTATATATAAAGTATATTATTATGGTTGTGTGGCGTTCTAAACTAGATTTTATGAATTGTAAATGGTTTTTTCGTCTAATCTAAAACAGCTGGGATATAAAATAGTTATCCCAGTCGGACTTGGTGTGTCAGTGTTAGATCACCCTCTGGCCTCCGGCCATCGGGGTGATCTTACACTGACACACCGCGTCCTTGTGGGATAACTATTAATTACTGTACACATACACGCTCTGATTTAATCAATATAGTCGTACGAAAAGCATGAACAGTTTGAAGGTAATCAAAAAGAACTTAATCCAATCAAATTGCATAAGATTCAATAACAATGTCCAGACCGCATCAGAATAAGTAATAGGGGTAAACTGGGTAGGGAGAAAATGACAGATATTTCAAGTTGATATTAATGCAATAAAGAATTAAAATTTGTCGACCAATTAAAAGTTTTGCTACAATTTTAAAAATATGTTGTTCTGAATTGGTATAGTTTTCGGACCTTTTATTAGCTATAAAAAGTTTGAGCACCAAAAGTTCACACAATTATTGACTTTGAACAGAAAATTCGTCCTTGTAAAACATTTAATAGTTCTCAAATGGTACGTGATTTTAAAGTAAAATTATTTCTTAAAACACTGCAAAAAAATTCATTCATATTGATAAAGTGGTATCGTCATAAAGTGCGTTGAAATGAACAGTGGTAAATCAAACATCGAATTCCCTCACAAAATGTTATCACACACTATACTACTATTAGTATTATTGTATTCACAAGTAACTGTCAGTAACTTTAGATATAACCATGATCTATATATTATCATGGATAACTTTGACTTAAACGTTTGATGAACTCTTTGGCTGCTATAGTAGGTTACTAGAATATCTGCGCCGTAATTCATATAATCAAATAGGCGATAATAAGACACATGCAGTGTATCTTAACTATCATGTAAAATTGTAATGGAACTCATTTTCGCAGTTTAAGTGTGATAATTCAAAACCAATGCTTGAATTGCTATCTAATAGGTTTATAAATGTTGCAGGGTTTTCGTATTGTCTGACTATTTTTTCAGTAAAATATAAGTCCGATCTTTTAAAATATTTCCGACGCTAACTTTCGATTGTTGTTTTTTTTTTTTCTTTGGTGCGAGATTTCAATTTTAGCTTGTTATCATTTAAAAAGAGATTATTTCGACAGTTTCGAATGGCTTTGAGTTAGACACGTGCGATCCATTATCATTATTACTCGCATGCTTACTAATATTTGAACAATGGGGAATCTTAATTATATTCAAGAAGAGATCAATCATATTACTTAAACTCTTTTGGTCAGAAGGTTGACTATCAATGTTCCAATTAAATACTGTATACATACAACCTAACTTAATTCAAACCATCAATAAATCATATAATTGCGATAACATCTTTCTTATCTATCAGAATGAGTTAAACTAGTCTTTACCACAGACACAATAACGTTTTCCACATATAGACGTACTGAGACTTAAACTTTCGATTTGATTATTCAAGGACATCTTTCAAGTTTCAGACTTTCTGTCAAAGAAATGATTATCAAGATTACTTGTGTATATATATTTAGATGGCATCATTCAAGAATCGTTACAAAACATAGGGAATCGAATTCCGTACTCAAATCACGTGTTAATGGGAAGTTTCTATTTTAAAACTTTCAATCAAAGACATCGTTGTCAAGGTATATATTTAAACATAAGGGTTGCATAATTCGTGAAACATTACAAATAAACTCATCATAGATATCAGGATTAAATTTTGTATTTATGCCAGACGCGCGTTTCGTCTACAAAACACTTATAAGTGACGCTCGAATCAAAAAAAGTTAAAAAGGCCAAATAAAGAGCATTGAGGACCAAATATATATGGCAGATTTCTGTGCTAAAACACGCTTTGTTTGAACGGTTTTTATTAGCTCATCTGGCCCACTTGGCATCCGTCGTTCGTCGTCGTCGTCTGTTGACCTTTACAAAAATCTGGTCGATGTAGACCAAAGTTGTCCACAATCATCATTAGAGTATCTAGTGTTTTTTAAATGTGTCCGAACCTGCTAACCCTGATGGACGACATGGCTGAAAATAGAGTATGGGATAAATTCAACATTTGTCTTTAATTTTGAAAATCGTTATAAATAGAGAACATTTGACGGGGCAAACATGTTCAAAATGTTGAACTTTACCAATTGTTAAAAACCTCAAAATTGTCCGGCGACTTTTAAAAGAAGCTATTGTCATTAATTGAAATTTTTTACGATGTTTCATTTTTCATTGTTGCCTTTTTTCTTGTAAACTATTATAATAGACAGAGAGAAATTCCAATGCAAAAATGACCAGGAAGGCAACATCTAAGACAATAGTGGAAATCGTCTGACGACCACTTCTTTGAATCATTGCCACTTAATGAAGGTATTTTTCAATTTGTCTTTGCCTTTTTGACTTTGATACATGATAGAAATAAAAGACACTTTAAAATTTAAAAAAATAGCAATATCTACTATCTGGTTAAATTTTGCCGATCCAAGTAGTAGACTCAGTAGTGTATGAGTTATTGCCCTTACAAGATATGTTGTTTTTACCTTCTGTTTAGTTTTTTAGCTAACAGATAAAGAAAATAGAGTGAAACTAAACAGTTTAAATGATCAGCAGTACAAGATAAAAAAAAGATTTTAGTCATAAATTCTATTTTTGTCTTTAATGTATTTATACATCCCGTCAATGTTTTATTGTTCCATGGTACATGCTTTTTTTTATAGATTCGTTTGTTTTTCAGTAACTTATATCAAATTGATCACATTATCACAATGTTGACTGCTGTACCCCTATTTTGGACATTTATACCAGCCATGTCTGTTTGTTTTGTTCATACATCGTTGTCAAAATATTGGAATTTCATTCGACTGTCTATCAAATGAGAGGTTTAGCCAGATATAAAACTAGGTTTAATCCTCAATTTTTCACATAAGAAAATGCTTATACCAAGTAAGGAATATGACAGTTATTATCCATTCGTTTAATGAGTTTGTGCTTTTAATTTTTCAATTTGATTAGAGACTTTTTATTAGAGACTTCCCTTGTTGAATATCCCTCGGAGTTCAGAATTTTTGTGATTTTACTTTTTGAGACTGAAAGTGCCGACATAGATGAGCAAAAATGGTTATGCTGTGCAAGACAAGTGTTTATGTGATCAGTCTTATTGAAGACGGGCGGGTGGTACACATGTACAACGAATGATTGACAAGAAATTCTAAATCTTAAAATTGAGAAAGGAAATGGTGAATATGTCAAAGCGACAACCACCCGACCATAGAGCAAACAACAGCCGAAGGCAACCAATGGGTCTTCAATGTAGCGAGAATTCCCGCACCCGTAGGTGTCCTTCAGCTGGCCCCTAAAATATGCATAATAGTACAGTGATAATGGACGTCATACTAGACTCCGAATTATACACAAGAAACTAAAATTTAAAATCATACAAGACTAACAAAGGCCAGAGGCTCCTGACTTGGGACAGGCGCAAAATTGCGGCGGGGTTAAACATGTTTATGAGATCTCAACCCTCCCCCTATACCTCTAGCCAATGTAGAAAAGTAAAAGAATAACAATACGCACATTAAAATTCAGTTCAAGAGAAGTCCGAGTCTGATGTCAAAAGATGTAACAAAAGAAAATAAATAAAATGACAATAATACATAAATAACAACAGACTACTAGCTTTAAATTGAAATTGACTGGTAACAACAGACTACTAGTTTTAAATTGAAATTGACTGGTAAATGGTTTTGACCATGGCCTACACTTTTTCTGCGATATTGTTTGTTTACCAAACCATGTTTCATAATGCTGATTATTTTGCTGTTTTTCTACGCACTGTAATATTTGTTTTAGGTCGCCTTTCCAATGTTTTCCCTCGCGGCACACATAATTTCTGAAACATCTGATACCCCTAATGACTTTATCAGTGAAAGTGAAATGATGTTAGTTCGTTGGATAAACACACTGTGCAAAAGAAACTTCGTAAATTCTGCATTTTTAAACTCTAAATTTGATAATCTGAAATTTGAACTTTATAGTGCATTTCGAATAGCTGAGTCAATGGGTTTATTATGGCGATTCCTACATTTTGAATTTTATAGGTAAAATGGTGAAACTGTATATTGGATTTCCTAGATTTTTGTTGGATTATGTTGCAACAACACTAAGCCAACGAACAAAGATAATCCAGGTGAATTTCTTGAAAAATGAAGAAAAAGAATGGTTTATATAACAATATTTTATTTGATAATTTTATAGCACATTTGGTATTCAAAAGCACAATATGAATTTAAAGGCACACTGTTATCCACAAGCAATTGAAAATTTTCAGGATGGAAACATTAATATATACAATTATTAATTAACTACACTGTTATTGGACTTAATATGATGAAAACTGCCTATGCAATATATGGTGTAAACTCGGCCAATACAGAATAACTCGGCCAATATAGATTTTTTCTGTATTGGCCGAGTTGGCACAAGTGCAGGATTTCGGAACGTCTCTAGTTTTTACATCGAAAGCCATGAAAAACAGAAACTGAAAGTAAACAGTTGTTTTGAAGACGCAGTTGTCATTTGGTCATCTTAAACATGCTGAAAATGTCAGTATGGCATACATTTCAGGCTAAAGACGATCACATTCATTTAAAAAGTATTTTGAAAGCAGACGATAGAACTATTTCAGGTTTGGGAAACGAGTAGACTATCACAAAGTTCATTTCTTGACGACTTCGGACCTGTTTTACTTTCGTTCTTTTTTTGTAAACATTTATTTTTAAACCCGAACCAGGCATTCTGTTATTATGAAAATCTCTGTTCTTTGGTAATTTGGCTTATGGATAGTAGTATCAATATCAACTCCTACATCATTGGCGGATCCAGGGTTGGAACCCCCCTTTTTTTGGCCGATCAATGCATTTGAATGGGGACATATAGTTGGAACCCCCACCCCCTTTTGTCCTGGGATGGGAACCTCCTTTTTAAAATGACTGGATCCGCCCCTATACATTTGAAAAAAAAATTTCAATTTGTTTCTGAATATAAATACATGCAAAGGCAGTAGTACCTTTCCAATTTCTATTGATGTGTTGCGTCTAAATTAAATGAAACACTTTATAGTGACTGGAAAGGGTAAAAAAATTCATCAGATGAGAAAATGCTGAAGACACCTGGAAACAGCACCAGATCATTATATATATTGCATCTAATAAAAAGAAACTGAGATTTGGATAGTTCTACTTCAAGGTAAAAATATTTATCTGTTGTGAAATGAAAAAAAAAAATTGTAACACCTTTGTAATTGTAATAAAGATACTATTACGTGTATTTCTGTATTGGCTTTGTTATTGGTCCTCGACCAGCTGTATTGGCCTTCGGCTTCGCCTCAGCCCAATACAGCAAGCCTCGGACCAATAACAAGGCCGATTCAGAAATACTTACGTAATAATATCATAGTACATAATTCAATTGTAATATAAAAAAATATCAAAATTGAGGCAATCATTCTTTTAACCAAAGTACTAAATTTAGAGTTGCACTACATTTTCATTGAAACAAAGCACCGGAAGGTACCCTAAATTGACAATGGGTTTTGCGCTATAAAACTAGGTTCAATCCACCATTTTCTACATTTGAAAATGCCTGTACCAAGTGAGGAATATGACAGTTGTTGTCCATTCGTTTGATGTGTTTTATCATATTTGTTTTGCCATTTGATTAGGCACTTTCCGTTTGAAATTTTCCTCGAAGTTCAGTATTTTTGTGCTTTTTATTTTAATTCTATTTCGAATGAGTGTGATAGCATTTTGTCGCGTTATGATTTCACTGAATGTTGTGAAAATAAAACACCCTTCAATGTTGATCCTAGGCTAGTAGCTATTTGGATATGTTTAATCTATTAGGCTAATTTTTGCACTTATCCTCAACAGTACTTTTGATATCATATTCATTAAAATAATATGATGATTACCTTAACTGTATTTGGCAAAACTTTTAGGAATTTTGGTCCTAAAATGCTTTTTAACTTCGTACTTTTTTTGGCCTTTTTAACTTTTTTTGGATTCGAGCGTCACAGATGGGTCTTTTGTAGACGAAACGCGCGTCTGGCGTATACTAAATTTAGTCCTGGTATCTATGATGAGTTTATTATACAAAAGTGAAATTAACTAATTCTTTGAGGCTTTCATTTAATTTTGGTTATTATTAAATGTCTTAACTTTCTTTTTAAATAATTTATTTTCAAGAAATTCTATATGAGAAACACTTGAACATAAATTTAAAACGATAATTATTTGTATTTAATTTCCACACGTATGTTAATCTGTGACCTAACTAAACACCGATGACTAAAATTACTTATTTTGCAATATAAGAATATCTGTTGTTCTCAGTCCAATAATCTTTTATTTAGGAATAGCTAGAATGGGAGAAATACAGAAGACACCGATTTAATGCGTGCAATTGTACTTAATGCCTTATATTGTAAACTTGCAATTGATATTGCAAATGTAAAAAATAGGGTAAACTTCACAAATCATTTTTTTTATAATATTCAACATTGAACTAGAACATTTTTGTCTGCTAAATATTTTACAGACATGAACTACTTGACTAAATCCAAAGACATTTTTAATTGATTTGTTTTAAATACGAAATTAGAATTGCTTTTAAACTGAAAAGGTCTATCATGTTTAAATGTGATTCCAAAAAAGAAAAAAAACAACATTTTTTTTAGTTGTAGACACTCATTAACTATACTTGCTTGTTAAGCTTCGCGTTTTAATACCATTGCGGTATATTTGCATGATATCAATAACTTTTTTTGATATTTTTGTAAAATTAATCGTGTAATAAACAATTACTTGCCCAAGGTGAATGTAATCCTTATCTTGATATATAACAATGGCAAAATATAGCACTTATGAAAATATTAATTTTTTTTTCATCGATTCTGTTTTAGAGTTAATATAATGAAATTAAAATCATAAAAGTGAAAGGTTTATCTAGCTTTAAAACTAGATTAAATGCACCATTTTCCTCAAATTGAAATGCCTGTATCCAGTCAGGAATATGAAAGTTGTTAGCCTGTATCCAGTCAGGCATATGAAAGTTGTTATCCAATCGTTTGATGAGTTTGAGCTTGATTTTGACATTTCATAAAGGACTTTTCGTTTCAAATTTTCCTTGGAGTTGGGTAGTTATATTGTTTTACTTTTCATGCTAACATTACTAAGTCGTGTTGAGTGTGTCTACCGATAAGTAACATTTATGAATAAATAAAGGCAACAGTAGTATACCGCTGTTCAAAACTCATAAATCTATGGACAAAAAACAAAATCGGGGTAACAAATTAAAACTGAGGGAAACGCATTAAATATTAGAGGAGAACAACGACACAACATTAAAATGTAACACACACAGCAACGGACTAAGCATTAGACAAAATAAGATTGATGTAGATATTAAATTAACCTTGATGTAAGTCAAAGGAACTTCCACCGTCAAAACAAATGTAATCTTCTGATGTGAAACATAGAACGATACCATTGAAAGTGTACTACAAAGAAAATACAAAAGTAAAAAAGACATCCGACAAAAACATTGAGCAGTACTTCATAATGATTGAATCAAGAATAAATATTGACATTTAAACCTTGTTCAAATGACCTATCATAAAACAACTAAGCATGTCTTTTGATATCATTCCCTTCAGTAAAAGTAGCATTGGTTGCTTTACATGCCATACCTTTCATTCCAGTTGTGTTCGAAATTGTGAATTCGCATCCTAAAATCAGTTTTGGTTTGAAAACAACACAAGGACAAAAAATAAGTTAAAGAACATACTATATTTTAAGCTTATTTTTCGCCAAATGCAGTTTATTGTTCAAACTAGACAGGAGGATTGTGATAAATACTAAATGATTGGCTTAGGATTAATACCAAGTGATGTTTCTGATAAGAACTCTACGATAGGTTTTTGGAATGTACTTTGAATCAATTATTTATAACTCTTTGAGGCAGGTCCCGCAAATTTGATCCATTAGGACAAGAGGCGTCAAATCAGGACCGCCATTGTTAGAAAGTTGCAATTTTCTTGACATGGAGAACCAATGAAGTGTTTTGCACGTTTTTGACTGTCACAGAGAGAGCACGACACTTTCATATGATCAAATAGAGACGAAAGATACCAAAGTGATATTCAAACTCGAAAATAAACTAACAACGCCAGGGCTAAAAAGGAAAAAGAAAAAAAGACAAACAATATTTCACAATACACAACACAGAAAACTAAGAACTGAGCGACACGAACCCTACCATAAACTTGGGTGATCTCACTGCCAGGTATCCCGGAAGGGTAATATCAAAATATCGTCCTTACTTTTTGTACGTATGTTTAAATCTAATCATCTCATTAATATCAAACGTTAGAAAACCCTTTGTTTTCTCTCAATATGATTCGGAAGTATTGTGAATTTAAATCGATGAGTGTTAGACAATGCGCGGTAAACCAGTGAATTTACGTTATCCAAGTTGAGCATTCTTCTAATAAAGCTTCCAAAATTTTTGGATTGTCCAAACAGTATACACCAAAGTCAAGTTACAATTTTGTTTCATTATTCCAACTTTGAAAACTGATTTGAAATGGTTTCAAAATGACTTGGTCAATCATAATTCAATGTGATTTCGAAATTCTATATGTACCTGTCCGAAGTCAGTAGTCTGTAATTGAGTTGTTGTTACTTGATGTTGTTGTTCATATGCGATGTTTATTTATAGTTTTATACAGTTCTTGCATTGATCTCTTGCACCACTGTCCCAGGATCAGGGAACGGTTAGGCGACCATTAACACGTATAACCCAGCCAAATTATGTGTGTATGTGCTGTGTCATGTCCGGAGCATGACATCCAGGGGTTGTCATTGTATCTTTGTTACATACTTATTTTCGTTTATGATTTTGTACATTAATGAAACCATTAGTTTTCTCGTTAGATTTGTCACTTCGGAGTCTTTTATTGCTGACTATCTGGTATTTGCTCATTGAAAGCCGTAATGTGACTTATAGTTATTTATTTCTGTGTCTTTTTGTCTCTTGTGAAGATTTGTCTCATTGACAGTCATATCATATAAAGTAAATGTTTATTTATTCTCATACGCTGTATTTGCTCGTATAAGCTTCGCCTTTAATACCATTCTGGTATATCTAAATGATTCTCAATAACCTTTTATTATATATTTGTAGAGTATATGGTGTAATAAAACATTTACTTGCTCGAAGTAATATATAACAATGGCAAATATGATAGCACTTATGGGAATATTAATTGCTTTTTTCTTTGATTCTGTTTTTAGAGTTGATATCATCGGTATTATCATTGCGCTAAATGGGTCAAACCTTAATAGAAAGAAATATGGCAGATGTTTTAAAAACTGAATCTCTTTTTTCAAGAAAGGGAAACGGTCACAAGACTAAATGTCGTTTGTCATTCTACCATCACTTAGTCGTGTTGAATTTGTCCACTTATTAGTGACATTTAAGAACGAGATCGATACTGATATTAAATTCACCTTGATAACCATCAAATAGATTTTCTCCGTCAAAACTAATGTAACCTTCTGATATGGAGAACAGAAAGAAAAGTGACGAAAGCAACTGTGCTACACTGAATAACCAAGACAAAAACAAAAGCGACACATACAATGAAGACCACTGCATAATGCAAATTCTAACAGGTTAAAACAAGAAGCGACAACTGAACCTCCTTTCATTTAAAGCAAATTTAAAAAAAAAATAATATGCGTGATAGCATATGCTCTTGCTTTTGAGGGAATACCTTGCACTCTAGTAATGTAAGAGATTCGCGTTTTAAAACTAGTTTTGGTAGACATTAAATTGTCAGGTTATATAATATTATAAATCAATTAAAGAATAAAACAATATTAAAAGTCTGAAGTCTTTTTTCCTCACAATGATGTGCTTTTGGTTGGTATAGTGTTGAAATTAAATCCCAGGGACAATATATTAGTTATAACTTTGCATTGTATAGAACTGTTTGTGTTGATTTGCCATCTAGATGCCATTTTGTTGATTTCTGTCGCTTGTTTGCTGTATATGTACCTATATCACAAAACTTCTTTTATTCAAATCCTAGTTCTAATATTGTACTGAGAGTGTGTCCTAAACCCACTTATCTTGTTATTGAATTAATTATCGAACATGCAATAATAGAGAGCTAGGATTTGACAAAACAAATTCATGACGAATATTTTACAATTTAGCAAGACAATGTTTTGTCTTAAGATGTTGTAGATCACTTAAAAATACATACATGTTTTGAGTGTCGTTAATTGGGACCTTAGTCTGAATTCTCTTCAGTTCTATAATTATTATAATTTCTCAATTGACTAATAGGCAAACGATCATGTCTATATGTAGTATTTTGTATTAAAAAGGACAACTCTGCTATAACATATTTTTTTAAACAGTTTTCGCATTAATTAATTAATGTGACATTGTGTGCCTAATGCTTTACAGGAATAAATTTCTGACTTAAGCTTTACATTATACGCAACCGTTTGTCCTCTTCAGATAAGTAGTCAGTACTTTGGTACTGACATAATTTAACAATCTTCTCTAAAATTATCCGTTTATAAATTTTGAAATTATTTAGAAACTAAGGTTTCAATTCCCTCAGGCAAAGTTGACTTTATTCCCATGAAAATTTTAAAATTGTTTGTACGTACATTGAACGACAAATTTATGTGACGTATAAAATTTTCTGACGTCAGACACTCAAATCAATAAATGTGTTCGTAGATTGTAGATGTTTTTGTGTTCTGTTAAATTGTTCCTTTTAAAATTGTTAAACGATGATGACTGATGTACCCATATTTTGACTAGTATATTTATTGTGTCTGTTTATTTAACGCATCAATGTAAAAATATCGGAAATTGATGAGACTGTCATTAAAGTGAGAGGGTTAGCGCTATAGAACCAGGTTTAATCCACCATTTTCTACATTTGAAAATGCCTGTACCAAGTCAGGAATATGACAGTTTTTGTCCATTCGTTTTTGATGCGTTTTGTTATTTGATTTTGCCATGTGATTATGGACTTTCCCAATTGATCTTCCTCTAAGTTCAGTATTTTTGTGATTTTACTTTTTACATGAATTTGACTATTTATTTTAGGTACTTTTTGTCATATAGCTCCTCAACGGGTTCGATACTAATACATCTTTAGATTTCAAATGTTTGGCTTTGAGCATTCCTGATGAAGGTAAATACATAGAAGCGCTTCGAATGCATGCAATTATTAAACGTATTGTTTTCGAAAGATCTGGATACAACAATTATCATATGCATCTGTTAAACAGGGTCGTTTTTCTCGTTTCACAATAATGTTAAAGGTCATTGCAGACCAGTAGTCAGCACTTCTGTGTTAACATTACTAACCATATAATAGTATGGTCAAAATAATAAATGAAAGCTTTACAAAATACATAATTTTTTGAAAGACTAAGGATTTTCTTACTCTTGAACAGATTGACTATGTATTTGACAAAACCTTTTGTAATTTTGGGTCCTCAGTGCTCTTTAATTTCGTACTCATTTTGCCTTTAATTTTTTTTTTATTCGAGCGTCATTCGTGAGTCTTTCGTAGACGAAACTCGCGACTGACATACACAATTAGTATCTTGGTATCTATGATGTGTTTTTGACCATGTTAATGTATATAACAGAAAAAGTTGAACCTGTCGAGTTTCAAGTTTTATTGCTTGTTCCAATCAAGACAGGGAATTGCACTGCAGGTATTCAAGTACAAATAGCTGTTTTTGCCATTAACAAATCACGTGTCTGCAACCCTATGGATCGGATAATATGTATATCACTACTCAAGGACATTTTATGAAGTAAGAACCCATAAACAAATATCATGGGAACATTGCGCATCATATGATTTAAGCGTTTTTAATTTAAATACCTTTAAATATTATCATTTGGGACAAGGAAGTGACCTACTTGGAGCTGCATAGACAGAATCAGAAGTGATAAGCTGATTTACGTAATCAATGACAGTACATCAACCCGCATTACTTTGATCAGACACGTGGCAAGCCACAAGTATTCATCAAGATTATACGGTTTGAATCCTATATTTCAAATAATTATCAACTCATAAACTAAAACCTCTTATTTTCAGAGAACTTCTTCAAATAAGGAAAACAATATCATTACTTAACTATTACACTGTCTGGAGTTTTGTCTCATGACTATCGTAAAACGGCTTCAATAGATAGCATGATGCTTTTCTGAGGATTTTTATGTGATCGTATTGACAAAGTATTTTTAAATGTGTACCAATTGAAATCTTAAAATGTTTTTTAAACATTGTATTTTTTTAATCCTCTTTCATTTATTTTTTTTTTACTTGTCCATATATCAAAGGGGAACACACAGCTTAAAACAAATTGCAAAAAGATTTATCAATTTTGCTTTAAAAGTTTGCGACAAGCACTGTATGCAAAAATCAAAAATGTTAAAAACTGAGTGTCATTGCAGAAATTAACTAGCAAAGTTATATAACCTTCGCGATACATGTATATTCATCGTTTTTCATCAAGCGTTTATTCATGAAACGATTTTAAAAATATACAGCTTTGTTAGTGTGTTCAAGTGAAATAATTGCCTTTCAAATTGCTTTCCTTAGGTGCAAAGACATGTTATAAAATAAAATTGAGAATGGAAATGGGGAATGTGTCAAAGAGACAACAACCCGACCAAATAAAAAACAACAGCAGAGGGTCACCAACAGGTCTTCAATGTAGCGAGAAATTCTTGCACCCGGAGGCGTCCTTCAGCTGGCCCCTAAACAAATATATACTAGTCCAGTGATAATGAACGCCATACTAATTTCCAAATTGTACACAAGAAACTAAAATTAAAATAATACAAGACTAACAAAGGCCAGAGGCTCCTGACTTGGGACAGGCGCAAAAATGCGGCGGGGTTAAACATGTTTGTGAGATCTCAACCCTCCCCCTATACCTCTAACCAATGTAGAAAAGTAGCATTTTATCTCTTTTTTTCATTTTTAGTGTATTATAGTTTAAAAGACCTGCTGTCTTTCACAAGTTGAAATTGATGCACACTCGCACAAAAGTTGAGTGTTAGAAAAACAAGTCATGTATTTCCAGTTTTAAAGATCTTAATTTTGTTATATCTAGAAAGGGTGGGAAAAATTATCTTTATGAGAATAATAAGTCAAATAATTAGTTAATTGACAGTTTAAATCATGTTGATTTTGTTCTTAATTCAGAAAGCTCCAACACATCAATTATATTCAAACCATTAAAACATAATGCACTCCATTGGAAACTACACAAGATCATAGACGAAACTAGATCCTAATAAACAGGAATAGGTGTAAGCAATTAAGGGTTGGATACAACGTACAATCCACAAATAGAAATCTATATTAATGTTCGACATAAGAGAAGATTCAGAAACATAGATGCTTTGACCATAGATATGTTATTCCTACGGCCAAAGCTTCAAACAATTCTGATTTGTTTTAAAATCCTATTGCTATGAGTGTCTTTTCGAAATAGAAATAAATAATTAAACACTCGGGAAATCCTGCAAAAAACATACCTTTTAATAAAGATGAGATCTTGTCCCAATCTCAACTCTTTCATGCCCTAAATGATAATATATTGAGTAATACGTCCGAGATTCACCGACTTTTTCTCAAGCGGTCATCTAAGCACCATAAATAGTCTGACAAAAAATACATATTGAGAAACCAAGACCTATAGATAGATATTCAGTATAATTTTACAAATGAGACAAGATGATATTTAGTTATACATTTTAGGTGCTGACGCTGTGTATCATTTTATTAAATTTTGAAGTTGTTATCTTATTTGTCTGAGTTTTTATCTCATGTCCCTTTTGGTCGGACGTGCGGTGACTACGTTTTTGTGCATCCGACCTTCCTATTTATTTCGGTTGGTTGGACTCCTGGTGTAGGTTGTTCCAGAGTAGTACACTTTTTATACTATTAACAATAAACACTTGTGTTTTGTGTGTCTTGGTTAGGTATGATATTATGTTCGTTTAGACTATTTTATGTATATATATTTATAATTTGCTGTTTCAAAATTTCTGTCAATCTATAACTGTTTTTAAGATAATCTAACCATTTAAAATTAGTCAAAATTTAATGACACGCATTACTCCTATCGTAAAGAATTCAACCTAAAACGGTTTAAAAGACATACACTACAAACCATTAAAGTCTGAAATGGCCTATATCTGTACTCGACTGTACTGATTTTTACTCGACCAGTCTGAATTGGTCTGACTTTTACTTGACATTACTCGACCCCAGTCTGAACCATACTTGACTGTACTGAATCGTACTTGACCCTAATTTTTTCTGTTGAAAATAGTCTGAACTATTACTCGACCAGTCTGAAACAGTCTTAACCCATTCTTGACATGTACTCGACCTATTTTTCCAGTCTAAACCATACTTAACCAAAGGTCTGAACAATACTCGACCAGTCTGAACCATACTAGACCAAAAACCCTTTACTTTTTTTAACTGTTTAAATAAATTTAACTGACATATATAACAACAGCCAACAAAATTTATAAAAGATTTTAACCTAATATAAGAAATATATCTCTGATTATATTTAGGATAAAAAAAATATATTATATATAACTTATATAAAAAAAGGGATAAAATTAAATAAATGAATAAAATTATTTTTCTGATTAGTGGTGAAATATAAAGTATAACCTCTGCTTGGGGCAAACTCATAAATAAGATCACACCTGGTCAGAGGTATTAAATTCTAAATAACATTGATTCAAAATTGCAACATCCTGTTTAAATTAAATAACAAGGCCTTTCAAATATACATGTATGTACTAGATAAGTAATACACGAATTTAAGAAAATAGGGCTTTCTTTTTACCTGTAAAACACACATGTACTGAGTTAATTAGAACATATTAAAGTGCTTTATGTATGCCATGTTAATTTGACAAAAAAATACTTAAATTAATTTAAAATTTTTTTTACTGTTACTTTGGAATACATTTCCTTTTTTAAAAAGGTTATCAAGGATTGCTAGGGAAATTCTATTATAATGATTATATTAAATTCTTGGTTTAATAAAACAAAACAATTAAGCTCTCATTTTTTTTAAATTCATTAAGTTGTTTTATATACTATTATACATATCTTAATAAAAAAAACATTCACTGCATTAAGTCAACTGACAACATAAATCTATACTAGGCTTAAGTTAATGGTGAAAATAGTCCAATTACCATAAAATACTTCCGAAATATTCATAAAATTAGAATAATATTGAAAATATTAGTCACAATTCATTTTTTTTAGATTATTTGATCAGCTTGTTTTGTTTATATTTTAAAAGTTGATATATATTATTATGTAAGTGTTGACTAATATTGAGTTGAAGTTATATTATGATTGATTATAGTGGAATTTTAATTTCAAAACTGTATTGAATACATTTTTAATTTCAAGTTGTTGTTTAAATTTTATTTTTATTAAAAAAAAAATCCTAAATTGATAAAATTCAGTTAATAGATACAAAGAATAGGTCTAGTTTGGTTAAGACTTGGTCGACTATGGTTCAGACTAGGTCGAGTATGGTTGAGACTAGGTCGAGTACGGTTCAGACTTGGTCGAGTACAGTTCAGACTCGTATAAAACGGTTAAGTACTGGTCAAGTACACATTCATACTGTTAAGTATGGTTCAGACTACAGTCGAGTATTATCAAGTAAATCTCAGACGAATTCAGACTGGTCGAGTAAAAATCAGTACAGTCGAGTACAGATATAGGCCATTTCAGACTTTTAATGGTTTGTAGTGATAATAGTATTACTTGCATAAAAAAGAATAGCGAACGTAGATACAAGTATCTTGTATTGAGAAGGGATAAATCCTACTTTGTAAAGAATCCCTCTGATTCAAACAAAAAAATCTCTGAAACTAAAATTATCAAGATGCTTGATTTCTTGATTGACAAAATACATGTTACGCTTGGAGGACGTGTTCTTTTAACAAATTGTCGGCATTCCAACGGGAACCAATTGTGTCCTTCTTTTTGTCGACTTGTTTCTTTATTATTAGGAGGTTGACTTCATACAGTAGCTTCTTATGAAGAAAGATAAGAAGTAAGCAATATACTTTAACTTTATTGCCCACTATATATATGATATTCTCTCACTAAATAATTCAAAATTTGGTGACTATGTTAAACGCATCTATCCTATCGAACAAGATAAAAAGGATAAAAAAATACAGTTATTAATTAAGTCTGCCTCATATCTTGATTAACATCTAGAATTTGAAAATGAGGGTTTGTTGAAAACAAAACTTTACGACAAAAGAGATAACTTCAGCTTGACAATTGTAATTGCAACATGCCAGCTGCGCCTGCATACGGAGTATATATCTCCAAGATGATAAGATATTCCTATCATGATTTCTTTGATCGATGAGTTGGACTGTTCCTTATGGTATCTTTCGCATCGTAAACTTGTTTTTGATTGCTGTCACTGTAATTCATTTGTGAAACTTGCATGGCCCCTTTGGACAACGATATAATATGAATTGAGACATTTTTTGTTTACAATTTAGATTTTAAACAAATTCTCATGTTAAATATTTGCTCTGACGATCAAAACTGTTACAATAAAACAAAACGCAAACAGTCGGAAATAGAAATATGTATGTCAGATAATCTGTTCATAAGGATAGTCTTGAAAAATGCGCGTTCACATTTATCTTAATAACTCAATTCTTGAGCAAAATTCTAAAGTATATGTATGTTTGATCAGTATTATATTTAAAGCAACTAGAAGTACCCATAAAACTGTATCATCATTAGTAAATTCTTTAAAACTAATAAGACTTAGATTTTTACATTAACAATTTATATTTCAATGTTCATTTCTTTGTTCTTCAATTAACAATAATAGTACTTGATCTATCTCATAACCCTCGTAATTAATACCGGATTGGTTGACGAAATCGATTCCAGTATAGCTATTCGATAAGAAAATTGATATAAATAGACGAACAAAGACTATTGTATAAAAAGACCAGTAACTTGCTTAATTTTACAAAATAACAAGAATATCTTGCAGAAGGTTTCTTAGTAGAATCAATCTGTAAATATTAAGTGGTAATTGCTCGTATCAGTTTAAGCTTGCTTTATCTAAAGAATTAAATTCTCATGAAATCATCAATAATTTATCATAACTATCTAAATGAGATTTTCTTTGACGTAAATTCCTGCTATAACAATGGAATCTCATGCTATATGATTGTCAGCGGATTGTTAGTTAAATCATAAAGGTAGCTAATACTGGTTTCAATCTTTTCCAGGTTGCGGATGGGAAGCATGTTCTTGGCATGGATCAACTTGCAGATTGGTTTGCTTACAAAGACCTAATATCACGGAACAACATAACATGGAATCGGGACTCGCCATATAACTTTTCTGATCCTGGAAGTGTTTTTGAAGAATTCCAGAAAAGACAATTCACCATCCATGAATATTCAACAATAGTTCTGTTAAGTTTGTATGTTATTATTTTTTTTATCGGACTTCTTGGAAATGCTCTGATCATCGTCACAACGATAAGAAATGGACAATCTCAACATTCTAAAAATTACTTTTTGATAAATTTGGCAGTTGCTGATTTAGCAGTGACCTTATGTTGTATGCCAACATCGTTAGGAACCATTATCTACAGAATATGGGTATACGGCAAATTCCTGTGCAAGTTTGTTGCTTTTTTCCAAGGTAAGATTGTGTTTGTACTATTATATTTGTGACAGTTTTACTTATCAATCTAATGTCAAAAAGGTAAAGAGAAATAATAGATAAGAATAAGTTTAAGACTTCCGTTTTTGTATTATGTAGAATTTCTACGCTACAATGAATAGTTTCAATAAAACATATATTCATTAACAACTACACCATTCATGAAAGTAATTAATAAAATGAATTTACTTGGATTGATACTTTAAGTCTGAACCACCCAGATGGTTAGTCATGAAGTACTGCTTTAGACCCGAACGTTTGATTGAACTAATACAAGTGTTTTAATATTTTATTTTAATGAATAACTACAAAATTAATTGTATGAGTTGTTTATTGCATAATTGAGGTTAAAACGGTCTAGTTCTTAAAATTAAATTAAAATAATTACGTACATTTGGCAACAGTAGCAAACATAAGTTTAAAAAACTACAGCAGATATTTAGTGTATTTAAACTGAAGGGTTATTGTCATGTACTAGTTAAACCAAGTATTTATTGCAATTTCGGCTAATTTGAACAGACGAAAAATTGTACCCTGTTTTAATTAGTTTATACACATTTGGGTATCCTTCACATATACAAGAGCATCGTTTTCAAAGCAATAACAAACATCCATATTTAGAGCTAAATTAGTTAAAATCTTAAATCATTCTAGCATGCCATGTCATCACAATTTCATTATGCTGTGTTGACTAATTATTTAAATATTACTGTGGTATTTTCATGCCCACCAAGAAAAGTAAGGGAATACTAGTAATGTTTTCCGTTTCGCGTGTCCCTTATAAAGTAAAAGTTATGATAATGGAAGTTTGCCATAAAATTATTGACACATCAGCTTGAAAATTAGCAAATATGTTCATTGTGATATTAACAATATATATTTACAAATGTATGCCAAATTAGGGGTGTGACATATATTTTTCGCATCATAGAAGATGCAATGTGATTTCTTTAGCGGGGGCATTCTGTCCTTTTGACACATTCTCTTATTACCTTATGGCTTGTTTTCAAATTCATACGATTATTTCTAAAATAAATTACGTCGAGGTTAGTATCAATATGTATTAGTCCTGAAATCATTTTGAAGTATTTTTTCTATGCAACAAAAAAAGACTGACGTTCAATTAAAGTTCATACAAATGAAAAAGCACACATTTGGTACGGTTTACGTTACGCAAATTGTCTCTAGAAATTTTGTGTCATTTTGCAATATATGGTAACGTTCAGTTCGTAGTACCTTGCCTCAAGATTAGTTAAGGGGTTGTCTGTCCGATCAGTACAATTGTTGCTTCTCCATCTAATGATATACTAGTACGAAGTAGAGCAAAAACTGATATCTCCGTTCAGAGAAAAGATTATTTGCCAGAGTTGGATAACAAATGTTCCGTATGAACCAGCGTATTAACGTACATGACGTGTTCGTTTGCTAAATACAGAAAAATCTTATGAATGTACTATATGATTAGCCTCAATAGCCGAATAGTCTAAGTAGTCGAATACTGTATATCTACCATATCAAGGTTGGTTGGTTCTCTCCAGACACTCCGGCTTCCACCACCCATATAAGATGACCGCCACAAAACAACACAATGGTACTGAAATTTACGTTCAATACCAAACTATCAACAATACATAATATAATGAGGATTACCTTCTGTTTGATGTAGGCGCATAATGTGCGGTACAAAATAATGAATAATATAAAGGATTATCTGCAATCAAATAATGATATTTATGAATTATTGACCAAAATTTTTTGAATAATTACAAAACATCAGAATATACAAAAAGGCCAAAAAACAATAATCATACAAAGAAATATGAAAAGAGAGAGGATATGATCTCGTCCTGCATAAAACATTTGCAAACGATTGTCAGTCAACCAACAATGTAGTATGGTTTAGGGGATGGAACATTTTTAAAAGGGTTTGTCTTCTGTTTCAAGTAAATCACGAATGCATCGGATTACACTTATTTAAAGGCTTCTCTAGTAACAAATGTTGCATTTGTCTTCTTCAATGTCTAAATTGAAAATGAAAATAAGCGAACGTAAATATATACGACTCTAAATTCATGTTTATATCCCTTAAAATCGGAAACGATTGAGGTTATAAATTGAGTAAAAGTTTAACGACTTCACATGAACTATTGACACCATTGTCACAAAGGTTTCCAATATATAAGTTTGATTTAATAATACATTATAACTTGTTTTGCACAATAGGACTATTCTTGGCAATAATTGCATTTTGTCAATGAGCTGATAATAGATTTCATCATATAAATGATCGTCTTATCCATTTTCATCATGTTCAATAATTGGTTTGTACCTTTTATTGAAAATAAAAATTTTGATATAAACAATTGGATTTTATTTTTAGCATACGTATGAACTAGTTTCAGCAGTTGTTTACCAAGATTTTACTGCTGAAGCTAAATCATCTTGTGCTTAAGGGAACACTTTGATAGAGTTAACCACAATATGATTAGCTGAAAATTGTTAGAAAAGCGACATTGATTTAAGTGAATTTGTCAGTGTCACAACTGGCAACGCTCTACTTTGACACATGAGCTCAAACCATATCATCTGTAGTTGATTAAAACAAATATCATAATATAAATAAAACCTCTTTTGAAAAAATATCGTCCTCAGGTGTTTTGTTGTTGGCCGACTTATTAATGAGCTTTGAGTATTGAGTTTAATGAGCTATTGCACGTTTATTTAAGCGACTGCAATACGACTGCGCTAATTTAAAGTAAGTAGACAGGTCCAAAGATATGAAAATGTTAACGTATGTTTAATACATCATTTATGAGATCCATCAAATTGACATTATTAGATAAAAAAAAACAAATCGAATGACATTTCATTTTACGAAATATATAAACCAGGCCTTTTTAGATGTTTAATATTCTCAAAAGGTTTTTAATGTCTTATGTGGTTCTGCATACGGTTCCAACCATGGAAGTTACTCTAATTGATTGTAAACGGTGACGTTTATATGTTTTACAGAAAATGCAGATTTAATATTAGGAAATTGACAATTGGTATATTTGACATGCGTTTGATATAAAAAGGGATATCCGAGCTATATTGAAGCTATGTAAATAAATTGTGTTAGATATAAAAAATTAACAACGCCGTATTTTTTATTTACGTATTCCATAAAAGTCAGCTACTAGATTGTTCAATTTAAATAAATGTATACAAAAAAGAAATCAAAACACAAAATACAGTCACGCAGTTGTGTGAAATAGCAAAGCCGTTTGCGTTTTATTACTATTTCGATCTGTCTTCACAGACCCTTTTACCTGAAACCGAAGAACTTAATCATGTTTTCATGATGTTAAGGATGAAATAAAGTTCATTGATTTGAAGATTATTAATTAAAGGACATACGTTACAGTAGAATAACATATAAATAGATTGAGTTATAAAGTAAACGTCAACGATTCAGTAACTTAATAAAACAAATAACAACTACTTATGAAATGAAATAGTAAGAGCCACAAAAGCTGGTAGTGCACATCTATGGGTTGGTTCCTTGTTAGAGAACATGTCCTCTATTCTATACTTTCATATTTGTTAGCCATATGAATGAAGCCAGTTTTTGATGGGGTTCGTGATGCTTAGTCTTTAGTTTGATATGTTGTTTTCTGTACTACTATAAGTCTGTTTGTCTTTTTATTTTTTAGCTATGGCGATATCAGTTTATTTTCGATCTACGAGTTCGGCTGTCCCTTTGATATCTTTACCCTTCTTTTGAATAAACTCGTCCTTGTAGGTTATCACCTATGAATTGTAGTAAATTATAAATATATATTCTCTATATCGGTATTAACATAGATTTTATATTTTGTAAGTTGAATTTACATAATCGAGCATGTATTACTATTAAAGTATCAACATCCTGTCGTCGATCCTCATAGTTTGGCATTGCACAATATCATGCTTTTTGGCAAACACTAAATGTATCGTTTATACTCTGTAGCTTGTGGTATTTTATTGTTTATTGTTGTGCTGAGCATTGATCTGATGAGTCAAAAGCTTTACTTCTGATGTTTACTATTTGTTCTCATGTATTTTTTTTTTTTTTTCAAAACTTAGCAGATTAGGACAGGGTTTAGTGCTCACAAACTAGCAAATTCCGTTGATTACTCATTGTCATATGTGTTTTCATTGTCAGAGTATGAAGCAGGCTGTTCATTGACCGTGTTAATTGTTTCATATTTGACATACATGTGGTTTTCAGATTGTTTAAGACAGTAAGATAACGGGTTGTTCTTTATATAGTTGTCAGTTCAATTACCAAACTTCACAGTGCCGATTTGACATTTAGCTTAAACACAGGTTTACGCTTACTGTTTTAGCTTAAAATTGATTACGGCATTATTATAATTAAAGCTATATTCTTTCAGTTTTATTAAATTTAATTTATGTGTAAATGGATTTTTGAAAATGGTGAATTAAGTTTTGTTTTATGGCTAGCTTTTTACCTGTCACTTTTAAAAGTTATCAAAGGTACCAGGATTATAATTTAATACGCCAGACGCGCGTTTCGTAACACAGTTAACCTTTGCATCTGCATTTTCAATGTAGTGTCTACATACATACAATTGTCGTAGTGTTTTTTATACATAATGCGAAATGAATATATCCTTTGAACATGTTTACAGTTGTTTTCTGAATTAACATCTTTAGTATTTAGCTCTACAAAAATTAATGGGACCGCAGGAATTTGAGAATGTACTTTGAAAGGCTTTACTTTAAAAAAAAATACTGGCTTGCTTCAATGTTTGATTCATATTATGACATGTTTTGCAGACATATATTGTTGATAAATACAAATACAAAGAACTTATTTTTGATTCAGACATGAAAGTTTAAGGGTTGCTGCTCACAAGGAAGCTATTAAAGCAAGAGTTCCAAATGGCGAAGTTGAAATCATCCCTTTGTAAATTTTACGGACGCCATCACGAGTTGGTTGGCTGTTATGGAATACCCGTTTCACAAATGATATCGGATATGTACCTTTAGTCGCAGTTACATTCCCCTTCCCTTTCATGAATGTGACCTACCGAATTAGACTGTTTAGCGGATTTGCTATAACATAAGCAACACGACGGTTGCCACATTTGGAGCAGGATTAGCTTAGCCTTCCGGAACACCTGAGATCACATCTAGTTTTTGGTTGGGTTCGTGTTGCTTATTCTTTAGTTTTCTATGTTGTGTCATGTGTTCTTTTGTTTGTCTGTTTGTCTTCTTTTATTTTTAGCCAGACGTTGTCAAATTATTTTAGTTTGACTGTCCCTCTGGTATTTTTCTTACCAAACATCAACTTAGGAGAAAATAATCCGATCCTATAAAGGCTTACTTAGTAAGTACATTCAAATCTGCACGTCAAAATAAGATTATTTAAAAGAAATTTTTTCATTGGCACATGTACTTTCTTTAAGTTTATCGTGAAGTTGACTTTTTTAATACCACTAGTAAATAACATTTAGTATTTTAGACAAGACCTGTCTTTATATCAAAACATTTACAATCGAAATGTTGAAACCATATATCTCTCAACATCAGATTTTCTTTACAGAATTTCTCTTCGTGAACCTTCCATGTTTATCGTTATAATCTACAAGGATTACATCCATAACAATTATATCATCGTACTCGATATTCGATGAACTGATTGACCAATGTGTTTAGCACTTGAAAATCAAAGACGTGTTAATAATTATCAACGTGACCTCCCATCAAAACAAGACTCCGACCTCTTGTTAATGTATCATCGCAAGATATTAAGTTCTTTTTAGATGAATATTGTCTGACTATCTGTTATAGTTGTCAGATAATTACACGTTTGTACGTAAATCACAGTAGACATATAAATTGATAAAACGGAAAGAAACCATATAGTACAGAAAAGAAATGTGTCCTTTGGTAAAGGAATACATTTTCTCAGCAGTAAGCTGTCTTAAAATAAACATCATCAACAACGAGAGTTCAAACAATAATGCAGGCACGTTCTGAAACAGCTTCTCTTTTTGTAATTCGAACCAAGTAAGTCTTTAAAAAATATTTCAAAGTTATTTTTGCCAAAAGGTGACGTTTGGTGTCACGCATACATTAGTATAAATAATACTCTAAAGAGCCTGTGTAGCTCACCTGCATCTTTAACAAAGGCCAATAATAAGTTAAAACCATCACTATAAAGGTATAACTCTATTATGAGCTAACTAAATATTTCAGACATACATATATATAGATCTTATCCTGCTGATCATTTTCCTTTTTAACGTTTCGTTTTATCTATTATTGTTCCAAAATAATAGGGTATAAACGTAAAAAATTGTAAAAATTATAATTATAGGTCAATAATTCCAATAATGAACATTTTTGCTTTAGGTAATTTATTTGTAGATCTTGTTTTGTTGATCTTTTATGCTACTTAACGTATCTATCAATATATTTTATTCTCAAAATAAAAGGCAAACTTCCAAAAAAAACAACTGGAAAAAAAGTATTAAACAGGTTTAACTTCTAACTCAACAATACGTTTATTACTGAATTACCTGATGGTTCTGAAAATATTGATATATTTGTAGATCATGTCTTTCAAAATCACAATCTTGCCAGGCGAGATTCAAAATAAAGAATAAAACCATTTCTTTAAGGTAGATATAAAGGGTAAAATAACATAAAATACTGAAATCCGATTTTCTTTTCACAAGAGGGTAAATTCGGGGCAAGAAATGTATAGTTCTATAGTACAAGTCTGATTGAAAATTAACAGTTAAGCGGATTTCTTATGAACATTTAAAGATTTCTTTTAAATGATAAATAACTATTATATCTGCTACAATTTTGTGATTAAATCTCAGATGAAAGGATAATATCCCATCGTCCCATATTATTATGAATATCAAATGTTTCAAAGTATATGAACATGATAAATTGATTTGTCAATCGTTTTTGATAGTTTTTTTTATTATCATTTTTATTACATGAAGGTTAACAACGACTATCCGAAACTAAATAAGTTCCATTCCACGTTTACTTTGTCTATGTTATCCTTTATCTTATTGTTTTTAATTACCATATCAGGGTTAACATTCTCCAATTCTGCAAAAAAACTCATCATAGATACAATGTACCAGGATCAAATTTTGTATTTTTTATTTGACGCTCGGATAAATGATGTCTTCGTATCGTTAAATATGATTACTTTTTAAATGGACAAAACGGAATGTGTTAAAATGGTATATTGATATTGTGTCTAAGTTTCTGTTTTATAAAACTACAATTTGATGACATTTTTTACATTTTGTAAATGATATATAGAAGTGAAAGAGGGTAGTGACAAATATTATTGAAAGGTTTCCATGACGTCTTAAGATTACTAAAATTGATAGGTAAATGAATATGACCTTTACATAAATCGTATGTCATGTCTTTATCCAATTTCATGTCTTTATCCAATTTCCGAAGTCGTACTATAGCAAATAACTAATTTACTTTTATCGATGACAATATTTGTATTTTGAGTTATATTTCTGTATATTTTTAAATAGTCTTTTCATTTTGATTTGATATTTTTATCTTTTACTTGTTTTTGAATTACTCAATAATGAAACAATCAATGTTTACCAAATTAACCTTGGATTCGTCTAATTGCAAAAGGTAGAATAACAAAATTACCGAGGTCCAAAACAATTTCAAATTGGAAAATCAAAAGCTGAAACTCATCAAATTAATTAAAAACAACTGTCATAATTCTGACTTGGAACAGTCATTTCCTTTTGAAGAAAATGATGGATTGAACTTGATTTGATAGCTAGCTAAACCCCTTATTGCATAACAGTCGCATACAATTCCATTATATTGACTACAATGTGTTAACAAACAAACAGACGTAATAGGTAAAAGTTTCAAAATTTGGATACAACAGTCAACATTGTGTCATCATTTTAACTTCGGAGTTTAGTATGACGTCCATTATCACTGTACTAGTATACATATTTTTAAGGGGCCAGCTGAAGGACGCCTACGGGTGTGGGAGTTTCTGGCTACATTGAAGACCCATTGGTGGCCTTCGGCTGTTGTCTTCTCTATTGTCGGGTTGTTGTCGCTTCGACACATTCCCCATTTCCTTTCTCAATTTTAACCACTATAAAACAAACAATAAAATTGAGAATGGAAATGGGGAATGTGCCAAAGAGACAACAACCCGACCATAGAAAAAAAACAACAGCAGAAGGTCACCAACAGGTCTTCAATGTAGCGAGAAATTCCCGCACCCGGAGGCGTCCTTCAGCTGGCCCCTAAACAAATATATACTAGTTCAGTGATAATGATATGTCAACGAAGAAAAACAAAATGACATTCAGCATAGCACATAAATAAAAAATGGAAGACATGAAAAAGTAACCACCACGGATTGGTGGGATGCATACATATAAGTACCAAGCGAGCCTGGTCAAAAGATTACCATAAACATTAGACTAAACAGTTAAATGATTTGTAAAGACAAATAAAAGAACACTATAACACAACATCAGTATATAGAACCTATACTTCAAGACCATCATGTATCAGTTGTGAAGTTCATATGTTCCGATAAACTTTTTAATGACGTTCTTTGACAATAACCTTGATTCATTAACATCATGCTCAGACACATGTGACGTTTAACATCGTCTGGGTAGCTGACAAACTCACAAGAGACACCAGGACCAATATCTTTATGTCTGAAGGAATGGTTATCAAAGGTACCAGGATTAAAATTTGTAAGGAATTTAGACTCATATAAAAAATTAGAAGAGGTCGACAAGGAGAAGCGCACAGTTATTTCCCACAGGAATACCAAAAAATTGTTGAAAAAGACTTCATCCGATTTCATCAAAAATGTTGTTAACAAGAAATTCAAGCATACTGATCACTTGTTCTTCTGTGTAGAATTTTACTTTTTTGTTCACTATTAACAAAGTGTCGTATGGTATTTAAGATTAATAAATTGATAGAGTATGCTACCATTTTTATATTGAAAATTGTTGTTGATCATTTCTTTAACGTTTCATATATTCCTGAGGTTTTTGTTTGTTGTATAATATCTGTCATATGGGTTATTATGTCTATTAGAGTGACCCTGTTAGGCATAAAAATGCTCGTCAACTCAATAACGGCAAAAAACCATCCAACAATATATATTGTATGACAAGTTTTGACTTAGAAGAAAATGGTGAAAGCAAACTAAACTTTTCGGTACATGAACTTTGAACTTTACATATTGTGTAAGGACGTGTATACTGAAAAATTTGTGTTGTCCTCTAAATGTTTATTGTTTACTTTTAGATTGCATTTCTTTTATATAAACATGTAACATTTATTTATTTTTACGTAAATGATAATAATCATTGTGCGCATGACAGGGTTGTGCTGGTTTACCACCTGGTACACTCAAGACCTTAAAAGCTTAAGCTGTCAAAGAGTATTGAAACCCTATCATTGATCATTTCACAGAATACTAATTACAATTGAAGTGCTTTTCCATATTTACAAAATCTAAAATTGCTACTCATTACAGAACTTATATTTTGGTAAGATCTTTATTGTTGCACTGCTGAGTGTCGTAATATCACATCTGATTTAAATTAATATCTCGCTTTATCAAATACGGTAGGTTTTAGCGTACTAGATTAGCTATAAAGCCCTTGCACGGTCCTCTAAGTCTTTTTGTCGACTGAAAGGTGTTTGTATACAGGCTTTTAAAAAACAAAACCTTCCATTAATCTATGAAACTTTATGCGAAATAATCTCCTAGCACTCTCATTACTTATATTAATTACATTGCCATTTGTGAGTATATAACTCTATTTTATTACCGTCGTGACCTAGAATAATAATTGCTCTATTAGTGTTGTATTCAAATACTATTTTGTATTAAGCTTAAATAAACTGTACATGAACTTGCCTTTGGTAAAAATAGTAAGAACGGATAATTGATGTCCTTGATCAAAAGGCAGACCTGGAAAATAAGGTTGTAATGTAGCACGGAAGAGTAATCCAGCTTAGAAATAAAATTAGACTGTTTGGCAGTATTTAATGGCGCAATAATGTAATCAGGAATTTCATTTCCAAGATCTATTGTTTGCTTTTTGATAAACATCATCAAATGCGACTTTTTTCCTATCAGATAGGAAATTCAGTTTCTATATTGACAACGAACAAACTTATATTTTGATTTTACTACCGTTTTCATTTATTTAACAATGGTTTTATCAATCTTATTAAGTTTTCTGAATTACATAATAGTTATTAAAAAAAATGGTCATTATCGTAATATATGGACTGCCCACATGACAGTGGTATTGACTAAGATAGTGATAATGACTGAGCCGAAGGCGAGGTCAATATCGCTGTCGCAGTCAATACCACTTCCCACGGGCAGTCCATATATCACGATAATAAAATTGAGAATGGAAATGGGGAATGTGTCAAAGAGACAACAACCCGACCAAATAAAAAACAACAGCAGAGGGTCACCAACAGGTCTTCAATGTAGCGAGAAATTCCCGCACCCGAAGGCGTCCTTCAGCTGGCCCCTAAACAAATATATACTAGTCCAGTGATAATGAACACCATACTAATTTCCAAATTGTACACAAGAAACTAAAATTAAAATAATACAAGACTAACAAAGGCCAGAGGCTCCTGACTTGGGACAGGCGCAAAATGCGGCGGGGTTAAACATGTTTGTGAGATCTCAACCCTCCCCCTATACCTCTAACCAATGTAGTAAAGTAAACGCATAACAATACGCACATTAAAATTCAGTTCAAGAGAAATCCGAGTCTGATGTCAGAAGATGTAACCAAAGAAAATAAACAAAATGACAATAATACATAAATAACAACAGACTACTAGCAGTTAACTGACATGCCAGCTCCAGACTTCAATTAAACTGACTGAAAGATTATGATTTCATCATATGAACATCAGACACAATCCTTCCCGTTAGGGGTTTAGTATCATACCATCATAACATATATGAGAAGAACATAACCCGTGTCATGCCAACAACTGTTTTTTAAAAAAAATAATGTGTTTAGTTCCGATGCAAAGACCTTATCAGTGACTCAATATTAACGCCAAAATATGCAATCTTTAATGACTTGACAACAGTATCGTAATTATATCCCTTCTTAATAAGTCTATTCAAAGGTTTTGTAAGTTTCTGAGGTGAATACTGACACCTTTGTGCTTTATAAAGAATATTACAATAAAAAATTGGATGTGAAATACCTGAACGTATTAGAAGTCTGCATGTTGAGCTATATTTACGAATGATGTCTTTATACCGATGATAAAATTTAGTAAATGTTTTGACTAGTTTGTGATATCGAAAACCCTGGTGTAATAATTTTTCAGTAATACATAAATTTCTCTCGTTAAAATCTAAAACAGTGTTACATACACGAGCGAATCGTACAAGTTGAGATATATAAACACCGTAAAATGGTGACAAGGGAACGTCACCATCTAAAAACGGATAATTAACGATAGGAAATGAAAAATCATCACTTTTATCATAAATTTTAGTATTTAGCTTTCCATTAGTGATATAGATATCAAGATCGAGAAAAGGGCAGTGGTCATTGTTAGTATTAGCTTTATTTAAAGTAAGTTCAACAGGATAAATTTCATTAATATACATACTGAAGTCGTCATTATTGAGAGCCAAAATATCATCCAAATATCTAAAAGTATTATTAAATTTGTTTATCAGATGTTGTTTTGATGGGTCTTTGCTTATTTTTGTCATCAATTGTAACTCATAACAATACAAAAACAGGTCCGCAATAAGTGGTGCACAGTTAGTCCCCATTGGAATTCCGATAATCTGACGATATACGGAATCCCCAAAGCGAACAAAAATGTTATCCAGTAAAAATTCAAGGGCATATATAGTATCAAAGCATGTCCAATTAACATAGTTTTTTTGTTTATTGCTACTAAAAAATGACCTAAAAGAGTTTGAACATATATATTCACATTCTGATTTTTTGAATGCCCATTTAATTAGGTGTGTGAATTTTTTCTTAATGAGAATGTGAGGCAATGTGGTATACAGGGTAGAAAAATCAAAACTTTGAACTGATTCAAAATCACCAATATAAGCATGCAATTTATCAAGTACTTCCAACGAGTTTTTGACACTCCAAAAGTAATTTATTCCACTATTTTCGAAGGCCTTATTTGAACAATTTATTATCAGGTTTTTAATTGTACCAAGTGTGCTGGTAAGAAGAATAGACAATTTAGTAGTTGAACAATGGCTTGAAGACGAAATAAATCTATATTTGTAAGGGGTTTTGTGTAGCTTCGGAAGCCAATACATAGTTGGGACTTTCATTGTATTTGGCTCTGCTTGTAAAGCGGTGGCTAAAAGTTTATGTTTGTTACAGATTTCGTTTTCTGAAGATGGAGTCAGTTGGAATGTTGGTGAATTGGTGATTTCCTTTTTCAGAACCTCAATGTTAAATTTACGTCAAACAATAATAATATTATTAGCAGCTTTATCTGCCGGGACAAAAACAAATTCCTTGGCTAGTTCTTTTAGTTTATGACCAGTTCTTCAATATATTATGTTTATTACATTGAAGATCCATGATATTAAAAATTCTCATAAGTTTAAAATGTTCAAACCAAACTTGAGTAACCATTTCTATAGCAAAGATTGAGGACCAGTCGTAGTAATACATGTAGCTATACATAAGTCAGTGCCATTCATTTGTGTGCAATTGTTCGATATATGAATACTCAATTAAGTTTTTTGTATAATTTTCGAAAACATATGGTAAACAATTCAACAACTTACGTATAAAATTGAAAACAGGAAATTTTTTTATTAAAAGGTCATCTCTCGAAACAGAGAAACCAGCCTCCATCGGTCATTTACAGAGAAACCACACCTAACCAGTCATTAAATGTATAAAAGTTCGTTAACGACCGGTTTTCTTGTCCGTTTTTTCGGTTAATGACCGATGGAATTCAATACTGACGAATGAAGAATGTCATGTGGTCCCTTTGAATCCAATAAGAAAAGCTTAGTCTTGACCGATATGAAATAACTTGTAATATTTCTATTTGTTTGATCACAAATATTCTTTCTAGCCATGATCTGGCTTCTGTGCTAATGCGGCGATTATCTACAATCACACAATAAACCACCATTAAACATACATGTTAAATATACTAGTTAAACTTAAACATCTTTTCACAGAGGTCACGAATATAACTGACAAAAACTGACTTTCGATTACTAAATGTTTGCTTTGCAAAAGCTTATCGTATGAAGTATGTACGAGTTATTGAAAATATTACTAATCATGAAGAAAAAAAGCAATCTCACTTCATATTAGATATGAAGCTACTCAATCATGTCAAAAAAGTGTAATTTCATACACAATTTCAAGACTTTATTAAAGTTATAAATAAATAGATTTATATTAAGACACAATCATTGAATTTATCTTAAGATTTAGAACCTTTCAAAAAGAGAGAAGATATAAATGGACGCGGATTATGAAAGTATGGTCTTCAGGTGCTGCCGAATGCGGATACTATACAAGAAGTCCATTAAATGCAACATTCTGCTGTCAAAGTAATAATGTTGCATTACAGTCTACAACACTTTTAGAACCCTTTTTCCTGTATTGAGACAGCAATGTATGTAAGGATCTTGGGGAAACAAAATGTGTTTCATATGACACAAATTATGTTATAACTGTGTTGAGATGTCAGTTCTATCCTGTTCACGTATGAACAAACCTAAACAACCCTTACCCAATTTTTTTTAATGATCAAATGCATACAGTACAAAATATTTCTACTATTTAAAACTTTGCAATTTAACAAAATTAGCTCTAGCCGAAAATCAAATAAGGTTAACTTTTTTTAAATACTTGATTTCCATTGAATAACATTAAATAAGGCATTAGTTTACCGCGTTTTACCAATTATACTGATGTTATCGGTCATAAATAAATAAAAACAACACGATTGAAAGTTCATGCGTGCAAAGAAAAATCTGTAAATCCAAATTGAATAATTCATCTCTGCAAATTGATAGTTTTTTTTTTGGTACCCGCAAATTTGTATAAAATCCATTCTGCAGGATCTTCCTCATCCTGCAAAAAAGGTGTAAAAGCTACGATTAAGAAGTTCGCTACTCAGTTTCAAAATATCAAGCTTTTCATAACACTAGTATATATTGATAGGAGATTAATATAAGAACCAATAGAGCAAAAAAATATTATAGGTCAATGTGCTTATTTTCGAGATATACGCCCTTAACAATTTGGCGGGAAAATGTTCTCTTTTGATCTTTCATAGCTTTACCATTGACAAGTTTAGGTGCCCAAAAACTAATCAAAAATAACAACGATTTTATAAGACTTTTACAGATGTCTTATAATGATACATGTAAAAGATTTATAAAAAGAAAAATGGGGGTCAATGGGCAAAATTTTCTAAGGCATTCAAATGCATAAAACCAGAGGATTCCGAAAATCTGACAAAAACTTCAAAACATGACAAGCGAACTTCCTTGAATAAAACCTGTATAATTGTTTTACATTAGTATTCCTTACAGAAGAGAATAATGGTAGATGAAAAGATAAACATGTATAAACCTTTTAGACAAGAAGAATACCAAACGAAAAGATGAACATTTTTATATATTTAAAAAAAGAGTAATAGAAGATTAAAAGATTCGCATTTATAAACCTTTTTACCAAAGAAGAATATTAGATTAAAAGATACACATTTGAACCTTTTAGAAAAGAAAAATGTAGATGATAAGATTAACCTTTGTAAACCTTTCAGAAATCAAGAATAGTCGATGAAAAGATTCACCTTTGTATGTATATATATATCTATATATATATCTGACTTTTAAAAAACAAGCATTTCAGATGAAAATATTTATATTTTTAAAGCTTTTAGAAAACAAGAAGGTTTACTGAAAGATTCACCTGTGAATACTTTTTAAAAAATCAGTTATTTTTATTTTAAGTATAGATAAAGGCAACAGTAGTGTACCGCTGTTCAAAAGTCATAGCATCAACGATCTCGAAGCTCTGCCATAATATCCTTTGAAATTTCATTTTACCTTGATCCGACTTTTTTTCGAGCTTGAAATCAATTTTTTGGGGTTAAAATTCTATTTTGATAAGAATTCATTCTAAATAATATGCAACAACGTTTAGAAATTTTGCCATAATTGGTTTTAAAAAAACTCCTCTCTGTGTCTCAGGGTAAACACAATGGGGAAAACACGTAAATCAATTATGTGGAAATCACAGTCTCATTATTGACAACAATTGTGTTGATACATCATAGAAATAACCAATAATTTGACGATTTACATGGATTAATTTGAAGTGTTCTTCTTTACAGCAGTAGCTTGTGTTTAACCGTAACCAGTTCAATAAATTCCCATGTTGACGGATAAATACAGCTTGCTGGTAGATTTTAACATTTAAAATAACAAGGTTTGAAACCAAACCAACGATTTATAATTCTGATAATGTTGAGTTTAATGATCCGTTAAGATTTCAATATTAATATCCTTGAAATGGCACAATAACAATAAATAAATACAAAACATTTACTTCCATCGGTTGTTTATTGCATGTAGTTTTTTTAGTCGTTATATTAAAAATACTCTAAAAACCATTGTACGATTCTTTTTCTTGTTGAACAGTTTTAAAATAAGATATTTTTACTATTACCAGCAGTTTAATTCAGGGATTCTACCTAACTATAATATACTAATTAATCAAATCTATGAGGTATGTTAATTCAGTAGCATTTCTATGGAAATAAACTCATCATAGATACCAGGATAAAAAAATTGTATTTGTGACAGACGCGAGTTTCGTCTACAAAAGACTCATCAGTGACGTTCGACTAAAAAAGTTGATATGCCAAATAAAGTACGAAATTGAAGAGCATTGAGGACCAAAAGTTCCTAAAAGTTTGCCAAATACAACTAAGGTAATCTTTTACTGAGGTAGAAAAGCATTGGTATTTCAAAAATGCAAAGTTGTGTAAACAGTTGATTTATAGTTATGACCAAATAAATGAATCCAATGCTGAGTGTGCATGCAGTAGCAAACTCAAAACTCTAGAAGCTAGCTTTATATTAGAGTGAAAATGTCTTCGCCATCAATGATCTTTCTTGCTTGTTAGAATACCCTTGGATATTAGATACTTATGTAATATATATCTTACGGAAATGAATGAGTTTGGAAAGTCAAAAATATGAAATATACAATACAATAAAAATTAAGAGGGTTTAAAAAGAACAAAAGTCGTCTTAAATCCAGTTGTACTGGTCAGATATGGCAAACACAGTTTTTGATAGAACAATTTCAAAACGGTTTGAACTGAAAATTTTGATATATCACGGCATCACTATGATAAAAATGTAACATCAAATATGCATTACAAACTATGTCAACAGGTCAAATCAACACGAAAGAACGATATGACAGTACTGGCAGTTACTGAAATCTGAAAGCATTGATGACAAAAATAATCTCGCTTTTCGTTGTCCACGAGTATAGCACTTTTAATTACGGTGTATTTTGTCTTGATTTTTGTCCTTCCCTCTCTCATTCATTTCTTATGTTTATGTGGTGGAAATGAAAAAAGAGCTGAAATTGAGTTTTGGATGTTTTATTTCAACTGATTTTAGAGCTATAAAACCAGGTTTAATCCACCATTTTCTACGTTTGAAAATGCCTGTACCAAGTCAGGAAGATGACATTTGTTGTCCATTCGTTTTTTATATGTTTTGTCATTTGATTTTCTACTATGTTCAGTATTTGTGTGATTTTACTTTTTGATATGGAAAGAGTGATATAACAAGGTGCAAACAGGTTATATTTAAAGTTTTTAGAACATCTCTCGACTTGTCTATAGGGATATGGATGTGTATTGTCCAAATTTGTATGAAGTAAACATGCATTTTTTTCTGAAAGTTGAATATATTTTTGGACTTGTACTGTACATTACACACACAAAATTGACCAAAAAAAAACAAGGATTTAGTTTTGCATTTGCATAAACTGAGCTCTACATGCAATTTTTACGAAAGTCACTACTTTCAAATCACCTACTGAGTATCTGAACCTAATGCAAAAGGGTTAAGTCAGTGAGGATATATCAGTTGTTCAAAATTAAAGTACAAGATCCAAATATGATATAAAGAAGGTCCAATTAATCACATTTCCTTTAAAAATGATACAAGAGATTTTGCGCAATGATTTTTATACTTTTCCTCAACTGTTTTAAATGTGCCTCTGAATATTCAGTGGTTGTACTTGTAATATGCGTAAATTAGATGTTGTTTATGATACGTAATGCAAGCAAAGACACCTTTTGGACATATTAAAATACGTTTCCTGTTATTTTAGCCTAACATCATATGCTGGACATTCATGGTTACTGGTTTGTAAAGATCTATAGTATTTTTCTCAACAAGGTTGAAAGGATAACCGGGATGAGAGGATGTACTCACACAGACTTTCACTAGATAGAAAAGACAGACTGTCTAACTTCCTTGTTCCTACCATTTAATGAATACCTTTAAGACATTTCTGGTAGATTTATAAAATACAAAGAACTTATATTCAATTTAAATATGAAAATAAGGAGACCAACTGATTTTACTTGTATAAAAATCCGATCAAACCCCTGGAGGACAAAATGTGTTTTCCAATTACGGACAATGTCAACGGAACAATGATCAAGTCAATAAAATATTGGACTTACAATTACTTTAAATAAAACAAAATGTTTAACTCTAAAGTTTCCTTTTTTCGTTTTCGTTAGAATCCGGCTTTATCAAGGTGTTTTTATCTCAAATCTTTAAAATTGACTAGAATTTTCCTTCCTTGTATTAGGTCAGTGGCTATTTCTGTGTTCATCTGTTTTACCCACAATTAAAACTGGTCGCCAATATTTTGCCAAGTGTGCAGAAAGAGGAGCTTAACACCAAATCTTAATCAAATCATTCAGGTTCGTGTAGTTTAATGTTACATCACAATAATGTTTTAAAGAATTTATGACGATATTCAAATTTATTTATTCTAAGCGGTAATGTGTTTTGTTTTTGCAGAAACTATAATGGTTAAAAAATAAGTTAGGTCATATGTATGACACATACTTCACTAGATATGCATGTGACATGGAATAAGATAATCATTTTATTGAATAGTGGTAGAAATGAAAAGAAATAATGGATTGAACAACAAACAAAATGGTTTCTTTTCTTTAAATTGCCAAAATACATTAACCGCTTCCATATTAAATTATCGTCGAAATTACACGAGCGCATTTTGCGTTTATTGCATAAGAACTCCATATAAGTCGGCTGCGGAATACTCGATGGTGTTGAAGGGATTACTTGCTGTTAAAATGAATTTAAACCCAAAGTAATTGAAGAAAATCCAACCTTTATTTCTATAATATGTCTTTCTAAAAAGATAAACCCACGAAGAAATGTGACAACATATTTTTAAATCTGAACTATATATATGTATAATATGTTGTATTTGTATATGAAACCACATCATGGTTTAATAGCTTTTTCGTGACATCCTCGTGTATTGCAATTAATTCGCGTTATCCCTTTATAGCAACTCTTTTAATATCGAAAACATGTTGCTGATATATAGTTGTCTGGTAATTTAAACTTTGTATGGTATATTATTAAAATAAAATCTCATTGAGGTTTTGTTTTCATTTCTTTACCTAATATATGTGCTTAGAATGTGCCAGAATAACATGATTTCGTTTGAGAAGAAAATGTTGTATGGTGAAGGAAAACGTTATTATTGATTTTTCGCATATAATTGAAATTTCCGTGATATTAGATCTTCTATCTATAGGGAATAGGGATTATGAGATTATGTTAACATTGTCTTTCGTACATACAGATATACAAAGATTTATTTGAGAGTTTATAGGGGATAAAAAAAACTGAATTCTTTTTTTATATCTTCAACGATTTTTTTGATTTATAAGTTC
The DNA here is from genome assembly GCF_965363235.1 of Mytilus galloprovincialis. Taxonomy (NCBI): domain Eukaryota; kingdom Metazoa; phylum Mollusca; class Bivalvia; order Mytilida; family Mytilidae; genus Mytilus; species Mytilus galloprovincialis. The sequence goes on along the minus strand of NC_134841.1, from coordinate 47,149,405 downwards.
TTTTCTGAAAGAGTTACCGCAGATTTGAATTGTTAAATCTTATTTTTATCGATATATGCATTGAACGAACGGACTATCTATACTTATCCATTCGGGAAATGCCATAAATTTGTTAAATGGTTAGTTCAATATTCAGCAATTATCTACCTAACTTTATAAACTCATTATAAATCATTTTACCAATAGTCGACAGGAATAAGAAAATTCATCCCTGATATTATTTACGTTTTTGCTCATTCTTAAGTGGTTCTTGTTTGGAGTCTTTGACATTTTTTTGTCGAACTATCCTTCACAGTAAAGTTTTATAACACCACGTAAACATTTCGTAAGCAGTGCTTTGCACAACTTTGCTGAATGCCTTTTGACTCATCTGATTGGACTGTTGCAGATAAATCATATGTAGACGTAACACCCCTATGACGTACCAAACTACACACCTGGTATCTTTGATGTATTTATTTTGAGTGTAGAAAATGTTGGTATATGAAATATGAGAATTATAGGCTCATTTGTAGTACCACTCTCATACTTTCATGATAATATCAAAAAACAATTGTTACAATAGATTTACTGCTTTGATCTTCCTTACATAATTTCATAAAGTAATATCAAGAGAATTTAAAGTCTTTTATGTCGTCAAAGTGTCTGGTGGCTGTTAGTACAAACGTTTATACCCTGAAATCTAGATGTTATTTCATGTGTGAGAACACCTGCTTTCGTCTTTTAAGATTCATAAACGATTGTTGTGTTAATTCCTTTTAAAATTTGTTATTAATATTGTTTATGTCATAAAATTGTAACAATTACGTATACAATATTATATTGTTTAGTACTTAATATGTGTTTTTGATGATGTGTGTTAAAATTTGAAATTAAAACCTTTCCATTTAAGAACTGTTCGTGAATGTTAAGGTGATACCCAACACTTTAGCTAAAATTAATTTGGGTCGTTTAATTATCTTAAAATTTTAACAACGTATTTACTTTGACCCTTTTACAAAAATATAAAAATTTCAAAAAATTTGAACCAACCGTTTTATCAGAAAAATTACACTGGTTATATAGCAGTTTGACAAACACTTATTTTGATCATTGAGAAGCTTAATATTCTCTTAACAACACAACGTAATTAAAACGTTGAGCTGATTTTACAGAGTTATCTCCCTGTAGTGTTAGGTACCACCTTAAGATAGTAAAAACCTACATAAAGTAGCCTTCTGTTTATTAAAATATCATGATATACATATGACTTTTAATATTGCTTCGTTAATCTTTTGATATAATTCAGAGTGAAGTAGATCTGTATAATCAAAACATCAATTCTAAGCCTCTTTGTTAAAGGGTTTCATGATAAGATACAGAAATTTTAAGATCAGATTGAACGTCTATAATTTATGGTAATACTTCAGTATTGATTTGCATTTTTGTGTTGAAAATATATATGTTAACATGTCTTAATAGTGTTAATTGATTTAGAATAGTTCCTCACCACGTTTTGCTTCGTGTTTAAAGTCGTTTTTTAACTATAATTGTTTAAGTTTTACACATTGTGACTTGGACTTGGATAGAGAGTTGTCTCCTGTGCACTCATAACAAATCTTATCTCTAGTAAATGCCAGTTGGTGTGTTAGACTCATTATGACTGTGCTACTATATGTCTTTCCTAGCTCCTTAATCAGAATAACACATTCCAAAAACTGTATTTATTATATGATATTACACATTAATTTTCAGATTGCATCTTCTCTATAAAGTGTCTTACCTAAAGCAAAATAAGCAAAAGGGAATTCTTCAATTTTGTTTTGTCTTTCAGGTTAAGACTGCATGTAATGCAAATTAGGACATTCCGTATAGAGTATTACATAATGATTTAAAGTATATATCTCAAATTTTGGAGAGAAAACAAATTTAAAAGGATGACAGATATCTTTATTCTTGTTGGTTTGACTTTTGAATTGTAGAAATAATACTCAATGTTAATATACATCAAAATCAGACGCGCGTTTATTCTGCAAAAGACTGACCAGTGACAAGTCGTATAAAACAGTTAAAAAGGGGCTAAATGAAATACGATGTCGAAGAGCATATAGGATCCTAAATTCCAAAAAATTTTGCCCAATGCTGCCAATGCAGCTAACGCCATCTATTCCTTGAGCTGGCATTATTTAGTATTTCGAATGATTCAAAGTTTTATGAACCATTTAATACATATTTTCGACCATATCAATGAAAACTAATGTCAGCATAACAGTGCTGACTAAAAGGGTGGTAATACTCTCAGGCCTTGTTCTTTGAACTTTGTTATCTCATCGACAATCAATCAAATTCACGTTAATGTATATAGAGGTCTTCTCACAGACTTAAACAGTAGACCAATGTTTACATGATATCCAAAGTTAGGATGACCTCTAGTCTACAAATATGAATGGATTGTTTTAAAATACCACCCGAAATCAACCATTAAACCAACTTTCAAACTTATGACCGACAATATTAAGTCATTAAGTTATAATTTAAAAGACCACCATTCGGTGTGCGGTTTGGTTGCGTTCATATTTATCAACTTTCAGACTTAAACATTAGACACATGTATATAATATATCGTACGCTCTGTAATTCCTCTTGTCTTAGTTTCAAATATGAAGGAATATTTTTAAAAGACTACCCGAAATCTAATATTCATACCAACTTCCCATCTAATGGCCAACAACATTAATTCATAAAGTTATAAAAGATCATCACTCTCTGCGAGGTTGGATTGCTTTGATAATAATTTCAATGCTCGCACTTTTTCCTACATGACTTGAAATTTCCAGCTTGTCACTCTTTGGCTTAGCATATATTCTCTATAGAACTAAGATTTCCGTCAGTTTTCATTTCATTAATATAAAATCAATAAATGTATTGTATCATTTTAGATTCTAATTTCTCAAGTGACTTTCATTTCACTTTTTCCTAACATATGCTACGAACTTTAGTAATTTCAAGATGTTTTAGGACAACCAAAAAGATATTGCATTTTGCATAACAGAGCGTGTATTATCATCTAAGAGATAAAACGAATGAATACTAAACCATACTCAAATATAGAAGTGAAAAAGGAAGGCTCTCGATCGTTGATGATATAGTCCTTAATCCTCTATTATTGTCTCTCAGAGACGTCGCAGAACATTAATAAAACAAATTATTATGCGATAACAAAATTACCGAAAACAACTATAAGCAGATAGCACGAATTCATACCTGCTATCCATTATTTGTATAGATCTTGTTTTATTTGCAGATTGAAAACCCAAGAAATTATTCTCTGTATAAACCAAAATATAATAGGCTATGCAAAATGCCATTATTTGCTTATGATTCTATGAATCGTATATTGAAATGCAGTACTTGGTTTGGATGATTCGTGAATATAAAGTACTGAAGGGTTTACTATAGTATGGACGGATATACGTCATATTGGTAACGTCAAAACATTGCTGTCGTAATACAGCTTTTAAAGTTGATTCTCTTGTTATTTCCTATATAATTTCACTTAGATTAAATAGATTGGATGTCTTAGCCAGTAATTTGGCATTTACGATGGTTTTGTTAGAGAATGGCTTGGTTTATTCACGACGACGTTTATTTACGTCACCCATGATGAGACGCAAGATTTGTAGACGCAGAATGTTATAATTGGTTTCCCTTTACTGTTTGACAGAATCAATTTATCATGTCACATCCAACTGACAAATTTACGATAGGCCTACCATCTCATCAGCTCTGCTTTACTAATATGACTTGTAAGTGAAAATTAGTGCTTTGTTGTGTCTCTATAATTGTTTATGTCCTTGGAATGGAATATTGTAGATTCAGCTTTCTATTTCTTCCACTAAACAATTTCATAGATTATACGTTTAGTATTTCATGTCATATGTCTGCAAATTGTATTTTAGTTTTTAGTTTTTCGGGTGAAAGAATTTAACGGGAAAACAGCAAATTTCTGATAAACAACATACACTTGTATATCGTCCATTTGTACAATCGATGGTAAACTCTGAACTCTGATTAAAAAAATCATAAAAAAAATAACGATGACTTGAAATATCTCTTCACCATTTTTTTTGTTTCTTGTAACAATGTCCCCGTATCTCTTCTCACCCAGCCATAGGTCCACTGATGTCAATATCACTAGTTTCAATCTGTCCCTTATATTTGCTTTTCTTGTGTCAGGTTTTGAAACGTTCTACGTTATTTGAAAGTTTAAACGAATGAAGGTTCGTGCTTGCAAAGTAGGAGACTATTCCTACAGTAGGACCAGGATCTTCTCACCCTTCTTTAACCTTAACTAGTGAACTAGTTTTGCACTGAAACGGCAATTTTAGTCGAAATTAATCGGAAAAGACAGAGGCTGAAATATTAAGTTAAATAAATGGTTTTAGCCTTTTAGTCGGCTGTTAGACTTAATATCTGCATTAAATTTCGTAGTGTTCAGACAATTTTCTTGCGTTCATTTAATATATATTTGTAGCATATTTATTGACTGGTAAGTTTACTGGAATCTCCTTATTTGTATAACGCTTTGCTATGAACAACGTGTAGCAGTCAACCGATAACCAACTAAGAGTAACTGTAATATATATGTGTAAAACAATAATTATTGAATGCTCAGCAAAATGACAGAACAGTGTTGGATTTCTGCTAAGAAAACTTTGACACTTAACCAAAAAGAGTTAAGATAAACCGAAGGCTCAATTTGTCTTCTTAGAATATAACAGAACTATGGATATCCTCATTGATCCTACACCAAGATGCTTTTTTTTTCCGTACAGAATAAAAATATTTTTGTCAATTGCAAAATTGCTTTTTACCTCAAAAAATATAAAGCGCATGAGAAAACTAATACAAAGGACTTTTTTTTATATATATTTCTTGAAGCTTTAATCATATTTTTTCTTTCAGACGTTACTTATCTATCCCAAATTCATGTATTTGTTTTTGATGTTATATGTGTTATTCTCATAGGATTTTGTTTAATACTTAGTCCGTTTCTGTGTGTGCTACATTTCAATGTTGTGTCGTTGTTCTCCTCTTATATTTAATGCGTTTCCCTCAGTTTTAGTTTGTCACCCCGATTTTATTTTTGTCCATGGATGTATGAGTTTTGAACAACGGTATACTACTGTTGCCTTTATGTACCGAGAATATTATTTGATTTAGTTGATGATAGCATAACTCATGACAACATATGATGTTAATCCGATTGTCTTACACAAGTGCAAAAGATGTAATGGCCAGCTGTGTTCCTTATGACATGATTTTATTTTTCTAGTCATATTTTACAAAAGGCCTAGAGTCATCTTAATTATTTACATATTACATAAAGCAGAGATTCTGTGTATATAATAGCGTAAAAATATCGAACTTTTTAAGAACTTTTATGTAATGTCAAGATCAATTTTCACCATAATAATTTCAATCAGTTATTTGCAAAAGAACAATGTACCTTATATTACATGTATTCCACTTTATAAGGTTTTCATTAGTTGTCGTTTTTATTTCTTCAAATACTTTTTAGTATTAATTCTATTTCTTAGTAACGCTTGTTTATCCTTTTTTGAAAATATATGTTTGTTTAATACAAAACACAATTGAAACCTTGATGCGTTGGTGACTAGGACGTCACACTTTTCAGGAAGCAAGATATGGACGAGTGCAAAAAATTTGTAAACGTAGTCACAAGGTTAAGTGCAATTCACTGTTTCCATCAGAAAAATGTATAGTAGCTTAAAACTCGACAATCTGTTACGTAATATACATATAAAAAGGGAAAGGTACCAACATTACATTTTGGAATGCCAAACACGCGTTTCGTCTACAAAAGACGTTTAATGACGCCCGAATAAAAAAAAATGTAAAAAGGGCAATTTAAGTACGACGTTGAAAAGGCATTTAGAGCCACACATGCTTAAAGGTTGTTACCATTTACATTTTTATTAAGTTAATAAATTCCTTGGTGAAAAGATTATCCAAAGTTTTAAACAGTTTAATATATATACAATTTTACCAACACAATTAAACAAAGAAAAGAAATCGAAGCTTTGCAAAATGTCTGACGACATGCAAGACAATGCGTGTAACATGCGTGATAGACAATCTTAGTTAGTTACTTAGTACACGATATTATTGACATCATTGCCTGTTAAAAGCCTTACGGATATGAATCTTTTATACTAGCAAATGAGTGTAAAGAACTCTACTATAGCCAACGAATTGAAGCATTTCAATGTCTGCTTTTCAAATGTATAAACACATTTCACCTGATAGAACTGTCATTCAGCTTAATTACGAAATACTACTTAAAACCTTATGTATTATAGCTTTAAAATACAAATATAGTCATATCAATTGATTTGTTTTGACATTGTCACTGCATAATAACTACTAAACAAGAATGTACTATTTTTATAGTTTTTTTGTTTTTTTTCTTTTTCTCTTTTAAGATTGATCAATTTCACATTCACTGATGACGTCTTCGTATTCGTCCTTAATTAGTATGGTATAAATTAATGTACCTTTCATGTCGTTATAGCCAATAATATGTCATTCATGTGTTACAGGAATATATAAAAAGTGGAGTCTAAGATTAAAACCGAAAATAGAATACTGATTAAGAAATAAAACAAAAACAATTTATTTTCGTTCGTGACATTAATTTTTGTCCTTGGAAACGTTAATAAAAAACACAAAATGCCAAAAACAAGCAAAATTCTAAAAACAGGATATGGCAGTGATGTATCGGAAATATTCTTTCACATGTAGACGGTATATACATACTTGTCGTCTCCCCTGATAAAGTGGCTCGAATCAATTAAAGAAATCATGATAATACCTTCTGGCTCCCTTATGTGACTAAAATGCATGTTCAACTAATTTGTATTAATATACTGGGAAGATTACATGTATATAGCTCTATACGTTTGCACGTGTATAATCATCCCTCACTTTCAAATGTTTAGGTTCGAGCATTCCAGGTTATGGCAAATCTATAAAAGTGCAGCAGACACAATGAATTTAAAATGAATGTTTTCTGTCTATTCCACATGACATCAAAAATACGGTGCTCACTTTAAAATAACACGCTACGCGGGTTATTTAGTGTGCACCATATATTTTATGTTATTTCTTCATAGACAGAGAAAGAAATTATTACAGTTATTCCTTAAATAAAAAAAAATGTTAAGTTTGTTTGCTAAGCATAATATATTTCGCAAACTAGTTATTCTTGAATTGGTTGGAACAAACATCATACAGGATGTAAATATGACAAGATTAAGTTTTTACGTTGAAATACATGACAATTTTCTGTAACCGCTCAAACATAAAATCTTGCCTACAGGAACATAATAGATTTTATTCTTTCCGGTATTGACCTTTATATAACATTGACAGACTAAAGCCCAAACAAAAAGTTTTTTGTAAAAATTGTATTAAAAAAATGGAAAGAATTAATATGCATTAAAGAGAGATATTTTTAATTCGTCATTGAGACATCAAACACGATGAGACCATTCTGAATGATATCTTCAAACGGATGCATATATTACTGTCTTCAAAAATTAAAGTAAAAGAAAAATAATCTACATTATACATCATACACTGAAACACTAACCTAGTGATCGGTTACCGTCCCATTGCAGTGTACCCCATAACTTCTTTTATTCATAATCATTCTGTTAACAGGCTTGTTTTATTTTTCAGGAGTAGCAGTAGCTGTCAGTGTTTATTCTCTAACAGCGATGAGCATCGACAGATATTTGTCTATTCAAAATCCGATGGCATCACGAAAATTCATGACAAAGCGACAATGTCTGATCATGATCGCAGCCATGTGGATTATATCAGCCTTGTTTATGGGTCCATTGCTGTACATCAAAACGGTCGATACTATTGAACTGGATAGCTTGCCGTCTGTTGACTTTTGCATTGAGCAATGGCCACAAGAGCGAGATCGTAAAGCATACGTTTTGTTTTTATTGTTTGTGGTATTTCTTATTCCCGGTGTAACTCTGGCCGTCTGTTACTCGCATGTTGGACGCGCCCTCTGTTCAAAGGATATGACACGTGAAGGGTCTGATACAAGTACACGTGGGTTGTTTTCCAGGAAGAAAGCTGCCCGAATGATCATTATTCTCATCATTGTGTTCATGTTGTGCTGGTTGCCTTATAACATTGCGTCTCTCGTATCTGATTTGTCAGATGACTTCGTTCTTATCCTCCTTTTCTTCACATTATGGCTTGGACATGCGCATAGCGCTATCAATCCTGTCATGTTTTGGTTGTTGAACAGGCGTTTTCGGGAGAAAGTACGAGTTTTGGTAAAATCTGTAAAAAAGAATACATTCTCTTGTACCTCAACAAGTAGCATGTCATTGCCAGCCTACGTATAGAACACTTAGTGCAGACAGTAAATTTAGTTAATGTTAAAACAATCAAAAGTCCTCTAAATTGGTGTTGTTTGTGACAAATCTAATTCAATACTTCTATTCGAAATGATTCATGATGTTAAAAATATATATATGGTATGAGTACGGTTGTCCTCATTAATTTGATACAGGTAGTGTTTACGATGATAATCTAAATACGTCAATTGTATCCTTCTTAGAAGTAAATTAAATGCTGATTACCACATCAAAAAGCTTGGTGACATCACATGGCATTGTACTAGAATGATCCATTTGCTACGTTGTATAACGTTGTTTTAAACAATTTCATATTAAGAAAATCAAAATCTTTATCAACAAGCAAATCAAGAAATTGAAGAGTTTTTTCTTTAAATTCATCATATGAAAAACAAATTTCTTTGCATTTAAATGATCGATCTCCCGATAAGCTTTAGCAAGTTGTTAAACCGAATCCAACAGAACATATGTCAAATATTAATCAACAAAATTTTAAAACGAATTCATTCGATCTTCTCTTTACAATACTAGAACAAATGATGGTGTCTACAATTATACATGTTGATATCTAAAACCTTCTTAGTAATAAACTTGCAATGAAACTTTAGATCGCAATGTGCTGCCTGTAGCTTGAATCATATTTCCAATGTATAGATAACTTATGATATTATAAACATAAGACATCAATGATATTCTATTCGCCGCAGACGAATTGATGTTATTGTGTGCTATCAATTCCATTTTTGTTTAAACATGTATGTTATATTTTGACTACAAGCCAGAAAGGACCTTTTGACAAATATTAAATATCACGGAAGAAACTTAAACAACTGTTTCGAGTATTTTTTGGTAAAAGTGAACAAAATTTCTACCCGGTCAGATAAATATGCCTTATATATTTTTTATACAACTGTCATTGAACTCCAATTATTATTTGTGAACCTTTTTATATATATTTTATAATCCATAAACTGAAGGTGCTACAGTAAAGGTGAATGTTTTGTGAATAAACAGGTCAGCCAGTTGGTTATTAGAAATTCACACAGTAACAGTATTTCGAAAGTATAAACGATGAAGAGGGGCTGGAAGGGGGATTTTAATTTCAGTATTTTTTGTTATTTTATGCCACTTTCTCTATTCTTTATGATTTTTTACTTTTATTCTCTATTCCATGTATTGTAACACCCATTAATCTTTATTCAATTTTTTTTTTACTGTTTTTCTTTATTCGTGATTGTTAGAGCTTTATTATTCATACTTTGACAATTATTCTTTATTCTGTAAACCCCATCCACCCTCATTGATTATGAACAGCCACACATTCGAACTGTAGGCTTTGTATATATATCTTATAATACCAGTTAACCGTTTTGTAGATGAATAGTCTGATAAATTTATTTGGTGCTTCGTTATACAACTCTATATTTGAGGGAGGGAATACAATAAATGCTACCGGTGTTCAAAAGTCATGCATCGATTAAGAGAAAACATTTCCGGGTTACAAACTAAAACCGAGGGAAACATATCATCTATAAGAGGAAACCAAAGGAATTAACAGGACCATTTTGTCAATATCCACTTTATAAATATATAAATATTTAAAGAAAATGCTGTTTTCTGTTTTGGTTAAATGATTTAGGGGAGGGTATTCTTATGTTAAAACTTTGTTATGGTATCTTAAATTCCGATAACGACGTGTTCAAAAGATAACACTTTAGTGACATTGAAAATTATAATACAACATACATTGTTTTGTTTACTTTGTTGTGACTTTGTTGTGAAATATATTTATTTAGGAAACCATGCAGTAAATATAGCAAATTACTTTACAACATATAGGTATAGTTCTTGACATTTTTTAGTATTACGATAAGTTTGTCTTTTTTATTTTTAGCCATGGCGTCGTCAGTTTATTTTCGATTTATGAGTTTGACTGTCCCTCTGGTATCTTTCGTCCCTCTTTTAAAGTTTATTCTGGTCAGCAATTTTAATTATTTACGCTTTCTCGTAGCTGTCAGAAAATGCCTGAAACCTATATTATTTTATAAAAGGTAATTTAAGCGAATTGTGGAGAACAATTAAATATATAAAAAAGGAACTGGAATTTATATAGTTATCAAAAACTTTAATCACCCAATAAAAGAATTATTGCAGGAACTTCGACGAAGATTTTCCTTTGCTTAATATTATATAAACTTCACCCCAGTTCGTGTAACACTTTTCTATTCTGGACAAAATTTATCGATTTTGGTATATGAACCCTTTATCAATACGGCATTATTGAAGGTTTATTTGATACATTTACCAAGTCATGAATATCACAGTTATTATCCATCCGTGTGATGTGTTTGAGCTTTTAATTTTTCCATTTGATTAGGGAATTTCCTTTTTTAATTTTCCTCGGAAGTCAATATTTTTGTGATTTTACTTTTTCGTATTTAAAGAATAATACGCCAATCAAATCAAATCATAAGAAGTATAACAATATTTATAAAAGCTAATAAAGAATCCATAGTTTCAGCTATTTTATGCCGAAAGTGATCACTTAAGTAATTCCTATGTAACTTAGTTAAGGTTAAAAAAATAAAAAATGTTGGACATGTACGATTGTCAAGCAATGAGACAAATCCCTATTAGATACCAAATGACGTCGAGGATATTTGTATGTTATTTCATTCCAATATTTACTAAGCCCAAAAGTCTTATCCCTTCTTCAACTTTCCGTCAGAGCGTGTATGTACCTTATTACTTCGATAGCATGTTGCCATTGTTTATCGACATTGGTATGACTAAGGCTATTTTTGAAGGTCCAGACATTTTCCGGAAAAAAAGTATTATTTTAGATAAGTTGGATGTCGAAACAATTATCTAAATTTAGACATGTTGTTTTACACCTTTACAATAACTAAATGTTGTTTAATTAGTTTTTCTGTATTAGAATGTTTTAATATTTTTTGTTTAAAAATGGTGTCAGTTTGATACGAGTATTAAAGATTATCCCATGAATGCAAAACACAAAACATATAGGTTAAATATGGCCAGGGAGGGCTCCAATACTGGGATGGACTTCCAATAATGCTAAAAGTGGTCTACGGTATTCAAATCAACAATGTATCTATATATATTTTTTAGAGAAAAACGAATAAACAATTAAAAACAAATTAAAATGCAAAAAGAAATAATGAAAAGACGTAAAGATTATTTAAAAAGGGTCTGAGTTTGTTTAACTTTGGTTTTCAAATTCTATTTTCTTAAACAAATTGTATCAGAACTTATTTTTTATTTTATTAAATTGTGGACCACATGGACAGACACAGTTTAAGTTTGTAATAACTCAATTTTTTTTTCTTATTTCTCTCGGGAATTTATCTCGCTGTTTTTTGGTTTTAAACCAGACAATCTTCTTATATGATTATGTGATAATATTAGACGTTTCTGAGGGAATTATATATAGTTTATCCTTTGGTAGATTGCTGGTTTTGTTTGTTTGGTTTTTTTTTTTTTTCTTTAAAAGAATATCAAAAAACAAATGTATGTCTCTCTTGAGATATATAAAAAAAGAGTATTATCATTTTGTACAACCAGTATGCTTTTGATGTTGAATAAAAATATTTCTGGATATATGTTGTAATTAGCATTTAGCTTGGTTAAATATTATAATTATTAGATATAACTGTAATTTCTGCCCTTGAAAACAGTACAGTACATAGAATGTAAACATATCAAATGTTTAAAAAGACCAGAAAGTAGAAAAGAGGCGGTGAATACTAAGAGGACATTCAAAACTCGAAAAGTCGAGAGAAAGAGAAAAAAGAATATCGCCTTAGCCAAAAACGAGGAACAAGATGAGTTAGTCAACTTACACGTCAAAAAACTTAAAATATGCACCACGAACCCAACTAAATTCAAGGATGAACTCAGTTGCTCCTGGAGGGAAAACACTTCCTGCTTCACACACGATACATGGTGTGTTTAGAACAAATAAGATACAAGACTAGAAAATATTAGACACTAACAACCGACGGACAAAGATCAAAAGAGGTGCAACATTGGCACACATAAAGCACATAAATACAAACAATTCATGATAACAGATTGACTTAAACTGTTGTCGCCATTCAGGGTAAACCATATCCTTTGAAACTGTTATAATTTCAAAGAATAAGACATTTAAGAGCCGGAGTCTTATAATGTGATCCCTGATCGCAATGGGTCGTAAGTATTTATCAATTTATCAATACAGCATCACAAATGCTTTTAAAATATATATGTATATGTTTTATCTTCATGAAGACCCTGACCGTATGAAACTATCAAAATATTAAAAAGAAGATGTGGTATGATTGCCAATAAGACAACTCTTCACCAGAGACCAACTTGACAACTGTAGGTCACCGTACGGCCTTCAACAATGAGCAAAGCCAATACCGCATAGTCAGCTATAAATGGCCCCAAAATGACAATGTAAAACGATTCAAACGCGAGAAAATTAACGGCCTAATTTATGTACAAAACACTGAACGAAAAAAAAATATGTAACACTTAAATAAATGACAACCATTGCATTACAGGCAAACACATACTGAATGTGTCGGGTTAAACATGTTAGCGGTTTCTCAACCCCCCCCCCTTACCTGGAACAGTGATGCAAAAGCATATATGACACACACGACACAAACATATTAAAGGTAGAACTTAAGCATTGGCATTGAATATACCATTATTGGTTCTACAGATTATCTTTATATACAGTTATTCCAAAAAAACAATCCCTTTTCGCACTTAACTCGTGGATTTGTTTACAAGAAGAAAGCAGTACTATAAAGTTAACTTTTTTACATAAATAATTAATTTAAATCTTTCAACTGACATCAATTAGGAGTTCATAATACATTAGTCTGAATTGTATTAATATATTCAAAAACTTCAATATTTGATGGTTTATTTTAGACCAGAAAGGTAGAACAATCGTCGAAGAACCAAAAAATGATTTTTGCTAAACCCAACTAAGAAATTCAATGTATTCAGAAAAGGAGATGGTCTTTTTTCTTTCAATCTTATTGACAATTTTGTCACTGAAAACTGTCTTTTAAAGAAAATTGTTATATCGTGCCAGCACAACTTGGCTTCTGATAACTCAACAATAATCTGCTGGCAAAAATAAGGGTTTTTCATGAATATAAAATGAAAAGTCAGAAAATGACATTTTTAAGATATCCTAAATGAACACGAAGCAATGAACAAGGTTGTCATTTTCATTGTCTTTTTGTTTCATTATATCTTTCTGTACAGTTGTTTTATAATAGTATTTAATACATTTTTATGTTGTATGTATGGAAACAAGTTCATTCCACTCACAAACTTTACACACAAGTCCAAATGAAGAGAATTGGTCCAGTTCATATTATGATCATCTTAGTGGATTCATAAACGACAAGGCATACGTTCAGTATTACTACATAGAGGTTAGAATAAGCCATCAATAGCACAGCCTTGTAAGCAATTATCAAGCTTCCTCCGTACTCAATCTGGTGTAATTATAGTAAGTCATAATCCTTTTCGTACTGATTTGGTAAGCATCGGGTGTCAATCTTGCTGTATTGCAACACTTTACCTTTATTTGTGACATTTTTTTACCTATTATGTTTGTTTGTTTTGTTCACGCATCATTATCAATATTATTAAATTTGATGCGACTGTCGTACATAAAGGCAACAGTGGTATACCGCTGTACAAGTGAGAGGTTTAGCGCTAAAAAAACAGGTTAAATCCACCATTTTCTACATTTGAAAATGTATCTACTAAGTCTGGAATATGACAGTTGTTAGTTATCCATTCGTTTAATGTGTTTTGTCATTTGATTTTACTAGTTGATTAGTGACTTTCCAATTGAATTTTCCTCGGAGTTCAGTGTTTTTGTGATTTAACGTTTTTGTATACGCCTTTCATACGTATAAAAAACAAAGAGGTATAACATCCAGCATACCAGTAATAAAATGACTGTAAATGATTTAATGAAGATGTGAGATGTAAGTGAATTAGACAGCAGACCATAAAAAATAAAACGACATCTACATGTGCACATGTTCAAGACGAGAACATATTACCCAGTAAATGTGAGGCAGATAGACTCGGCAAAATTAATTGACCGGCATGAAGAAACTGCAAATCATGGAATATTGTGTTCGTTGAAAAATTTCCATATTTCAATAAGATATTATTTAGGTTGATGGTGGTTTTCAAAGTTTGCATTTCCCAATAGCCATTTTGATTCCATTCTGAACCACATGAAAACGTCTGGTGTCAACATCTTTTAACACCACAAAGTGACTGAATTTGTGAGAAGTTTGAAATTTCTAAAATATTTCACCGGGACAAAGATATATGTTACCATGAGACAAAAAGGTTAAATAACATGTGAACATTGAATATCAAATGATATCAGCGCTCGTTATTTTATTTTGATGACAAAAATAATCTCGCCAAATTCAAATAAGTTGATATCAAGGGCAATCAAGCTTGCATCCGTTCGAAAACCCATATTAACTGCAAGTATGAAGTCTGCTACTCCAAGCAAATCAAATATCAATATCAATCACACTTGTATACAAATGTATATATACAACTCGTCTAAACATCAACCCAACAATGTTAGATCTGTAAATTTGCTTTCGCACATTTTTTGTTCTTCCCTCGCCGGGATTTGAACCCATGCTACTGAGATATCGTAACACCAAATTTACAGATTTAACATTGTTGATTTGATGTTTAGACGAGCTGTATATACATAATGTACACAGCCATGTATCACCATCACTGCTGGTGATCTGATGGATAAATCTGTTGTAGAGTTGTCACTGGCTCACACGTACTTACAAATGTATATATATTTCAAATTCTTTGATATTTCGTTAATCAGATAACAAGATGCAGTCTGTTTACGTACATTTACCTCTTTCCTGAAAAGTACACTTTTAGCACAGGCGATTATTGGGGTCAAATGACATGGCAGATGCAAGAAGTGCACTGATTATTGATTTACGAGTTCGGTGACCGCTCTCAAGACATTTTGTTGTCGGAAAAAACCTATAATACCTTTTTATTAACCTAATATCAGCGTTTCTTGTATTGTGTATTGTAGAATCTTAAGCTGCTTAAATATTTGTCTTAAGAAAGTTGTATATCACTTGATTTTATTGATTGTTTTTTCTTAAAAATCTTGAATTATAATGTTATTGTCATGTCAAGTTTTTATGTCCTTTGGGCTCTTACTAACTAATTATTGAAATAAATATTCTTCTTCTTTTATTATTCCTATAACAAGAAAACCTTTTCTGATATAAAATTGGTTAATTCAATTGTATAAGTTAATTATTCAGTCTTATGTTGACGTCAGTGGAGATAATTTGTTTGGTTTTATAACATAAAAAATCTTTTTAGCCGCGAGTTGAAAATCGGATACAATGACTGACAAGGGTAATAATTATCATCTATTATAATTCAGATAAGATTGCGGTTAATGTCAAAGAACCACGAAGTTATACTTTAGACGAAACAAGAATTGATATGTAGATGAGAGTTGGTTACAACTTATCCAAGGCAACTATCTGATATAGCTGAAATATAGTTTTTTTTTTATCAAAATGACCGTGCAGAAATCCGAAATGCCTCTAAATTCAAGGTCTTTTGAAGCATGGCTTCGATTTATTAATATCGTGACAAACATGTTAAACATAAAATGATAGGAACCATATATTTAAAGAAAAACATGAAAAAACATGAAAAATATTTTTCGCTAGAACAAATCAACCAATACAATCCAGAATATACCATTTACTTTTTCAAGCCTGAATGTTTTTTAAAAGCTGATGATATGCATTATTGACACCGGTGAAATTATGACTAATTGTTAAGAAATTAATCAGTTATAAGAAAATATAAATTGTCATGCATTCGGCAAAGACCCGATTAAGAAAAGACCATTCACCAAAACACCAAAGCACACATATATCAAAATAACTGTCCCGTTATACTGGCAAAGAGATAAATACATAAATAGCACATAGCTGATATGGTGATAGATAAGATTCTTACCCCGTGAAAAAAACATTGTCAACTGATTCGAGGGGTAACAATCAACATTATCACTCTCTTAACAATGGGCTTATGCGAATAACTAGTTTTTATTCAGATCACTCAATACAATTTTATGATAAAAATTATGTAAAACGATTAAATGCATCATTTTATAATTTAGAAAAGGTGTGAATCAGAAAGACTTATTAAAAGATCAGGAAAATAAGAAGAATTAAACAAAAAACAATTTAATACGGTTTTGAAAAGAAATAAAACCAACATTATGAATTTTCAGTGAGAGCTATAATTATCTGTATTGTTATGAAAGCAATAAGCTACGGTAACCTTATGGGAATGAACAATGCAAATTATATAATAATTCAAAACCAAGGTGTTTGTAAAAGAAGAACATCACAGTCAATTCAGATACCACATTAATTAATTTCAATATAGCTTGAAAAGTGCAACGTAATTTGCACATGAATCTTGTACAGTTTTTTTTTTTTTTTTTTTTTTTTGATTCAATCAACTTGCGACTCATGGTGCGTATGTAAGGAATTTTCAGCAGCATTTGTGCAGATTATTGAAAATTAAAGTGAAGTTGAAACATAAGAAGTAATGAAAGTTATAGGATGGCACGTCGTGCTTTTTGTATGAGCGATCTTCTTAATAAAGGTTGTTTGGCTCTGTTTCAAAATATCAAGCTTTTTAAATGACCAATATTAAATTGATGGTTTATAAATAAAAGTACTACAAAAGCTGGAAAAAATGTAAGTCCCTGTTCTTGTTTTTATTATATAATGATTTGAAAAATTTTTACACATTCGACATTGGCTCCTTTTTTCTTTCAAAAACTATTAAAAAAAATAACAAAGGTTTTTATTTGATGTCAAAATTTATTCTTTTTAAACTATATGTTATAAGATTGTAAAAAAGAAAAGTAGAGGTTAGCGGAAAAATATGTATTGGCACTATATGAATAAAACTCGAGGGTTCTGATTATCTGACGAAAAATCAAAAACAGCGGGAGCAAACATCCTTGACACGGCGAAAGAATGAAGAAATCAGATGCATTAATGAAGAGGGAATATCTCAATTTCTGAACGGTTGGCAAAGCATGTTGCTCATTAAACACGCCCGAAGTAAAAGTTTTAAAACTTAATACGTATTTGTTTATGAGAGAATAAGTGATAAGCATGATCTTTTAGAATGAACAGACGAGCATCTTTATTGTATGATCAAATACGTGAGGGTAGTTTTTTGTTTTGAATATGAATGTTTACTGAATTGATTAGGTGGAAAAATGACAAGTGACAATGTAGGCAACACTGAGTGCATGATACTTTTTTAATTGAGAGGAACTTATATAAATGTACAAACTAATATTCACAATTTCAGATTCTACAAGGAACTACATTTTCTGAGGAACTGCTGCACATTTATCATTTTAATTTTCTTCATCCAATTAAGGAACAGAACTCAATCCATTTGTTGGCTTTATGGTTAACGTCATAGTAATCCAGCGTAAACGTGTTATAGGCAATGGTGTGGTATTTTGCTGTCTTTTTCCTTTTTTCTCCTTTTGCAAGTGATGGATGGTTAGATTTACCTGTGATTTGCATGGTCACCTTTTATGGAACCAATGTTTTGCGTTTGTTATGATTTTATATTATCACAATGTTCTTTGTGGATAGTTGTCTCATTGACAATCATACCACATCTTCTTTTTATATATATATTGTCCTGCTAAAGACCAAGTTGAGTATTTCAACTTTGCTTTTGTTTTTGCTTTATTGAATTCGCAATATATTATTAACTTTTGCTACTCCTTTGCAATTTGTGAATGATCATTTTTTAGTTTTCTTTGTAATATATTTTCATAAGCTTGTCTGACTTCCCATTGTGCGTCCTATTTAAGTCTATGACAGCTTTCAATGTTTCTTTTCTGTATTGTCTTCTTAGCCTACTTGTGGGCTTTTTATTTTTGGTTTATTTTCGGTTTAATGGTGGTGTATTGGCTTATTTTTGTTGGTACTCTCTTCGGTTTAGTTTTTTTAATTGCTTCCAACAAAGATTCAACATTCCTGTCTATGGTGTTTCTGAAAGTAGCGTGAAATGGGGCAGGTCTTCTTTTATTTTCTTTATTTATGTTTTCGTTTTTAAATATATTTTCCTTCGCACTGGCTATTGTCTAAATGGTTTGCTTTCCAAATCTAGGAGAAGATAACAAATTTACTGTTTCCTATTGATGGAAAAATGTTTGGCATTGTAGTTTTTAAATTCTGGATGAGAGTTTAGTATTAAGTCAAGAGTGTTCTTATTACATGTTGCATTGTCTACAATTCGATCTAATCCATTGTCGGCTACAATTACCAAGAAATGCTGTTTCCTTCTATTTGATATTGTTTGATTGTGATACTTTGAAGTTTGATGTTGCCTCAAATTAAGAAAATACCTTTCTGACATTTCAATCTAATGGTGTAGCTTTCATTCTTTGCTTTGTTCAGATAGTTACCTGTTTTATCTGGTAGTCGATAGAAAGCACCTATTTAGTATTTGAAATATTGTTTGAAAGTGTCTCTATTTAGTATAAATAATATTTTTGTTGCAGACTTTTATGCTTTAAAATATTCAACTGATCAAGTGACTTCACTTTACCTATTCTACTGAATTCGTTTGTTAACATTCCAATAAGGTTTCTGTGTTTTTATTTGTCGCAGTCTTCATATGCAGGCAATATTTTCTAATTTGCATATTTTTATGAATATAAATTTTATTTTTTAGGAAATTGTGCATGGAAAATTAGCCGTTTAGGACCTGTAATTGGATTTATATCACTAAGTAAGAGTAAGAAGAGTTGTTGAGTAGTATTATGAATTTCACATGCGTCATTCGTCAATGTTTACACTGGTCTTTTCCAGTAGTAAGTTTGAAGTGTTTAATTTACTGGCACAATTAAATACTCACTCAAATATTTTTCATCTCAAATAGCTACGTTTTTGTATGATATTAAGACTGTGTGTAAGTGATATCCGATGTACAATGTTAGTTTGTCTTGTGTTGACCTGGAGGTTGATAAAAGAACTTTTATATAGATGACAATTCAGGCTCTAGGAAAACCTGATAAAATACACTGTATGTTTACTACTTGTCTGTCTGTTGTTTGTTCACTGGTGCATGTGTTTTCTTAGTAACTGGACAATGATGGTCAGAGCAAAAAATTCAATTCCTTTTGTCCTACTCGACACTGTATGAATATAGATTATGTGTCTATGTTGAAGCATACGACTTCAGTGTCCAATATGATATATGCTAAGAAAAGGCTCAGCTTAGTAAGCGTCGAGTATACGTTTGTACCTCGTCCTTTTTCTCAATTGTCATGGTTTTCAGTTTTGTGTATTAAACCTCTCCTAATCTTGAGCCCTCGAAAGTAGTACTTGCTCAGTTTTACTGTTGTCTTGACTTGTTGTGTTTATTCTATTTCATTGATTTAAATATTCAACTGTCGTAATTGCTTGCTTGATCTGAAGAAAGCATTTAAAGTTTAATATTAGTGTTGTGGTATTTATCAACTAGTCAATAGCTCTTTTATATTGATATTCTATATCTTAGTGATCCTTACTAAATTTGCGTTGAGATCGAAAATGGCAATTGTTATCTTATAGTTCGTTACTATTAGATTGTCGTTGTGTTCTGTTGTATTGTTAATTTGTGTATTTCTCTGTCCTGGATGTTCTTCCATTTATCTATATTGTAGTCCTGACATATTATTTTGTCATCTTTGTGTTATATTTAACATTGTCATAAAAACTGCAGGTTTGGCTAGCCACAAAACCAGGTTCAACCCACCATTTTTTTAAATGTCCTGTACCAATTCAGGAAAATGTTCGTTTCTGTGTGTGTTTCATTTAAGTGTTGTGTTTCTGCTGTGTCGTGGTTCTCCTCTTATATTGATGTGTTCTCTCGGTTTTGGTTTGTAACCCGAATCTGTTTTGTTTTTTCTCAATCGATTTATGCATTTCGAACAGCGGTATACTACTGTTGCCTTTACTTGCATAGAAGTAAATGCTAATATGGTGCTATCACTTGCGTGCATTTTCAAATCGAGTTTGATTTTTATTAGGAATCGAGAGGTCATAACTTTCTATGCAAGTGTTTCGAAGTGTTAATACTTTGCTGTCTGAGTAAAGGATTGCTGTTTTATAATTAAATACATTTTAGGTATTTGGATTGATGTGCAGTACATTTGTCTGGTGTATATGTCTCATATGCCAATCACTCTCGCTTGTCGTCTTTTACATAGATATAAACTGGAAGTTCGACTGTCAAAGAAAGAGGTATTTGCCGCCGGTTGTCAAAATCAATAGTTAAGGACTATTTTTCTGGAAATTAGTTTTATACGTGTATATTACAACCTGTTGATGCGTATATATGCTCTGTAGTAATCGTAGAAGTTCTATTCCTCAGAATATTCCGGACAATTAAAAACTGTCTTGCCCGAGCAAGCACATTGTACTTTCACTTATTTACGAGGCCTTTCACAGTCTAATAGAAATTCCAAAATAAACGTAACGATTCTGTAACCATCTTTTTTCTAAGTATATATAATTCTCGAATTAGCGAAATGAAAATCTAGATTGTCAATGTGACCATTAAATGTCAAAAGATTGGAAAAGAAACCACAATCTTGATATGAGATACAACTATATCTTTTTACTTTGTTAATCAGGTTAGCGCTTGCATAAAAACTAAATCACGTACCCCTTCCATTTATCATTGTAATAGGAAAACATACATCTTTCTTTTTCTTGTTTATCTCATTTTTTTATAACGTGTTTCCCGTTTTTGTCCTTGATAAAGTGATGCTTTCTTTAGATTATAAACCAGAATTGGTTATCTTTTGATTTAAAAATAAAATGATATATCTTGTGTCGACCAATACATGGGGAGGGTAAAAGTTATAAAAGAAGATAATTAAACAAGAACATAACTTGCTGAATGAATCGAGAAATAAAAATAATAATAATAACAAAAGAACGATAGGCCATGCTCTTGTCAGAGCAATCTTCTTTAATTAATACAGAAAACGAAGTAAGAAAATAGATACATTAATGTAAAGGGAAACTATCAAAATTCCGACAGGTAGACAATATGTGTTGCTAATTAAATAAAGTCAACAGTAGTATACCGCTGTTCAAAATTCATAAATCGATAGAGAAAAAAACAAATCCGGTTTAAAAACTAAAACTGAGGGAAACGTTTCAAATATAAGATAACTACGACACAACACACAAACAACATTGAAATGTAACACACACAGAAACGAACTATAATATAACAATAGCCCAAGTACAATTTACAAAACTTAATATGTTTTTATTTCTAAAACAGCAGACGATAAGCCTGATTTCTTAAATGAGCAGATGCGTATGTGTAATTGTATTGTCAAATACCTGAGGTTGCTTTTCTTGTTTTCTGTTATTTCTTTTTTTGTTGTATTTGAATATTTTCTGAATAGATTTGGAAGAAAAATATATATTATTTCTTTTACACATTTTGACAAGATGACAAGAACCAATATAAATGCACAAACTATAGAGCACTTTTATAGGTTCTACATGGAAACTACAGTTTGCAGAACTATTGCATATTTTGGCATTTTGCATTTTCTTCCTACAATTGAAAAACCGAATTCAATCATGAATTCACATGGTTCCACAAACAGTACTCATTGCCGGGAAATGCAGATAAGTCTCCTTTAATATACAATTAAAACTATATACATCATATATTTCATTTGGGCTTGTATTATATTTTACCTCCGGTTTATATAATATTAAATTCAAGAGTCTATCCTTAATTAAGGTAAATTATATGGCCTAACAAATACTGATTTGATCCATACCATCACTGAAGAGACATTAGTTGTCGAAATCCGGATATGGTGTACAAATTTTAGCACCACATGCTCTTGTTTACCATGTTTGCCGCAAGTTTATTGTTTTCTGTTTGATTAAATAAATATAAAGATCCATTTTGTAACATCTTGTGATCAATTTGTTTGACAATCGTCAATGGCAGTCATCAGGGTTTAAGAACATCAGTTGGTCGATCTATTAGTCAAATAAGTTTTGTTAAAATATATTTTTGCACTTTTTAGGAAAATGTTGTTTGTGCTGCATTAAGACCTCTTTACAACGAAATTTGTTTTACATGCACAGGTATAGAAATTGCGATTTTTATCCGACGCAAGCATGTTTGAACGTTGTTTTCAATTTGTACTTGTTTATATTAGTTTTGTTCGGGCTTGTATTATATTCTCTCTCCGGTTTATATAATCCGTTTATCCTATTTCGACTCTTTAAAATACAAGATTCTATCTTAAATTGAAGTCAATTGCATGACTTTCCAAATACTGTTTCCATCCCTAACATCACTGAAGAGACATTCATTGTCGAAATCCGGATATGCGTACAAATATTTGCACGTCATGTTTGCGGGTTACCATCTTTGTCGCAAGTTTATTGTTTTCTCTTTGGCATTAAATAATATAGAGATCCATTTTGTTACATCTTGTGATCAATTTATTTGACAATCGTCAATGGCATTCAGAGAGTTTTAAGAATAACAGTTGTCCGACCTGTTAGTTAGTTTTGTGCAATGTCATGGATGGTTACAACTAGTTCTGATTAGCATGATCGCTTTTAATTGAACCCCTTTGGTGCTTTGGTTATACGTTTTATTTTAACAAAATGGTCTAGTATGTTGGTACGGAGTATGTCCCTGAACCGTGCCTGTGATCGAGGTTAGCGATATTGTTATAAAATTGGAAGCTAAATGTCTTTCTTTTTTTTTCTTGAAAAAGAGTACCACTTTTGCATTCTTTAAACTTGTGCAACGTCTCAGATATTAAGTTATAACTGATACAGATCTATTAAAAAAAAGGAGAGAGTTGGTGTACCACTGCTTTTAGTATGAATGATTGAATTGATTCTAGTCCAGTAGCGTTGTGTGGTTTAAGATTATCCATGAGTTCATGCATGATGGAATATGGTCCGAGACCACAATTGCTTTTCGTTGTTCACGAATGTAGTCCCTAGTGTTGACAGTGGGTTAATTGCCATTTATTTTTATACCCCTTCCAAATGGATTTCTCCATGTTTAATGCCTCAAATGGCAAGTAGGGGGGGAGTGAAATTACACTGTAAAAAATTTGGGTCCAGAATTTTAAAGGAAAGTAGTTATTTGGTCCAGCTGAAAAAGGTTAAAAATTAGCACTTCGGAAGCTGTCCAAAGATTTCAAGACGCCCTAAACATAAATTTGTCCATATTTTGAATTAGAGCCGATAAAGTTTTCTATAATTTTGATATAATTTGTCCAAAAAGTAGTACAACACACTGTAAAAATTTAGTTTGGAATATTAATTGTACCAACGAGCAGTTTCTATCAGTTAGATAACCACGTTCGATGAAACTTTCAAAATATCAATATATAATTTTCCAAATAAAGAAAGCGCATGTAGGGATTTTTTTTATTTTCATTTATATTCTAAAAGAAATGCACTACGAAATAATTGTGGTCTCGGACCATATGAATTTTTTCCTTGTCAGAAAAAAAGCGGTCTTGCCCAAGCATGCAATTTATCTTTTCATCAAATCGAGAGTTTTTACAGTAAAATAGAAACTCTCAACATAAACGAAATGATTCTTAAATCGATTTTATTTTACCCGATAATGTGACTGTCTTTTGTGATAAAAGATCGTAAGATCGTATTCTGCTGTATCAAAAATATTCTATAAGACAATATAAGACAATGCCATCTGGGGAAAAATATGTACTGACATGACCGCAGTAGTTTGAAAAATGCTGAATCGTTTAAAGTATACTTATTTCTCGAATAAGCCAAAAGATTTATGGAATAAAAATCTAGAATGTCACTGATATCATCAAATTTCAAAAGATTAGGAAAACAAACCACAATCTTGATATAAGATACAATAATATCCATGTATTTTGTTAATCAGGTTAGCGCTTACATAAAAAAAACACAAATTAGGTTAACGCTTCTATAAAACTTTAATGAGGTGATAATTTTCTTTTTATCTCATTTTCTGAAAACATGATTCACGTTGTTGGTACAGACAAATTGAGGCTACATTTAGATTAATATAAATCACATTTTTTTTGGAAATTTAAACTTGAATTTAAATTTGTAAAAACATTTATTTAATCACGACAGCAATCAGATATTGTTAAGAAAGCATTCAAATTCAGTCGTTTCCAGGCGAGTTTAAGCCGAATATCCCGTTCTAAATCCTATTCGCATCCGATTTGTATCTTTCGTATGTTACGAAATGACCGAATTTATCCCGACATTGTCCCGATTCTGCCGAATGTTATCCGATATAGATCAGACAGTGATGAAGAGTGAACAGACGTTGACGGAAGATATCAGATAGAAAGCCATTTCACGTGATATTCCAATCCTATAAAAAAAATCGAAATATTCGGGATGATCCGGGTTCTGTCGATATGCAAGCCTATCACAGTCTGCTGCATCGCATAACAAACAGCTTTATCTGGACTTAGCTAAATATATTAACACTGTTGATGGACCAGATCTCATTCTGCTTGGAGTTTATGTGATTCCTTCAGTTTTTGATTGTTTACTTGATTTGTCTATTTTATCGATATGCGAACCTGAACTTTGGAAAATTACTTTTGCCTCAAATGATAAGATAACTGTAGCGTCCAATTAACTTACTCAGAAGCACTCGCCTAGTTCTAAAATTGTCCTCAAGTGTGTAATCAACATTCAGGTGTAGGCGCTTCGGTACCAACATGATTGTAAATATACAATTCTAATAATTCGCCGTAGATAAGTGAACAAATTATTTGGAAACTTAAATTCCAATCTCTCATGCCAAGTTGACCATCGATGTAGTTTGTTTTTTCTTTTGGTTTCTTTTTGTCATATAACTCCAAACGTTTCAATATAATTTTACACCCCTAGCTTTCAAACGTTTTTGGGTTTACGTGTCACTACGTAATGAATATTCAGAAAAGTACTTCGAACGCTCAACATCTTTTGAGTACTCTTATTTATTATCACTACTGGTTAACTGTGTGTTCCCGAAAGTTGCATTAGGTCAGTAGTCACTGTTTCGGTTCTGACATGATTTGTAATATACATTTTAAAAATTCCCCGTTAATAGATATACAAATTATGTAAAATTAAATGTCACAACTGTATCAGACAAAATTGACCTTATACAAATTAGCTATTTTTTTTATTATTATTATTTTCCTTTTGGTCGTTTAACTTTAAATATATTAACCAATTTGTTCATTTCTAGCTTTCAAAAATGTTTTAAGTCTGAGGCATAATCAATGAAGATAAATGTAGTTGAGGTGCTTCGGACGCACGAAAATTAAAAGGTGTTTTTTTTTTCTTCCGAAAGGAATTTCTCTAAAAGAGGGACAAAAGATACCAAAGGGACAGTCAAACTCATAAATCTAAAACAAACTGACAACGCCATGGCTAAAAATGAAAAGGACAAACAAACAACAGCACACACGACACAACATAGAAAACTAAAGAATAAACAACACGAACCCCACCAAAAAACTAGGGGTGATCTCAGGTGCTCCGGAAGGGTAAGCAGATCCTGCTCCACATGTGGCACCCGTCGTGTTGCTTATGTGATAACAAATCCGGTAAATAGTCTAATTCGGTAGGTCCCAAGGGAAGGGGATTGTAGTTACGACATAAGGAACATATCCGATATAATTTGTGAAACGGTTATTCCATAACGGTCAACCAACTCGTGATGGCGTCCGTAAAATTTACGAAGGGATGATTTCAACTTCAACATTTGGAACTCTTGGTTTCAGACCTTAGCTTCCTTGTGAGCAGCAACCCTCTATCAAGAAAATCATGATAGGAAATGCAAGCACGGGAATATCGTATCAATTGGGAGATATATACCCCGTATGCAGGTGCTGCTGGAATGTTGCTACTTAGAAATGGAAAGTCCACAATTGGAAAGCTGAAATCATCTCTTTTGTCGTAAAGTTTTCTTTTCAACCGACCCTCATTGTCAATTTCTAGATGTAAGTCAAGATATGAGGCCGACTTAACTGTATTTGTAGTATCGGTGTCAGCCCCAATGGTTTATCAAATTCCTCGTATGTACTTTATGCCATGTGAATACATCAGTTTCTGTACTTGATATCTAGTTTATAAAAAAGAATGAAGATGTTAATGCTTTTTTTTCAATTTAAACACCGTATTACCCCTACACCATTATAATCTCCCAAGCAGACAAAGTTGACACGGATGTGATACCGAAAACTGCATGTGATATTCTCTATCTATTATAGTTAATCTGACTGACAGATATCGTGTAGTAATTTTAATGAAGCCGAACAAATAGATATTTCACATTCATAACGTACTAAGATTTCGTTTCAGACGAACCAACTGAAAATCACGTATTCTAACTTCTTAAATAATATGTTTGAAATAGGATATCAGTTGCTTATGCATAGTTTTTTTACCTCGATGTGTTAACTTTAAGGTAATTAACCGAGTTGTTTCTGCTGGTTTTATTTCTAACCCAAGCTGTGACATTTCTCGAAATCAGTGAGCAGAATCAAGTGTAAAAAAGTAAATTCATAGGTCTAGTCAACGGAAACTACATTTGTTGACAAGACACAGGTATAGATTACGTCATGAAAATATCCTGTATGTTATTATTATTCCAACTGATTACACTCCATGGCAAGATCTCATTAAAAGTGGGACATTTTCGAATTTCTTATTCCTTTCTACATCGTCAAATGCATTCAATCGGAAAATGTGATTCTTACAAAGTACTTTTCTGTGTGTGAATTCAATAGAAATGGTAAAAAGGATGACAACTATCATTTGACGCAACCATATTACTAACTATGTTGTCCCATTAGTCAATACGACTTAATAAAATGTAGCTCTTTTGAAATAACTATCACTGCTCTTTTTACACCGACGTACAATACGTGCCCAAAAACTACTTTGTAAACAATATTAAATTAATTTTCAATTACAGAAAAAAGAATCGTGTAAAATTTATTCAACAAACTTCTTCAAAATGTTTTAAAGGGAATTATGATGCAGTAAAAGCTCAAGAAATAGTTCTGACGCAATTTTCTCATCTTTCAGAAAGTATAATGTTTACATGCATACGAACAAACACCTTTGATAAAGCTTACAAAATATAAAAGTAAAAATTGAAAAACGCAATAGTTCGGTCCTCTAGTTTTGTGATAGAACATATACAATCAACAGATAGATGCCACAACAAATGGACGTTTTTAACGATCTTGACTGCCTATACAGCCCTTGCACGGTCGGTAACACAGATACCACGTACAGATACTATATACCGGTTTGTATGTAACGTCAATCATACATCACTGATTCAGCTGATAATTGTTGAAATGCTAATAGTTGTCATGCTTATAATTTAATACCCCAGACGCGCGTTTCGACTACGTAAGACTCATCAGTGACGTTCATATCAAAAATAGGTATAAAGCAAAACAAGTACAAAGTTGAGGACCCAACATTCCAAACATTTGTGCCAAATACGGCTTAGGTAATCTATGCATGGGATAAGAAAATCCTTAGTTTTTCGAAAATTCGTCTTTTTGTAAACAGGAAATTTATAAAACGAAATCACCATGTAATTGATATTTATGTCAACACCGAGGTGTGGACTACTGGGCTGGTGATACTCTCGGGACGAAACCGTCCACCAGCAGTGGCATCGACCCAGTGGTGTAAATAGTTATCAAAGGTACCATGCTTATAATTTAATACGCCAGACACGAGTTTAGTCTACATAAGACTCATCAGCTAACCCTTGATTGAAGAATAATTGAAAACCACCAATGCATTGACTGTTTGCTGTATCTATCATATTCGGACACTTCAATGACAATACATTCAATATACAAGACGTTTACCGAGTCAGATATTGTGCTTGCTACTGACGAGAAAAAAATGCATTCAATTAAGGAGCCAGAGTTGAATTAGGGAGAATGCCTATAGAATGTTTTCTTAAAACACAAACCCTTTTATACTTAGCAAGACTATATAATAATAATAATAATAATAATAATATTAATCCATTGATTAAGGAAGCTTTTTCTCTAGCACAGTCTCTGCTATACATATGCAAAAAACGTTGTTGAAGGGACTATTCATGACCTAAAAATTCTTTCTACTTTTAAGGACATAAAAGATGTAGATAAAATTAAAAAAAAACGATATTAAGTTAAAAAATGAAAAATAGAAAAGAAGATTTAATTGCAACTAAGATTTAAAACATTGATAATAAAAGTAAATTCATTTATATAAAAACTTTAAAAAGATTTCAAACTGGATATATCTATTTTTCAGATAAGAAGATTAATCACTAAATTTTATTAGGTTAAGTGATCACTCCCTCTTATTAAAAGGGGAGATATTTTTAAATTCCAAGACAGGAACGTCTTTGTCATCAATGTTAAATACTAGAGGATAAGAAACATGTTTTATTCTATTGTGATTATAATAAATCACTAAGAAATGCCTCTTTGAACACATATACTGAAAATAATATCTAATGATTTAAATGAAGAAGAAAACTTCAATATTTACTAAATCCATCCACGCCTTTACAAATTAATACATTAGGACCCTTCTTGAAAAAGTCATTAGAACTGAGAACAGGGAACTGTAAAGAGTATACGACAATAAAATATTTGATTTGATTTGATATTAACAAGGACACATCAATTGTTACATCACACTAAGAATGAAGAAATACCAACCAACAGTTGAGGATAACGTCAATCCATACACAAGAGTAAGATGTTACCAAAGTCGTAATTTGAAACCAGAAGTTTAAGAAAAACAGATCAGATCACAACCAAAGAGTCAGACGACGAAAAGAAAACAATTCAACATACCACTAATACGAAACTTAAAGATCACCCCTAGTTTTTTTTTTTTCTTTTTTTTTTGGGGGGGGGGGGGGTGTTCGTGTTGTTTATTCTTTAGTTTTCTATGTTGTGTCATGTGTGCTGTTTTTTGTTTGTCTATTTCATTTTTAGCCATGGCGTTTTCAGTTTGTTTTAGATTTATGAGTTTGACTGTCCCTTTGGTATCTTTCGTCCCTCTTTTAAAAGATTAAGCAGCACGAACCCAACTAAAACTTGGGTTTAATTCTGGTTCTACATTTAACTTCGACACTTTCTGTATTTAAAACATTTTGGTCCATATAATTTATTGCCACATAAAAGCTGTCTTCATTGCTTTATTTGGATTGGAATTGTTCTTAATTACCAAAATGTTTTATTAGAGTGTTTTAGCGGATTCTTTTTTTTTTTTAAACAAATTTGCCCACGCAAAATTCATGGAGGGATATCCATTTGATGTGACACTTAAGTTCTGATGAAAAGTCAAATATGGCTTTCAGGGACAAAACATATTGTAGAATGCCTTTTGTGTCAAAGATCTCCTTCTTACGATCCATCTAACCAGATGAGACTTAACTTTTTAGATATTTTGTTATAAAGGTCATAATCAAGTTGTTTTACTTTGATATCGCTTTGAAATAAGTAAGCTAAGAAACTTCTTATCATAGGTTAACATTCTGCAGAATGCTACAGCCAATCAATGTTACCTTATGTGTTCAATATGTCTTTAGAATGCATAAACTGGTTCAAATGGTCTGATATTCGAAGATATGAAAAACTACAGAGGCAATTGAAACAAACCATGAACGATATGTTTACATGAAGAACATTAAACAACTGCTGTTATTTTGATGTCGATAGGATATCAAAATTAACTTCCTGCAGATGTCAACGTTTTCAGTGAAACTCTTTTTGATATTATACCGGTATATTGTATGTTTCTTCGTGAACAAGTGAAGTGGTTGAAACTATGCAGAAATATTTCGATGAAGGTAATTACAAATGTTGGGTGTTTTGTCTATGTTCACATGCTTTATATAAGGAAAATGGTAGTTCAAGTTTATATGTGTAGTCTATCGGAAAATAACCAACCAAATCATTCCTACAAAGGTGATTGTACCAAATCGTTGTTAAATGTTGCAAATAATAAGACTTATTAAACTTCTCCTTTTTATT
The DNA here is from genome assembly GCF_965363235.1 of Mytilus galloprovincialis. NCBI lineage: Eukaryota > Metazoa > Mollusca > Bivalvia > Mytilida > Mytilidae > Mytilus > Mytilus galloprovincialis. The sequence goes on along the minus strand of NC_134841.1, from coordinate 47,118,703 downwards.
ATTATTATTTATAGGTAAGTTTCGAATGGTCTTCATGTTTTGTTTCATCTGTTGAAAGCTATATACTTATATATCTATATATTCTATCCAATACCGCGTTGGTTTTGATATTTATGCAGCATTGGCGATCATTTCTTTGATTCGAAATGGTGATAAAATTTAGAATACGAATGGAGAATATGTACACTTTGTACAAGAGACAACAACCCGACCAAAGAGCAGATAAAAGCCGAAGTCCACCGATGGGTCTTCAACGCAGCGAGATAATCCTGCACATGAAGGTGGCCCTTAGCTTGATTTTATGTTTTGTTATCGAAAAATGGAATACATTATATCATATCAAATAGCACCATCTCTGCAAAGTACTTGGCAGAATCACAAAACTTAATTTCTTAGAAAGCTTTATCTCTCCGAATATCCTTAATTCTCATATAAGCCAGTAGTTTCATAGAATCAGAAGCTAAAATGTCACAACAATCATTAAATGTCAAAGTGTTGGAAAACAAACCTCAACCTTGATCTGAGCTAAATATAGCTAATCCATTGAAAATCAGGTTTAACTTAGTGCTTACACAAAAACGATCGCATCAAATTTTAATTAGGTAAAATTATACGTTCCTTTCTTCTCATGTTTTAACATGCTTCCAGCAGTTGGCACATACAAATTGTTGCTGAATTTGAGATGAGACACCATTGTTATTTTTTCCGAAATTAAAATTGGATAGATAAAGTGTTTTTTTTCAATTCTTATTAAATTTAAAACGAACGAAAACAGGACATTCCATAATCTTTATAAAATTTTTCATATTTGAAGGGATAATCAATCATGCCATACATTTGTATGACTGTTCTTTACCATGTGTTACATCTTTATTCATTTACTACCTTCTTTCTTATGTACAAGGAATTTGAAGGTGCATTTATATTTTCAGAGCGACCAGACAAATATCCCGTCGAAGGCAATGGTACTTAAATATTCTTTGAATTATGGTAGTCAAATTACATTTGCGGATGAAAATGATGGACATTGTCATTTCAAGAAGACACCACACGTCCAAAATGAAATGGATTTAAGTAACTTAAGGTCACTATAAAACCTTCCAAAATGAGCAAAACTGGAACTCTATAAATAGAACCCAACATGACAAAATTAATTACAGGATCTCGTTTTTAAACAGACACATCAATCACATAAGAATATGGCGGGGTTAAAAATTATTGTGGGCGCTTAAATCTTCACCTAACAGTTGGTTTACATGAACGGTAAATATTTAGGGCTTAATTTATAATAAAAAAAAATTTACTGTAACAAATTGGATATGGTATCCCTTTTAGTATAAAATCTACAGGTACAGCAAAACTTAATAAACAAAGTATTGGACAATTCAGTTAAAGTGATAAGTAATTTATATGATAACGAAACCCTAACTTTATATTTTACCAGTTATACATAAACTATATTTATTGAATTCTAGAATGTCAGTGCACTTGTTTTCATAAATCAAAAACAAGAACAATTGAGGACTGACTATTTTGCCTTTTTAATGATTTCATCTTTAGTTTTAGTGAGCATTTACAAATTCCTCAAACTTATGGGCAGGTCCATAGATGCCGAACGTGTGCGAACACCTCTACATGTATTAGGCCTGTGAAGCTTCCAGATTTTCTTACTGCGCATTGGTTCAAATTGGTGCGTATTGTAATGCATTTTCAGAGGTACTACTAGTATATATATATTACAAGGGAGAATTAAGTAAAATGAATTGAATTAGTATCATTTACTACGGAAAGTTAATCTGACAGGCAAACTTCTTTCGATAATCTTAAGAAATCTAAATAAACAGATATTTGATAGATTTACAACGCTCTTTGTTTTTATATCTGACGAACGCAACGAAAAACAATCTTTATTCTGCTTTCTCCACTCTATGTTTTGAATTGAATATCAGATGTCAATGAAGCATGCAGAGTATCATTACCGCGGTGTGTTAAGGTTATTATCCGAGTGGCTTCCGATGTTTGTCAAACCACAGCTGTGACATTTCTTGAGGTCAGTGAGCAGAAGCAAATATAAAAAACAAATTCATTAGTCTAGACAACGGAAACTACATTTGTTGGCAAGACATAGGTAATATCTCTATGTTGTTATCTTTCTTATCTTTCCAAATGATTAAACTCTTTGGCAAGATCTCATTAAAAGTGGGAAATTTCCGTAATTTACATTCCTTATATATTGTAATACATAGTAGAACGCATTCTCCTGGAAAATGTGACTTTTACAAAGTACCTTTCACTGATTTCTTTGTGTAAGAAACTCGATAGAAATGAAATAATGGTGACAAGTTTACCACGACTAAAACGTATTACTTATTCTATTGTCACATTCAATAGGACTAAATCGAACCAGCTACCTTGTAACTAGGTCATGTGTCAGTACTATATTTACATCGAAAAGTATGTATGTCCTTAGATCACTTCATAAGAAATCTACAATTTCCTATGTATCACAGAACACAGAACAGAAATAGACGCCATATGAAAAATTCTAGGTAGAATTTGAAACGAAATTAAGGCACTGATGAAGCAGTTTCAAAATGTCAAACCCAATTTCCGTATCCGTATGCCTCAAAAGTATTCCGTTTATGCTTACGAGCGATTGTCGTTTTTAATAACATGACTAAAATATGAACAGCTTTATAAAAGGTTATTTGTATTGAAGGAAATCGACAAACCCGTTCTTAGTTTTCATATTGTGTAAAAGTGGAAAAATACAGAAGATGTGATTTCATTGCCAATGAGACAACTTTCCATCAAATACTAAATGACTTCACATGTTTCAGGAATCAGAGATGATTTTTTTTTCATTTTCAATTGACAATGACGTTCGGCTCCCTTGTCAACATCTTATGGTGTTCAAATATCTTCTATTCGCTGGTTCGATTCGCTCGTGTAACGTATTTGATTCACTCATAAGGTCTTTGCATCAGAAGTAAACACATGTATTCTTAAAACAGTTGTTTGCATGATACGGGTTATGTTCTTCTCAAATACTTTATGATGGAATGATACAAAATCCTAGCGGGAGGGATTGTTCTTGATTTCCATATGTTGAATACATAATCTTTCAATCAGGTTAAGTGAGGTCTACAGCTGGCATGTCAGTAACTGCTAGTAGTCCTTTGCTTATTTATGTATCATTGTTATTTCGGTTAGTTTCTTTTGTTGCATGTTCTGATATCGTACTCGGACTCAAACTGCGTATTGCTTTGTGTTCCTTTATTCTACATTTTATATTGACTCGATGTATAGAGGAAGGGTAGATATCTTACAAAACATGTTTAACCCTACCGCATTTTTGCGCGTTTCCCCAAGTCTTTTTTTTTAATTTTAATAGTTCATTTATATGTTTTGGAGTCAAGTATGATGTCCATTTTCACTGAACTAGTACACATTTTTATTTAGAGGCCAGCTGAGGTCGGCCTCTGGGTGCGGATTCTTTCGATATGTTGAAGACCCATTGGTGGCCTTCGGCTGTTTCAGCTCTCTGGTCGGGTTGTTGCCTCTATGAAATAGTTCCCATTTCCATTATCAGTTTTTTTTTTCATCAGGTAGTCTAGATTTATAAAGGAGTAAAGAACCCTTTTTGGCCCCAATATATAGCAGTTTTATAAAATTTTAGTTATTTATTGGAAAGTAGAATGCTTCTGCTACATAAATATGGGCTGTTTTTGACAATACGCTGCACATATATCGGGTACTAGCATCATTAAGTCATGCTAAATTACTGAAATCTTCACAATTTTTGCATTTTAGTTAGATTTTAGACATTTTCCGTCTTAAATGAAAGTGGCCGCATTCGTGTTCATTCTTAATATTGAAATGTAAGTTGTATTTAAGAATTGAATGCTTCTTTTTGTAAATTTATTGGGGTGTAACAGTGTTGACCGAAGTACATTTTGTATGAATCGCGGAAACGCTTCATTCTAAAAATGTGCGCAAAAAAATGTGCGCAAAAAAAAATGAAAAGTATTGAGCAATGCAACTGCTTACGGAATAACACGTGATGTGCAGTTAGCCAATCAGAATAAAGTATTATAATGAAACATACATCTAATGTAATTATTTGATGATAATACATAACATATATAAAGGTTGAGGATGAACACGGATGCGGCCACTTTCATTTGAAAAGTGACATTTTTGAGCATATTTGATAGATTTTTCATATCTAAGCTAGAATCAGAGCGTTTTTAATGAGTAAATCAGATAAAAATCTTTCACTTAAAGTTATTGAATCATCTGAAATAGACACATAAGTGTTTAAAAAGTGTCTAAAATATTTCATCAGATGAACTTGAAATTTGAAGCCAAAATCGACCCGTACCGGACCTACTCCTTTGATGAAGCTAGAAATGTTGTAACGTTCAAGAGCATAATATATAGGGCTTCAAAGGAGTCTATTTTAATTTTATGTTGACGGGGAGACCCCGGGAGTAAGAACCGTAATTTAAGTGATTGAAAACCACATTATTAGTATTTTATATTCATTTAAATCATTTTAGTATCATAAGAATGGTCACTGTGCGAATAGGTCCCTCTAATAATACATAATCAATCAGCTAGGATTTTTTACGAAACTTGTTATTTACTAAGAACATATCCTGAGTTGTTTACTATTGTCAAAATCATGAAAATAGAGAGAAAAGAAACTTTCTTGTATCAAAATTAGATAAATATTTCTTTCTACGCCTCGCCAGGAAAAGTGCAAGCGGTGTCCTTCATGACATTGTCAGTATAATTTTTATCTAGGCATTATGTTCAAGGATAGGGCTATTTAATGAGAAGGCAACAATCAGATAATCAATCGTCCAATCAAATAAATCCTTGTAAATGGTTAACAGTCTTAAACGGCTAATATTTTTTTTTTTTAAATAGAAACTAAACAGTAACGTTACTGCACCCCTGTCCTTTCAATTTGTCTCTGTTAGATATTTGTCACATTGATAATCATACCACATGATGGTCATCTCCTTAGGGAGCTACCATTTGATTTTTATGGGGGGGCTAGGATGAAATTTGAAAAAAATAGGCAGGACAGGAGTTTTGAGTAAAAAAAAAAGGCAGGATGAGCAACTTGGTTAAAAAAAAAAGGCAGGATGACAATTTGTGTAAAAAAAGTCAGGATAAACTAGTAAAAAAAAAAGGCAGGACCAAATAGAGTAAAAAATAAAAAGGCAGGACAGGGATTACAACTAAAAAAAAAAAAGCAGGACAAAATTTTTCATCCTAGCCCCCCCATAAAAATCAAATGGTAGCTCCCTTATATTTACATCTCCTTTTAACCTAGTAAGCGGTTGGTACGACTTGTGGGTGGTGTTATCATTCAATTAATAGTACGATAAAATTATATTAAATATTATTATAATTCAAGTTATCAAATAATTGTAACAACATTGTTTGTACATTTATGATTATTTACGTCAACTTCAATCTATTATTTATGATAATTTATCTCCTGTACCACTTTTATATGAGGTACCAAAAAGGAGTTTCATAGTAAAAAATCTTGTTTTCTTATATTTATCAATATTGTCTAACCTTCAAAGAACAATGTTAAAAATAAAAACTTATGTCAAAAGGATGATGGTTATTTTAAACAGTAATGTGAAAACGAATTTTTATTTCTAATTGTTAACTTTACGTATACCTTTAACATGTGACATGTGTTATTTAACATAGAGATAATTAAAAAAATTAATAATGGCGAATGAAATGGATAAATCTCACTACATGGATTATGTAGAATATTGTATTGATGATATAGAAAAACGTGGAAATGACATCATTAATAAGACTATGGAAGTGAAAACAGAACTGATAAGGTTCGTGAAGGAGCGGCAACACCGCGACAGATCAGTGATTGAGGAACGGTTTCGCAGTGGTAATCATAGTAGGGGTAATAATACTAGTCCCGCTATTTTTAGACCTGGTGCAATTGATTTAAGCAGCATCAACGAACTTTATGGTGACATTCTTCTTTCGTATGAAAATGGAAAATTTTCAATAAGTACGAATAAATCATTTGAATACAAACAGATCACGAATATCAGGCTTATTATCCCAACAAATAATTCCAAGGCATGGATCTACGACGACTCAAATGAAGGTGTAAAAGTAAATCAGTTGGGATCCATCGAAAAATCTATATTTATCGATTCAGTTGAACACGCTTCTAGACAAGGTAATGAATTTATTGTGACATCGTCCGAGATGTTGACAATACGGCGAATTCAAGAAAACGGAACAATAAGATCAGAAATGACTACCTCGCCATTATTTCCCTTGGGAACTCACGTGACCGATGATGGAGACATTTTAGTGTGTCTTGTTGACAGAAATGATTTTTCTCTAACAACCAAAAGCAGACGACTAATCATGATATACCATCACATGGGAATTATTCCCACTGAACTGGAATACGAAAAAGGAAATCGAATATTTACTCTTCCGAACCGTGTTACGTCATCGAAGAAAAGTGTGATCGCTATTGATGTTCAATCCCGTACAAGGAGTAGAATTTTGTGCTTGAGTCATAACGGTAAAATTCTGTTTGAATTTAGCAGACAAGGACATTTCTGTCCCTGTGACGTATGTGCTACACTAGATCAAGAAATACTGGTACTAGATGAGGCCACACATTCAATATACGTATTGAATATCGATGGATTAGTATTATCAACGGTACGCTTATCGGACTTTTGTATCGAACAACCAACGACGATGGCCTTCGATACCAGGAACAACGAGTTATGGCTTGGACATTCCAGTAATAAGATAACAATATTTACAATTGGTGATGTGAGCAAATCAGAAAAAGTGCAGTCGGAATTAGAACCAAAAGAGATCACAAATGTAGAAAGTGAAGAGACTTGGTTTTAACAATTCATGATTTGAAATGCTTTTACCGATAAAAGGCCGCGAAAAAAATTTTTTACGTTATGTTTGTTGACAAATACTACACGCGGAACTGTATACTTCGTAATGCTTCAATTTTTATATTTCAACACATTGATTAACAAGTAAAACATAATAGTTTAGAATTTCAGTCAAAGTGATCATTTTCAATTGAATGCGGCCATGTTTTTTTCTTCTGTCTAAATTCTGTTACTTTATAAAATACTGTTTTACAAATCTACATTATATACTTGGGTTTACAAATACAGTCCTCTGTACGACACTGTTCGCTGACTGATTACTTTTATCGATCTCTGTTCAGAAATAATCTGCATTTGTTTTATTGAGAGAAATTTATATTTTCTAATGATGGATTTTTGTAAGGTTTTGATTATTGAAGTATAATCAAATAATATTCACAGAAAAGAAATATCACCTTAAGTAGTCATTTTAAAAAGAAATAACGTCTTTTACCAATATTTTACTTATGAAAAGGTGGATTTATTTATCTGGTAACTCCGTTTTGGTCTAGTGTTAAAAGAGAGATAACTTCGCAACTCCTCTTAGTTTAATAAGGGATTCAGTGCCTTAACGATTACTATTATGCAACACTTTATAACGGGTTTCTCTTGGATTTAAATAATCCATTTTTATCGGTAAGTATTATAGTTTTAAATAATAGTATTAAAACGGAAAATACATTTACACCAATCATAATGATTTTGATTGCGAAACCTTTTTAAAGAACAATATACTTGTTCAAGATACCGACGATGTAATTGGATACAACATTTGATTACCTTAATTTATTTTGTTTTGGTGATATATGACATTATGTGTCTGATCATTGTTATGGGACTATTTGTATGTTATATTGTTTATATCTATATTTGATATTTAAATTAAAAAAAAAAAAAAAACAGCTTTTGACGTTCTTTTCTGATATGCTCATTGTCATATTCTTATGACATTGACATTAAAATTGTTCGTTATTAAACCGTTTCATGCATAATCATATCCAGGTGTAACATTTTTGCCTTTGAATGATAAACATTTGGAAAAGATTGTAACATTGATTGATTTGTAAGTTTGTTTTTAATGTCACTTTCAGCAATATATAGGTTATTCGTGGCAGTCAATTTGTATTGATGGAGGAAGCCCGAGTTCCAGAAGAGAACCAACAGTGATCAACAGTAGGAAAGCTGTCAATCCATGTCAGTTAATATTGGAATCGGGGACAGGATTCGAACACACAACCTCAGTGTTGACAAGCTAATAATACAATGCTGTGACTATTAAAAAACAGCCGTACATTGACCTATGATGGTTTACTTTTTTCTATATCTATCAGTATAAACAAATACATTTGTTTTGAAAGTAAAGTTTTAATTCATTTTAGCAGATTAATTTATTAGAGCTGGCTGCCAGTAACTATATACATTCTTTGATACAGTATGTTTGTTGTACTATATTTTGTTTTATACCGGATCCTCGAATATTTAACGGAAGTGCTATCCTGAACTGAACTTAATCTATATTTTTCAAAAGTACCTTCTTCTATTCTACTTATCAAAATTTGAAAGAAATGTTTGCGATTTAAAAAATAATAGTTATCAATTGTAATTCTTCCTATATATTCATGACCATTCATGTTTCTGTTCTACGTCAGGAACGTGGCTGTCCTGGTTTTTTTCTTAGTGAGTTCTGTCCTCTGAGGAAATTCACGTGTATGGCAGATCGCTAATGTTCTCTGCTATTTGATCACACACATTCTAGACTCAGACATTTTAGAGCTTAACATATATATTGTATAAACATCTGTATTTAGCTATTGACCACATGTGTGATGAAGTTTCGACTTTGGGTTGCTGTCTTATTGAATAACATTGTATAGATCTGCATATCTCGCATTTCATTCATATCCGAAATGTAGAAAGAACCGAACTGGAAGCACGTGAAACCAAGCATACTTTATGAAGTTAAAAATTTCAATCTCTCAGGTGCTCCGGAAGGGTAAGCAGATCCTCCTCCACATGTATCACCCGTCGTGTTGCTCATGTTATTACAAACCTGGTAAATAGTCTGATACTGTATGCATATAATTAGGACGACAATAAATTAGCCCAACATTACTGCTGGTCCGGAGAATAGTTTAGATTTATGATAACTACTTTCTTGAATCTTCCTTATGCATGTATAAATTTAAGAATGATACATAAAATCATTAATTTTATAAAAAAAAAAATAGAATAACCAAAAATGTTGTACAATACAAGAGACTTGCTGATAAGGCGTCAGATTGGATGTGAAGGATGTATAATCACACAGCCACGCCTGACCCTATTGTAGAGGTAAATTCCATCACCACGTACAAATGTAGTGGGATATTTCCATCAACGTTGAAATAAACAACAGCAACGTATATCACAGAATATTTTTCTAACATCAAAAGCTTTCTAAAAGCCGTTCTCGAATCACCAACAATCAATTCTATGTTATCCTAAATTTTTTTGACATTTCTGTACGACTTTCCCAATAATTCTATATGTCAATATTATGATAATTAGCATAAACCATCAACAAGATGTCAAATCTAAAACATGTTAAATAGTTATGATTGGTATATGTAAGTTTTCGATAATACTGATGAGAGGGTGACACAGGGTGCGTTTATCCAAAATCCCGATTTGTTTTGTATTCTTTTCCCACTTTCCACTTTTCCCGCCCTATTTTCCCAGATCGTACTTTTTTTGGCCCCCTATATCTAAAATCGTCACTTTTTTAACCCAATTTATCAATATGCAGACTTTTTTTTATCCCCTACATTGTATATCCCACATCTCAAAGGTGTGTCACCCCCTCACTGATCAATATTCAATTTAATTTAATTCAATATCGTATTGCTAATAAAAGTTTGTGACAGCGACTCAAATAAAGATGGTAAATATGTAGCTGATGAACAACTTTTTTTGTACTTGATTAGTAACTGACATGAATATGCTTATTAGTCTTCATATCTCATCAATTACTTCATTATCTTTGAATGCATTGAAATAACAATCACCAATGATTTCCTCAACTGGTACGTATGTCTCGAATACGTGGGAATAGTTGGGAATCCTTTTTGACACAAACGTATAATAATTAAATCTTTATGATTTTTGAACAGATCTTTCATGTTAAGGAGGGTATTTGCGAAAAATACCAGTGGAGAGAATGTTAAATTTCGCTAGCCGTAAGGCGAGGGAAATTCATTCTCAAGACTGGTAGTTTTCGCAAATACCCCTCAAGAACATGCTATATCTGTTTAATTACACCGAATGTTAACGTTCAAAAAGTCGGATAGAGTATTTTTTGGCAAATCCCACGGCAGAGAGGGTAAAAAAGGCATATCCTTTTTGCATATATACCCCGGCGGCGTTAAAAAATGAAAGATATTCATTTGACAACAGTAAATTTGTGAAATATAGTACACTGGCTATCAACCAATCAAAACCCAGGATTCTTACATAAGGTGTAATTATGAAGAAAATTGATAACAGAACAGACAATTCCTTGACAAAACAAAATAATAGACAAACAAAACTTTACATACAAAACTATAAACAAAAATGTGCTGCATTAAATAAATATCAATTTCGAATAAATTTGAGTCGTATCTATCTATACTATTAAACGAGAAGACCTCATTTTGTGTGTCGCTTCTCTTCCTTCCACAATAAATCAATCATCATGCCTCTGTTTCCTATAGGTAACATGCATAGTCGTCTATACTATTAAACGAGAAGACCTCATTTTGTGTGTCGCTTCTCTTCCTTCCACAATAAATCAATCATCATGCCTCTGTTTCCTATAGGTAACATGCATAGTCGCATTTGTCATCCATTCTTATGATTTTTCAGATTGAGTTATTTTGGGAGAAAAACGACAAAAAAGGAGTCCGGATATGATTCCGTCATCAGATTGACTTTTAGTCATAGATTAGACTTCCTGTTTGAAACATGCACAAATACAACCAATCGTATGATAGATAACAAAAATGAAAAATAGATAAGCCAATCAGAGCATTCTCCATATCATGGTGTTTAGATCGCAAGAACCACAACTATTATACCTCATTAGGACAATTATTTTTCGCGTTTATCTACATGTAAACTACGATTATATACTACTTTAATATATAGAGACTCTGTGTTCTGTCAGGGAATTTCTATATGAAAACTACGATTATACTACTTTAATATATAGAGACTCTCTGTATTCTGTCTACTGTTTTTTTTTTTTTTTTTTTTTTTAAATGTTTACTATTTAAGACAACAAATGGAAGTTTTTAACGACCTTGACTGGCTATATAGCCCTTGCACGGTCGGTACTATTTAAGGGGTCATACCAGTTGCATTTATATTAAAATAAGTAAAACATGTGACACAAGTACAACCAATCGTAGAGCGTTCTCCGTATCATATAGAGACTCTGTATTCTGTCAGGGAACTTCTATATGTAAACTACGATTATACTACTTTAATATATAGAGACTCTCTGTATTCTGTCTACTGTTTTTTTTTTTTTTTTTTTTTTTTTTTAAATGTTTACTATTTAAGGGGTCATACCAGTTGCATTTATATTAAAATAAGTAAAACATGTGACACAAGTACAACCAATCGTAGAGCGTTCTCCATATCATGGTGTTTAGATCGCAAAATTCACAACTATTATACCTCCTTAGAGAGGACAAATATTTTTCGCGTTTATCTTCATGTAAACTACGATTATACTACTTTAATATATAGAGACTCTGTATTCTGTCAGGGAATTTCTATGTTAGTATAGAAAGTCCCTGATTCTGTTTACTGTTTTCTTTGAAATGTTTACTATTTAAGGGGTCATACCACTTGCATATATTTTAAAATAAGTAAAACATGCTCAACTTCATCTAAAACTACCTCGATCAAAAACTTTTACCTGAAGTGGGACAGACGGACGAGACGAGACGGACGGACAGACGACCGCACAAACCGGAACGCACGGATGCACAGACTAGAAAACATAATGCCCATAATTGTGGCATAAAAATTTATTGTTAAAAGGGAAAATAGTGATTTGGCAGACCTTTTTCGGGGCGTCGGGATCGGGTGTTTTTAAGCTCGGGATTTGGGGATTGATCCTTACGGGATTCGGGAATATATTTTTCGATTTCGGGATATGAATTTCTTTAAATTCTGCATCTCGGGATTTCATGGTTTTAAGCCCAGGATTTCGGGATCAGGACCCCCTCCGATCGACAACCCCTCAAATTAGCTTTAGTCGGTATTAGTCATTTATACATGATTCAAATCCTACCATTGGCATGTTTTAAAATAAGGCTCTCAAAAATAAAGCACTGATGGATTGTCACAGAAGCATATTTTTTAGACTAATAATGTTCTATATATACAGTTACATTTATTTCATGTTTGAAACGGTGCAAATTTTTAATTTGATTTGACTTTGACCAAAGGAAGCATTGTAGCAAAGGAGAAGAATAATTGTGGTCGTAGGCCAGAAACACGAATATAATTGAATTTAACAGAAAGGAAACAAATATCGGACTTTGGAAAAAAGGAGGTACCTTTTATGTAATTCTCCATACATAATATCTTTTACAAAAAATCATCCTACAACAGTTCACAAGCTGTATATGCCCGCGATTTCGCGGGTGTGTTCTAGTACTATTAAAGGAGGAGACCTCATTTGTACTATTAAACGAGGAGACCTCATTTTGTGTGTCGCTTCTCCTCCTCCCACAATAAATTAATCATCATGCCTCATCATGTCCTATAGGTACTATGCATAGTCACCTTTGTCATCCATTCTTATGACTATTCAGTTTGGGTTATTTTGGGAGAAAAAACGAGAAAAAAAGGTGTCCGAATATTGTTTCCGTTATCAAACCGACTTTTATGTCAGACATGACTTCCGGATTTAACATTGAGAACCAATCGTATGATAGATAACAAAAATGAAAAATAATTTAAGCCAATCAGAGCGTTGTCCGTGTCGTGGTTTTTATATCGTTAGAACCACTACTATTATACCTCGGTTTTAACTTACACATAATTTTCATAAGTACTCGGACGTACGTGGAAAGGACAATTATTTTCGCGTTTATCTGCATGTTTACTATGATAAATATATACTACTATAATATAATATAGAGACTCTATATAATATGGCAGTGAGTTGCTGTCATCAAACCGACTATTAAGTCAGACAGGACTACCGGTTTTAACATTGAGAACCAATCAGAGCGTTGTCCATATCGTGGTTTTTATATCGTAAGAACCACAGTTGACTACTATTGTACCTCGGTTTTAACTTACACATATTTTCATAAGTACTAGGAAAATAGTTGTCCTGTCCCGTCCTAGTACATTTTTTGTACTTATTGCGTTGATAGAGACTCTCCAAATAAAAAAGCAGCGAACGTCTAGGAGAAGGAATTTATAGTTTATAGCAAACACATTTTACCAATAGTTTACTATGTTCATAGTATACAGAAACGCAAAAATAAAGGAATTTAACAGAAAAAATAACAGACTTTGGAAACAAGGGAGAGGGCTTAAACTGTTTCCATGTACCTATGCATTTTGATACCTTTTCTGAAATTCTCCAGATATGAAATCCTTTGCTGGAATTCTCCAGACACAAAATCTCACAAGCTTTATAAATGCCCGCAATTTCGCAGGTGTGTTCTAGTTTAAAGTGAATGCATGGTGCATTAGAATTTGTTCCTTTGATGGTTTTACTCCCATTGTGTCGAAACTTCTGCAGTGTACTTTAAGTTCGCGAGGGTGTCAGTAGTTATTATTTCGGTAAGTATAATGTTTTAAAGACATAATTATATATGCTGTAAACAATATTTTTACTTACTTAGGTTTACTTGGGTTCTCTTGCTGATACATGAACTAAAGTTCTCCTTTATCAGTCTCTCTATTTAAATCTTCTCCACTTCCGTTGATTGTTGATTATAGTCTTCGTACATCATTGTTTGGTTCTTCCAGTATTTGTCTAGTCTATTCTTAAACGTATTTGTGGTTGGTGATGTCACTATAATTTCGGGTAGTGTATTCCATGTTCTCACCACTCGTAGAGCAAAGGAATTCCTTTTCGATTTATATTTTCAATGGAAAGAATGTATCTCCCTCATGCAAACCTCTGATTCCTTGTTTGGATTTTATTAAACTGTTTGCCCCTTTTTCGTTTCATCACCTCTTCTGGAAAAACATTTTAATGTCGAAATGCGGATTTTGTTGAGTAAAATGTGCATCGTTCATATTATTATAAGGAGGAGGAAGATGTGTTCGAATTGTCTGATAGTGAACAGTGACATCCACTGAGGTACCCTGAAAACGTTTTATAGAATAGTTGTATTCCAGATTATTGGGTTTATAATACTCATTCTCGTCCAATATAAAATTTGCCTGTACCACGTCAGGAATATGGTTATCCATTCATTTGATGTGTTTGAGCTTTTGATTTTGCTATTTAATAAGGGACTTTTCGTTTTGAATTTTCCTCGGAGCTCTGTGTTTTTTTGTGATTTATTTTTTTACTATATATGGTTAATCCGCTGCCATATTCTGTATGTGTCTGTCCAAAGTAGCCTGTAGGAGGAGGTTGTCGTTTTTTCATGTCTGTGTTACCAGTAGTCGTTTTAATTTGGCCGTTTGTTTGTTTTTTCATTTGCATTATTTCTTATCTATCATTTTATGTTCCTTTATAGCTACTGTATACTATACGGTATGAGTTACCACTGTTTTCGAAGGCCGTACGGTTGCCTATAATTGCTTGTATACACTTCATTTGAACGTGGAAAGTTTTATACAGATGTTAATTCAACACTACTCTCTAATTGAGGCACTCTCCAATAAAGGTGACAACAACCATTTAGTTGAACATTCTCATTGGAGTAATACGACGAGAGTACATCACTATTGGAGTAGGAACTGATCACTCTTTTAGATTACCTGCGTTCACCTCTGTTTACGTTAAGTGCTGATTGAAAGGGGTTGTCGTTATTTGTAGTTAAGTTTTAAGTGGGGGGGTGCATTATTTTTTTTTATTATTAATATGGTTTTTGTTTCTATATTTACAGTATTGTCTATCCTTTGTTCTAAAAAAAAAAATACATAAGTAACTTTTTATATTCGTTCGTCTTAGGTTTAAAATCAGGTATACATAAAATTGAGAATGGGACTGGGGAACGCATCAAAAGAGAAAACAAAACCCGATCTAAGAGTAGAAAACGACCGGAGGCCCCAATGGGTCTTCAATTCAGCGAGAAAATCCTGCACCTGTAGGCGTGCTTCAGATGGCCCCTAAACAAAAATGTGTACTAGTTCAGTAACAATAATTAAACGTCATATCAATGAAGGCCACACATTGACCTATAATGGTTTACTTTTATACATTGATATTTGGATGGAGAGTAGTCTCATTGGCACTCACACCACATCTTCCTATATCTATATAAAATTAAAATAATACAATGACCAAATTTAAAAAAAAAGTAAATTTGATATATTAGTATAGGATTGGCTGAGTTTGGCTAGTATAAAACACCTGTACCGGGACTTTATTTTAAAAGATAATCTTAATTTCTTAATCTTTTCAAAATCTTCAAAAATGTACTGCTATTGAAATTTTGTTTCCATTTCTCTTATTCCCCGAAAACTTTTCCATATGCAGTGACGTTAAATCTCTCGTTAGTACTTCAACAACCTAAATGCAAGGCAAACCCATGATGAATGATTATGTAGGCATACGTTGAATATATATAGTGTTAATTGGTTCCGAGAGAAGAAGAAATAAAACCCCAAATCATTTGACAACTGTCAAGACAAATTTTAAGTAACCAATAGAAAGTCATCGAAAATATGAAAAAAAAACATCTAGTCCAGTCAAACTAAGATTTAACCTCAGACTAATAGCAACAGAAAATGTTTTAGTTCTAATCTATAGCATTATGCCCTAAATATACACAGAAAAAAGTCCCATAATATCTTTATGGGATTTTTTTAACTTGAGGAAAACTCAAAATCAGCATTTTTAATTTCCAATGGAAATTAACATTGGAAGGGGAGACAACTCCGCAAAAATTAGTCTTTTTTGTCAGTTTTTGGTTGATCTTCTTGAAATTTATGTAAAGTATGATACTTTTATGGGGTTATAAGTGAGTATTTGACTAAATTATATAATCCTCTGCTCGTGAAATGTACAAAACCGAATTGTTTTATTTTTTTTTTTTTTAGCATTTTTCATTTAAGAAATTGCAAATTTGAAGCTTTGTGACCATTTTGAAAAAAATAATGTGGAAATCTGGTATTGTTTATATCTGTATATTTTATTTTTTCAGCATCTTACTTATCTAAAGAAACTTTAAACCACAAAAAGAAGAATACATGCTTAATTATTTTATTAGATTTGAGATTCTTTACTTTGAGATGTTGAAAAATCAAATTGTAAACTAATGAACTACGAAATCTATAGTATTAGCTTGATAAAAGATATGAAAACACCTTAAGAGTTGTTTTTTATACTCTTAAAACCGCTGAAAAATCAAGAAGTATTACATTCTGATGAATAGAAGCGGTAAAGTTATAATTTTTTATCAATTTTTTATAATGCTAAAGATTAAAACTTAAAAATCTTCTGTTGCAATTATTTTCAGGTTAGGGTCAAATTTATGCTAGATTAACTGGACTAATCGCTCTATTCCATGTCTTATCTTCTTGTTTATTGTTGGTGTGTTCCATGATTCTGTACTGTTTTTTTTTTCAGTAGGACACGTTCGGTTAACTTTGGCTATAAAACACGAAAATAAATTGGCAAAGTTATCACTAATTGATTTATCTTCTTTGTCGATTATATGTTATGTATTTTTATAAAATTGAGAATGGAAATGGGGAATGTGTCAAAGAGACAACAACCCGACCATAGAAAAAACAACAGCAGAAGGTCACCAACAGGTCTTCAATGTAGCGAGAAATTCCCGCACCCGGAGGCGTCCCTCAGCTGGCCCCTAAACAAATATATACTAGTTCAGTGATTTTGTAATAAATGTACACAAAACGTGCATAAAGCTTAAGGTACACGAACAATACAATATTGAGGAATATTATAAACCGCTTACATCCACTTCATATGAACTTTGGTTGATAGTTTTCTCATTGTCAATCATACCGCATCTCCTTGCTTTTATGTAGAGGACTTAGTATAGTACATACATGTATCAATTAGTACATGCATTGGTTCAATAATTGTATTACTATTTCAGATCATTTCAAGAAACTCGTTTCATATGACTTCAAGAGAACCGTTACATGTAACGATTGTTAATGACTTATTATAATAAGTGACTAGAACACACCCGCGAAATCGCGGGCATTCAGAGCGGAGTTAAAAAGTATGTAAAGTGTTGTTAGAAGTTTTATACCTCCTCCTTCATTTCCAAAATTCCCAATTTTTGGTTTTCTATCAATTTCAATATGAACATTTATGAACATTTAAGTAAGGAGCCTGTAGTTCAGTGGTTGTCGTTTGTTTGTGTGTTACATATTTGTTTTTCGTTCCTTTTTTGTACATAAATAAGGCCGCTAGTTTTCTCGTTTGAATTTTTTTACATCGTCATTTCGGGGCCTTTTAAAGGTGAGTATGCGGTATGGGCTTTGCTCGTTGTTGAAGGCCGTACGGTGACCTATAGTCGTAAATTTCTGTCATTTTGGTCTCTTGTGGAGAGTTGTCTCAACATGGCAATCATACCACATCTTTTTTTTTTGTAATCAATGAATTTTAGTTTTGTAAAATATTTAATAAATGGAGAATTTCAGAAAAGGTATCAAAAGTTCACATGAATAATTTTAGCGCTTATCTGTATATTACTATATAAATAAAGTGTATTTACTTTCAATTCTTAGTTTAGTAACCGATCCATGGTGGTCAATTGAATAGTATACAGACCCTCTCCATTTAATAAACTCTGAACAGAATTAAAATACACTTTATTCGTACTATTTGTTTGTTCAAAGTATACAGAAAAACGCAAACCGGAAGTATAATCTGACTTAAAATTTCGTCCAACGACGGGACAATATCCGGATGCCTTTTTTCTCGTTTTTCTCCCAAAATAACTCAATCTGAATAATCATATGAATGGATGACAAATGCGACTATGCACTGTATATATAGGACACAGAGTCGTGTTGATTAATTTATTGTGGAAAGAAGAGAAGCGACACCAAAAATGAGGTCTTCTCGTTTAATAGTATAGATGTCCTATGGTTAGATAAAAGACATTTACAAATTCGATATTATGTAATAAAAGTCTTTTAAGGGTACTACTTTAATTAATGGTTTGACTAGAAGTATCTTTGCGACTGTCACCTTCCGGATCACCTAATTTTATCCCAGTTTATGTAAGGTTCGTGGTCAGTACATTAGTACTCATGATATGATTTATTTTTCCATGAAGTTTTCAATCTGTTTTCAGTAGGTGTTTTATTGAGGCTTGTATAGGGTATATTGGGATACGGGATATTTGCCATTTTAATTTTAGGGATATGGGATATTTGTCCTAAAAGTAAATGGGATATGGGATATTGATGCATGATTTATAAGGATATTGAATTTTTAACATGATGAAAAAAAAATAAGTGGAATTTAAAAGTTAAGTACAGAAATATTTACATCTCACTTGATAAAATTGCCCAAAAAAGTTTAATATTAAAGGTCAATTAAGTGCTTTGTTGATTTTAATTGAGTTTATGGTCGTTTTATTTAAAAGTCAATCCAAACCCAAGCGAAAAGCATTGATCTATTTTCGATATTTATATGCTCATATGTACTGATAATTTTTAAAGTAATTTTGTTTTGCTTTCCATACATGATACTTCGTTCCTTATTGTTGATTTTCCTTTTTTGGATAATGATGTTCTTTTGGCACTATCTTACGGTGTTTCTGATATCACAACTCCTCCGCTATGCCCGTGTCTGTTGTAACATTTTGGATTTTAATTAACGAAAAAATCTATGTATTACTGGTAAATTATTAAGTCAGGGATTTCGTTACCACAAATCACTTAAAATCTTTACTAAATTTTAGATTTGGTTTTGAAGTTTAGTTCTACCTGTAGAAAACTTATTTCAAACGGGATAGCACATCCTCATTTTTACTGAGATGTTGTTTACCGTGCCATTGGATGCTGGATGTGTAATGATAGATAATTTAGTCTCAGATGCATTACTTTTTATTAGTTGTAATTGGCTTTGAACTAGCTGTCAGTAACTGCGAGTACTCTCAGATCTGTACTTAGTGTCTTTTTGTTGATGGGATGTACAAGTACTCGGTCTCTGTTTTTGTTAGATGTATTTCTATTTGTATCCATCTGATGAGTTAAGCCTTTTTCAACTGATTTGTATAGTTCGTTCTTATGTTGTTACACCACTGTCCCAGGTTAAGGGGAGGGTTGGGATCTCGCTAACATGTTTAACATCGCCACATTCTGTATGTATGTGCCTGTCCAAAGTCAGGAGTCTTTAATTCAGTGGTTGTCGTTTGTTGCTGTGTTTCATATTTGTTTTTTGTTAATTTTTTTATACATACATTAGGCCGTTAGTTTTCTTGTTTGAATTGTTCTACATTTGTCATTTCAGGACTTTTTATAGCTAACTATGCGGTATGAGCTTTGCTCATTGTTGAAGGTCGTACGGTGACCTGTAGTTGTTATTTTCTGTGTCACATGGTCTCTTGTGAAGAGTTGTCTTATTGACAATCATACCACATATTTTTTTATATTATATGCTCATATGCATTCATAATTTTCTTGAAATAATCATAGATTTTTGTTAGATGTATCCATCTGATGAGTTAAGCCTTATTGTTGTCAATGTTTCTATTTGTTTTGATGCTTTATATGATTACAGGATATTTTCTAGTGTTTTACCTCTTATTATACCTGGCGAGGATCTTCAGAGGTCTCCACGTTTCACAGATTGCTCTGATGTGCAACGGCTGTTTTGCCAGACAAGCTGGGGCCGAGGGACGTCAGAGCACGTCCCATATCAAAAAGTAGATATTTCGCGGTATAAACCATGTTAATAATGAATAATTACTAAATAATCAATGTAAATTAATATATTTTCTTTCTATTATTGGTGTTGTGAGGAAGGAAATTAAAAAAAAGTAACAAAAATATTGGGATCTATGTAATTCATAAAGTTCAAGATCACAGAGTCAAATGTTGTGTTATTTCTTTGCAAAACAAGGGCTGTGCAAATTTTGCCTGCTGTACAAATATTGCATCAGTTAAGTGTAATGTAGGTACATTAGCAGAAAGCTTTCTTGTGTTAAATTTTGAGTTATTGAACTTGCATGCTAAATATCCACTTTTTGATATGGACGTGCTCTGACGACCCACAGTCTCAGCTTGTCTGGCAAAACAGCCGTTGGATGTCAGAGCAATCTCGGACAAGAGACAGGGTTGAGTCCTTCTGTTCTCTCCAACATAGGTTAACGTGTAGGATGAAGTTTCTTATCAATGAATGTAATTTTACAGTCATATGCATCACGGTTTGAACAATTAAAAAAAAGTCTGAAATTAGACCCCTTACACTAAATTTATCGTTTAAGATCACATAAAAAGAGATTGTTATACAAGGCTCTAAGATGGAACACTTCATCTTTTGGACACATATATTCTTATTTAACACTGGAAGTATGCACTGTAAATTTCCTTTAACCCAGTTTGTTTTCCCAGTCAAAATTGTTGAAGTTGTGATGATGAGGAAAAAACAGGGCTTGGGAATGAATGTATAATGAATTTTTGGGATATTTCAAAATAGTTTTAGGGATATGGGATATTTGTAAAAAATATTTATTGGGATATTAGGGGTAAATATTATAGGGATACGGGATATTGAGATAAAAACTTAATGGGATATGGGATATTGATACCCCCCCTAAACAAGCCTCTTTATTCTATATTGTCCCTTTGATAACACCCCACTACCATACTGAATATTGATATAAATCAGCAGTGATGGCTTCATTGTTATGTTATTTTCTACCTAGACACATTTAGTTTTTTTCTTTCTTTCTTGAAGTTATCCTTATAATAACGAAATATTATAAACCATTAAACAATCATGAAATAGGCTCAGTAATGATGTTTCAACGAAGCCGTATCTGCATGCGACTCAACATTCTACACAATTAAGATGCTTTCAATCAACAGAAAGTTGTTATGATTGAAAAGAATGATCTCATGAATTATATCCTGATATCCAACGAGCGAGTTTGGATAAAGAAAGTTTATATATTTACCCTGATGGAAATGGCAGAAAGAAATATCTGTGGTTTTTAAGACAGTATCGTTTGATGTATACATACATACATATTTGGATTAAACGTTGAAGAAAGAAAAAAACATAACAAAACAATGATTAATTTCATTATTTCTATTTACTTTAGTAAATTAAATTCTTTTGAGAAAGTTTGCGTATGAATTTTTTTTTATTAAAAATGTAGTCATACGAAATGATGGATAGCTGTCGTGTTCTACATTTTTATATTATTTCAAAGATTTAATTAATCAATTTAATAACAAGGGGAAGTGTAAAAACTACCTGGAAAGTGTCAATTTGTTAATTAGCATATTTATTACGCTCTTAACTTTTGTCATATAATACAAGAATGTGCAGCTGATTGATTCGTTTTCGTTCTTTTTTATTTGAGGAGAGAAATTTATTCAATATGGTATGTTTAAAATATTATATGCATTTATATGTATATTTTGTATAAGTACGTGAATATTGTGTATTTTTCAAATATTTAGAAATTTTATAATGTCTTTTTGAAGCTGTATAATTGATATTGTCTTGTCTACAGGACTTGTGGGAAACATTTTCGCAGACAGTCACTTTGACGAAATCTTTCGTTTTTTCACTTCATTGAATTTCATCAAATTAAATTATTTATTTAAGGATGTGAAGAGACTCGCATACGTTCAACTTTTATGATGATAATTTATAACCGTGTATGGATCCAATGGTTTCTGCGTTTTCAAATTGATGTTATACAATTAATATATATAGTTTTCAAGTTACTATGAACATGGCGATACGGAGTTACAAACGTACTATTAATTTGGTCTTAGATGCATGTTTGTTTTTATTAGTTGCTATTGGCTTTGTACTAGCTGTCAGGCAAGTACCCTCAGATCTGTACTTATTGTCTTAGGATGTAAAAGTACCCGGCCACGTCCAATATGTTTTTTTTTTTTTTTTTTTTTTGTTAAATGTATTTCTATTTGTCACGGTTTTCTCGTTTGAATTGTTTTACATTTGTAATTTTGGGGCTTTTTATAACTGACTGTGCTGTACGGTGACCTACAGTTGTTAATTTCTGTGTCATTTTTGTCTTTTGTGAAGAGTTGTCCCAAGGTCAATCATGCCATATCTTCTTTTTAATAGTTATTAATAACATTACATTAAAAGTGAACAGTACAGTTAAATTGAAATGGGTCGTGGTTTTGTTTGTAATTTCATTTAGAACCTACTGAGTATTATCAGCAATTTGCCTTGCAACAGTTCCAACTAAGTACCTTATTTAAGAGTAGTCTGCATTCAATCAGACGTTAAAAAAGTGAGGTGATAAATACCAAAGGGTCAAACTCATAAGTAAAAAATAAACTGACAACGCTATTGCAAAAAACGAACGAAGACAACCAACAGATAACTAACACAAAATAGAAAACTCAAGACTGAGCAAAATGAATAATGTAAAAACTTAGGTGTGATATCAGAAGCTTCGGAAGGATTAGTAGATCCTGCTCTACTAGTGGCGCCATTTGTGTTGATCATTGAAGTATAAATACGGTGGCATGTTTGTTTTAGAAGGTCACATTTCGATGGAAAATGACTGTGGTATGACATTTGGAACATATCCGTCACCATCAATGATGCCAACTCGTGACGGCGTCCGTAAAATTTTAAATACGTATTCACATTTGCACTATTGAAAATAATAAATTGTGACAGCTTCAGGTTATTCTCACATGGTGTTGAACTACTTTAGAAGCTTGAACCACTTAGTATAACGTACTGTTCTGTCACACGTCAAATGATTGCACCTGTTTTGGTGAAATTAATCCTTTTTTTCAGGAAAAGGCGTTACATAAAATAAATTAACACTAACCACACAGGAAATAAAAACCAAGACAAAATGCATCATTAAAAACATTGTGTTTTACTTTTACAACATATGGACATGTTGGAGGTTTGGAACTTATTTAGAGTTAACAAAATTCAACAAGAAATGCCACCTCATGACAACGTTGTCAGTTAGTGCCATGATATACTAACCTGCTTGCAAGTTGAATGAAATAAAACTCCAGTGTTCATGCTTTGCAATTTACTTGCAATTCCTGGTAAGCAAAAGACTCACGATATGTATTTTAATCGAATTGGTCTGGTTGCTGTATTTAAATTAAGTGCTTTTAAATTAGTTTTGTGAAATCATATTGCCTTATATGCGTATCTGTTTTTTTGCATTATTATGCTTATTTTATTTAACTCTGAGTGCATTATATTCTTATGTTGTACAACGTTCTTTTATTGTGTGTGTATTTGTCTTGAGTTTAATGCGTTGTTTATATGTTATTACTAAATTTTGAATATCGACGTTAAAAAGCAAGCCTCGACTTTTCGGACAAATATACAAATTTCCCATTAACGCATGTTAGTTTTGGTTTATGCAACAAGTCAAATCAAATTTTAATATTCTGCAGATTGTATTTTACATAAAATGAGAATGGAAATGGGGAATGTGTTAGAGACAACAACCCGACCATAGAACAGACAACAACAGAAGGTCGCCAATAGGTCTTTTCAGTGAATACTTTGACTTTTCGGATAAATATACCAATTTTCAAGAAACCGCAAACTTCAATATTCTACAGTAATTTGATGTGGGTACTTTCGGATACATATTATGACAAATAAAAACGAGCAACACTACAACCCGAATGCATATATCTCTTCCCCCTTAATTCTAAAATATATTTGTTTCTACTTCCAGATAATGGTGCCTAGAGTATCCGTTTTGTTTGCCTTATTCTTCGTTTGTAAAGTTAATGGTAAGTAAAACATGACATGGGATACATACATTAACACGAAACAATATATATTTAGAAAAATATATAACAGTGTTTATCCGTGGTTTTCAGTGATACATATCGAATAACACACTAAAAACGATTTTTTTTACCATACACAATACAAGGGATTTTTTTATCCCACAATGTGTACCTCATTAACTTAATATAGGAATAAAGATATAGATTAGTATTAATCAAGTTGATATTAGTTTTAAAAGCTCAATTATTGATTAATTGATTGTTGCAATTGCTTGCTTAACTTTAGTGGCTAAACTATTTCATGTAATTTGAAATTTCACCCAATGAGAGTAGTTCAAAGTTAATTTTTACACCATAAAGCCAGTAAACTTAACTGACACCATATAATGGAAACACTGTGATATCTGATGAAAGTGATGAAAAAACATAAAGGAAGCAAAGAAAATACGACTTACTAAAATACAACAGATCGCTAACACATTGTCTTCTTTGCGACGATCTCAGAGATGCCATTGCAAAAGCAAGTACGGCATACATCCAGTTCATATAAAAAAAAAACTGAACATTACTTTGTGCCTAACCATCAATCTTTTTGTATGTTCAAATCAGGTCAGTAGTATATATATTCTTGTTGTTCATCACATTTTAGTAAGATATTTAACAGGGGTATGTTATTAACTGACTATGCAGCATTCCACACTAATATACACATGTTTGGGTCGATTCTAGTGAGCTGCAATGATAGGAACATCTTTACTTAGGTACATACATGTTGAATCAATCTTAACAGTCTTAATATAAGGATTGTTGAATCAAGACAATTAATTTTATGATATATTTGAATTATATTTACTGTTATTTTTGCAGCTCAGCGTTCTGTCAAAAAGTTCAGTAGCAAGAGTAAGTCAAATGCTTCAGCTTCCAAATCCACACTATCAGAAGTTGTCAGTAGTAGAAGTGTACCAGTGGTTCAGAATTCTGATTTCGGTTTAGCGAGTGCTTCTAATAAACTATTCCCATCACAAATGCAGAGCAATTCTTTTAGGGACATTGTAGATTTGACACACAACCGAAACAGAAACGCTGGCTTAGATCGTCAAAACAATCAACTACAAACACTTCTGGATTTAAATGACATTACAGCTATGGAAACATCTATTAAAGATCCGACAGTCCCAAATCTGTTTTCTCATACATCAGATTTACAGAGGTCACAAGAGAAGTCGGTGCTCGGAGGTGAAAATTCACGAAGCACAACGAAAACAGAAACAAAAGTAACAAAGACTTCGACTGTTCAAAGGGTAGAGCCTCAACCTATTCCAAAGCCTTCTACAAATTCTATGCCAATGATTATTCCATTTAATGTAAACGGAAACTCTGACAGAGTACCAATTAATCCAAACAGCCCCGAAGCAGTCTGGATAGAAACGCAAAATTCTATTATAGACACAAGGAAAAGTCCATCATTGGATCAAAATTCTATAAATTTGTCACCTAATCAGGAAATACATAGAGGATTACCTAACGCCAATACGGAACCAGAAACTTCTCAAAATAGAGAAACTGAGTTGTTAAATAACTTTCTGCAACCTTTAATTCCACGTGGTAATCCTCCTCCAGAAAGAATTACTCCTGGCTCATTCGGATTATCACTTCGAAACAGAAATATGGCCCAACTGGTCAGTGGTTTGGCGACTAGACCACAGCCACGAAGGCCGAGACAGATTGCTATCGGAAGAGAATCTGACAAACCAATTAGGGGAATAATTGTAAGTCAATCAAATATCAACCAAGAGCAAAGACCAGCTAATGGCATAAACACAAGTAATCTGGAAAAGAAAACATCACAAAACCAGAAACCCGAAAAACAAATAACTAGTGGACTAGGAAAAATTAAAAATTTGTTCGATACAAATAGTGTGCAGGATTTTGGATTATTGAGTCGGTCAGTTAAAGACGGACTAAGTACCGGAGAAACAAATAGTTTGGATGGATCAACTGCTCCTTCCTGGGTTCAAACAAATAGTCAGGAAATAGGACTTTCACAATCGGAAAAAGGCGTTCCCATAACAAGTTCACGACAAGAAACAAGATCTTTAACAGATAACCCAGAAAATTCTCGTCTTGATCCAACTGTAAGTAACGAATTCAATGAATTTCCACTTTTCCCTGGTATTCCAGGCAGCACAACAGATTTTGGTAATCAAAATGACATTGGTGGATTTGAAGCCCCTAACCAACAGATAATTACAGGCGTCGAAGCATTAAACAATCAAAACATGGGTTCAATGCGAAATAATGTTAACGATCAGAGTGGAAATGTTATTGGTGACAAAGAAATAGAAGAATTGATCAATCGTGTAGTTTCTAGTGTCGATCCAAATCCTTTTCCGGGTGTTCCAGTACAACCACAAGAACAAACACAGAATGGTGAAACAGGATTAGCAGGAGAGTCAAATCCGGGACAACTGAATACTCCATTCGAAAATGGCATGTTGATGCAAAACCCTTTTGAAAGCGGTTCTCAGAGTCCAAGAATGGTCCCAAGTGCACCAGTTTTAAGTAATAATGGACGCCCATCCTCCCTAGACAACACGCAAACACAAAATAATGCAAACCCGTCTGCTCGCGTTTCTGGTACAAATGTTCCAAATCGACCTAGAAGTCCGTCTCAGCGAGGTCGTATAGGACCAAGTAATAATGGTTTAGTACCAAGACCAAGACAAGCGTTACCTAATAGAAGACCTACTGGATTTACCAGACCTGCAAATAGAGGTCAAATTAGAGGTTCAACAACAAATAATCAACCTGTGGTTAGAAACATGCGTAATCCTGGTAACCGAAACTTTGGTCGTATAAATCAGAATCGGGGATTAAATAATATTGTAAATCCTAGACCACAAATTTCTCAAGGTCCGACTAGGATGCCAAATAATGGAGCTCGACCTATGCCTTTGAATAATTTTCAAAATAGTAATACTCGTCAAAACGTACCTAGCAATTCACAAGGTCAAACTACTTCTCGTCTCCTAAATGCAATAAATAATGCGTTTCGTAACAATAGGGGGCCGCCATCCAATACAGCTCAACGAAACAACGTAGTTCAGCCAACTAATTCACTACCACAAAACAGAAATAGATTCGGCCAGGAACCTTCAAATGTGGTTGAGGAAAATAGACTGTTGCCTAATCTCCCAACTTCACCAATAGAAGCTAGAAGAGCTATACGTAGGATACAACAAGCTCGCACACTGCAAGAAATTCAACAAAGTCAGCAGACGTCACAACAGAATGAGGTAACAGACCTTTCCGGACCAGTAGGTCAAATTGCATCCAGGGCTTTAAACCAAAACAACGAAGCAAATCTTTTAAGACCATGGCCTCCGGTTAATCAACAGATTAGATCAAATTCTTTGCAGGAAAATCTGTCACGGAATCAAAATTCAAGTAGTGCTTTTCGAAATTCAAATGTAATAAATCGTCTATTGCAATCAATTGATTTGCCAAAGAATTTACCAGTGGGACAAATAGGTTCGTATATGATACTTCCTTTGGGGACAACGAATAATATGACTTTACCTAGAAATGCCGGTAATGGTAGAAGGTCACGTCAATTGTCTGCAATAAGTTCTCAGCTAGCTTCAGTGTTAAATCAAATAGTTTCTCAAAACAGTAATGTGCGTAGGTTGCAACCAAACCCGTCAAATGTACGAGTTCCGACACGGCAATCAGCCACTCAAAGGCGAATTATTCCAAACCAACAACGGCGGACTAATCAATGGACAAATCGTCCTCAAGCAAGGACACAGACTAGTCTAAACAGTGAAACACTAAGAGCTTTGCAAACAATCTTAGGGCTCTTCCAAACAAGACTATCGTTAACACAAGCCCAACGACAACGTCTTCAAACTGATTTACAGAATATTGTACTTAATCGAATGCGTCCAACAGCTGGTCAACCCTCACAACAACGTCGTCCAGTGTTACCAACAAATATGGTTCGACAAATAGGACCACAAGCAAATGGTCAAAACTTTAGAACAAGTAATTCTCAGGCGCAAACTAGATCACAAACAAATGGTTTGCCAAGGACAAATAACCAGCAACCACCAGTTGCAAACAATCGGCGACGGACAAATGTATTTTAATTTTGTGTTCCATTTGAACATTTTGTAACTATTGAGTCGATGTAATATTTGAAGGGACTTACATTACTTACATGACCAACAATCGTGATACACTCCCTCAGTTGTTTTTATTAGATTGAAGATAATATTTTGCCAAAAGAACATGAATATAATAAAAACCATTGCATCATGTGTATATGAAAGTCGAAAAAGAAATAATTCATATCTTTTAAAAATATCTCAACGTAAATTCAAATATATAATATTATACGTGTATTGTTAATTTATAGAGAAGAGACGGTTGTGAATTTTAGTAAGCAATGTAGGTTTTATACAAACTAAGTATGTTTTTGGTAATTTTTTTAAAAGAGTTGTTCTCCTCTCATTTAACGATTTCCAATGCTTTTTTTCATAAGGATTCTAATTCGCTGAATCCATAATGGTGACTTGGAAATACAAATAAGATATGTTTTCTTCTTTCGACTGAATCTATTGTTAATTTGTTCCTGAACATGCATGAAATATTTGTCACTGGACGTTAAGATTGCATCACAAGAAAGCAATCAATCCACGATGTAGTTTGAAAGGTACAACAGAATCATAAACTGTGAGAGATTAAACTTATTGTAACTAAATATTGTTTCCAATTATGTTTTTTTTTTTTTTTTTATTTTACGTGTTAATTTTTTATGTTTTGAATTGTCATTTATTAAATATAACAATTATATCAAGGAAATACAAGTGACAATGATGACATTATGATTGCTAATCGAATGAAATTAAATTTATAATAAACATTTGTAAATACAAAGGGGTCACGCAGGTGTACAGACACTGATTATAAAAGATAAACAAGGAATTGTACGAACCAAATGCAAGAGATGTCACTATCTACAGTACTATTCCGAAGGTTTTGCTAGGTCCCTAGGCCTACACAACGCATATTATTAAATATAGATGTATATATGTGTTCACCGAGAAAATTCCGTGTAAAAGATTTAGAATAACATGAATAACGTGTAGTTCTTTCGTAATTGTAAAAGCTTATATTTCACATTCAAATTAGCCAAACTCAAATTAAATCCTTTTATTATTTTTTGTCAGGCAAATTAAAAAAAAACCAATAAAATCAACACTCCGAACAAGAATTCCTTTTAGCGGCCATAAAACGGCAATCATCGAATCAAAGATTATTATTAGTATGCCACACACGCGTTTTGTTGAAAATAGAGACTTTATTATTTATAATACATGTATAAATGTATTTTGTCACACATCTCTTTACGTAATAGAATGCGAGAATACATTAAATATTATTCAATAGTATGTGTACAAAGGCGAATCAACATTGCACGACCATGATAATGATACTAACCACTCGGATCTCCCCCAGCCTTAATTTAGTTTTTAACCGCAATAGTTCAATAATATATGGGTTATACGCCGACGAGACAGCAACCAAACGACACAAAGAAATCAAGATGCAGATGAAAAGCATTAGAGAATTTTTAACTGGGCTGTTTCTTGGCGTAAAGAGAGGAACGCTATTTTATCTATGTATATAGAGGTAAACGTGTGGTCTTCAACAATTAACGCGTGTCCACACTATAATCTACGGATTTAGTCAAAAGTAGGGAAAATCAAGAGCTCATTAAACATATCAAGGCCTCTATGATTCGAATTTTTGGTATCGAGGATCACTTGATGACATTTTAGCTAGGGTATTCTGATATATCTTTGAGTGTCCAAATTTATTTCAGGACCTCCATAATTCACCTAATGGATATCCTGTGTAGGCCCTGTAGATAACCATGGTGCTCTATAACTATTTGGGATATCCTGATGTATTTCAGAACCTCCCGAAAAAAGTAGTGTTTATTGATTATTTCGGGATATCCTCAAATCGAGTTATGGAGCTTTTCCTACTATCCAATAACATAGCAATGATGTCAAAACTTAAATCGAGCATAGACAGGCACATGTACATCTGGTGGCGTTCAAATAGTTGTTGTCTTGTTGATGCGTTTGTGGTATCAACAGTTTCTCTCCATCTTCAATACTTTTGCCAAAACCTAAAAGGGGTTTAAAACAACGTCTGTAACACTTGAATTGACAATTTTGGCCATACTTGACATTTTTGTAGAAAATTTCTTGCTGAAAACAGGTTTACTTTTTTATCTAGGGTTTTAGCCTAAAATGCAACAAGAGTGCACACACTGAAAAGTCTCGCGTTCTTTACTAATCATTGATATTATGTTGATAGTCTTAAATATAAAGCTTTATTACAACTCACATAAACTTAACATTAACCAAGATAACTAAACATTGACCAATGAACCATGAAAATGAGGTCAAGGTCAGATGAATAATGCAAGACAGACATATACAGCTAACAATTCTTCCATACAACAAATATAATTGACCTATTGCTTAATTGTTTAAGAAAAACAGATCAAAACACAAAAACTTAATACAGAACAATGAACACTGACATAATTAAAGATCATTAGATATTTCCATACACCAAATATAGTTGACCTATGGCATATAGTATTAGATAAAAAGTTCAAAACTCAAAAACTTAACTTTGACTTCTGAACCATGAAAATAAGGTCAATGTCAAATGACATATGCCCGCGAGACATGTTACAATCATTCCATACAACAAATATAGTAGACCTATTTCATAAAGAAAGAGAAAAACAGACTAAAACACCAAAACGTACTATAACTACTGAACCATGAAAATGAGGTCAAGGTCAGATGACACCTGCCAGTTGGACATGTACATTTTACCGGCCTTCCATACACCGCATATGCGAGGCCTATAATTGCTTATAGTATCCAAGATATGGACTTGACCACCAAAACTTAACCTTGTTCGTTGATCCATGAAATGAGGTCGAGGTAAAGAGAAAACTGTCTGACAGGCATGAGCACCCTGCAAGGTACGCGGATACCAAATATAGTTATCCTTTCACTTATAACAAGAGAGAATTAATTTGAAACATTACAAAAAATCTGAACTTTGTTTTTGTTTTTCAAGTGGTCACTGAACCATGAAAATGAGGTTAAGGACATTGGACATGTGACTGACAGGAACTTCGTTACACGAGGCATCTATATACATAAGTATGAAGCATCCAGGTCTACCACCTTCTAAAATATAAAGCTTTTAAGAAGTTAGCTAACACCGCCACCGCCGGATCACTATTCCTATGTCAAGCTTTCTGCAAAAAGTTGCAGGTTCGACAAAAATCGATAACAATCATCTATACTATTAAACGAGAGGACCTCATTTTGTGTGTCGCTTCTCTTCCTTCCACAATAAATTAATCATCATGCCTCTGTGTTCTTTAGGTAACATGCATAGTCGCATTTGTCATCCATTCTTTTGAGTTATTTTGGGAGAAAAACGACAAAATAGGTGTCCGGATATTGTTTCCGTTATTAGACTGACTTTTACTCATAGATAAGACTTCCGGTTTTAAACATGCACAAGAACAACCAATCGTATGATAGATTATAAAAAAATGAAAAATAAATAAGCCAATCAGAGCGTTCTCCATATCTAGGTTTTTAGATCGCAAGAACCACAACTATTATACCTCCTTAGAGACAATTATGTTTTCGCGTTTATCCACCTGTAAACTACGATTATACTACTATAATATACAGAGACTCTCTGCATTCTGTCTACTTTTTTCTGAAATATTTACTATCTAAGGGGTCATACCAATTGCATATACATTGAAATAAGTAAAAAACATGTGGAAACAAGAATGTGTCAATAGTATACGGATGTCACATCGGTACTATCATTCACTATGTTGAGTGGACCGTGAAATGGGGTAAAAGCTCTAATTTGGCATTAAAATTAGAAAGATCATAATCATAGGGAACATATTTACTAAGTTTCGAGTTGGTTGGACTTCAACTTAATCAAAAACTACCTCGACAAAAACTTTAACCTGACGCGGGACAGACGGACGGACGAACGAACGAATGGATGAACAGACTAGAAAACACAATTCCCATAAATGGGGCATAAAAAAATATTGCTGAAAGTGAAAACTTTAACCTGAAGCCGGACAGAAGGACTGGCGAACAGACTAGAAAACATAATTCCCATAAATGGGGCATAAAAATTTATTGTTGAAAGTGAAAGTAGTGATTTGGCCAAAATGAAAGTAGGGTAGAGATTAGAGGGAGGCAGGACTTATTCGGAACGTCGGGATCGGGTGTTTTTAAGCTCGGGATTACGGTATTGATCTTTACGGGATGCGGGAATATTTTTTTTTTTAATTTCCGGATGTCGGGATATGAATTTCGTTAAAATACGGACCTCGGGATTTCATGTTTTTAAACCCGGGATTTCGGGATCAGGGCCCCTCAGACCATCCCTCAAATGAGCCTTAGTCATTTATACAAGATTCAAATCCTACCATTGGCATTTTAATAGGGCTCTCACAAGGAAAAGCACTGATGGATTGTCCTAGAAGCACATTTTATTAGAATAATAAGGGTCTATAAGCAGTTTCATTTATTTCATGTTTGAAGCGGTGCAAATTTTAAATTTAATATGACTTTTACCAAAAAATGCATTGTGGCAAAGGGGAAGAATAATTGTGGTACAAGGCCAGAAACACGAAAAATAATTGAATTTAATAGAAAGGAATCACATAACGGACTTTGATACCTTATATGAATTTCTCCAGTCATAATATCTTTTACAAAAAATCCTACAACAGTTAACAATCTGTATATGCCCGCGATTTCGCGGGTGTGTTCTAGTTAATAATAAAAAGGACAATAACTTGTATTTTAAAAAAGGTTGATTTCGAATTTCAGCTCTTTGGACATATTTGTAGACATAGAACTGGCAAACGTTTTTTTTTTTTTTGCCATTTAGAATTTCTCTCTATCTATCTAAAAAAAAATATCATTAATCAAGGGCATTAACTCCTATTAGGATTCGGCTGACGATTACAGCTATGATGACTTATCTGTAGATTTTATCTTGCCATGTTGGGTCATTTTGCTGGTTAAAAAGCCTTTTACTAGTAAATTATTTCAAAATTATAGGCAAAAGTGAGAAGAAAAGGTCAGGAAGGAATTCCTACATTAAATCAGATGACTAATTTTTATTTTTACTAAATGAATGGTAGAAAAATCTTGATATTCTGCACTTTTCTGCCCATGACAGATAATCTATAGATATTTGGAATGGTTTTCAATTCAAACAAGTATATTCAGGACACTCAAAATTTTGTCTATTAATAATGGAATTAATCTATATTCTCCCAAGCTGTACTGAAAGATATCCGATAAAAAAGCAAATTCAATCTGATAATGGAAATAGATTAGATTGTCTTGGTGATGATGTTTAGGTGGGTTTAAATATTTTGAATTTCAATAATTCTAAGTTTCTTTTGCTTAGAAAAATTGAACCGAGTGGCAGATTCTGCATCTGTGTCAACGTAAACACTGAAGAGATTAAATTTATTGTGAGTGACCATTTGTGACCTAGGGATTGTTTACTATTATGGACGATACTAATAACATAGTACTTTTACTAAACATGAGACCAGGAAGGCTCAATGTTATTAAAACATGTTAAGTATAAAAAATATATTGGGTGCTCTTTGTGACCATGCGATCGAAGGGCTCTTAACCATAAAGAACGGTAGTGTTTAGGTGTAAAGAAGAAAGTCTCTCTTTTCCCCTCTATCATCCTTCATAATAAAACCTGATGACATGTATTGATTCAGTTTAATCATTCGTTATTCGTCACAAAGAATATTTTTTTTTTGTTATGTATTCTAACTAGCGTGGCTATGTATGTATGTCCTTCGAGATTCCGCCAGTTTAGACGCACTCCTTGATTGACTGCAAGGGTACAGCGGATCCATGTACACTCCCTAAGGATTAATGGAGATGTGTCCTTTACAATATTATCCCATCACCAGAACAATCCCCAGCCAACACCGCCCAAGGGAGCATGTAGGACATCGGGAAGTCTGGTAACGTATTATGGTGGAGGAAGTCGAAGTACTCGGAGAGAACCACCTGGCTTCTCGGCGGGAACAGACAACCCGAAGAGATTTCACAAGATTGATCTCCTGGTCAAGCTGGGGACAACTTTAACCTACAGAGGCCCCCGAAGTATCCATCTAGTTTAATTCCGGTCTGGATACCAGAGATGAGTGTGGGAGGATGAAAATCATCCTATTGATGTACTGAAAATTCGACGCAAGACAAGCACTTTGCTGTTTATATACTATATAGATATAAGAAGATGTGGTGTTAGGGTCAATGAGACAACTCTCCATCCAAGTCACAATTTGTAAAAGCAAACCATTTTTGGTCAAAGTACGGCCTTGAACATGGAGCCTTGGTTCACAACGAACAGCAAGCTATCTCTACTACTTACTAGGTTCAGGAAAAGTTGTGATTGTGATTTTAAAAACCCGCCCAGTACACAGGGACGCTATATTAGTCGGTGACGAACTTTAACTTCGGTGTTACTTTTTGACATGCGTTTTTAAAAGAGAAGGTTATACATGTTAAGGAAAGTTCTCAATTCAAAATTGTTTTTGAAGTGGAGTGTATCATTGCGGCCAAAAATATGAATGACAATTTTCGTTGTGAACACTGGTTTGACCATATCCACCTGATGCAAAGAAACGTATTTATATATCTGTATGCATGATGATAATAAGATGACGTTTTTTGTTTTTATAATATTGACTTTTGAACTGTGGTGGATAGTTGTCTCATTGGCAATCCTAACACATCTACTTATTTTCATATCCGTATTGTATAGAGTTAACATAGAAATATGACAGACAATCCCTTGCTATTAAGGTATGGTGTTCTATACTGAAGCTGGATGTATAAGAACAGAGCCTCGAAGGGTTCAAAGGGGGGTATTTTGCCCATACCAAGCACACATTGTCCATTCATTTTCTTATGGCAGTCCATATATCGAGCTCCTCCTACTTTGCATAATTTTCATATGATACTTAATTATAATCTATATATAAAAAAAGAAGACGTGGTATGATTGCCAATGAGACAACTCTACACAAGAGTAAAGCCAATCCCCCTATAATTTTCTATGTTCAGTGGAGCATGAACATGGGACAAAATATCTAATTTGGCATTGAAATTAGAAAGATCGTATCATAGGGAACATGTGTACAAAGTTTCAAGTTGATTGGACTTCAACTTTATCAGAAACTACCTCGACCAAAACTTTAACCTGAAGCGTGACGAACAGACGGACCAGAAAACATAATGCCCATAAATGGGTCATAAAAATGAACTATAAAAACAAATATGTAACACATAAACACACGACATTCACAGAATTACAGGTTCATGACTTAAGAACGAACTATATATATAAAAATCAGTTGAAAAAGGCTTAACTCATCAGACGGACAAACATAAGAGTGGGCGTGGCCGGATACTTGTATTCTAATCCATGTTATGCTTGAAAGAATTGCCACTGAACGTTCAGCAAGCACACATCAAATTGTTATTATGTGCAATATATACAAATGAACGTAATTTCTGAGCATTTTATCATAGCTGACTACGTGGTATGGGTTTTTGGTCATTGTTGAAGTCCGTATGGTGACCTATAATAGTTGTTATCTTCTATGTGAATTGGTCTCTGGGGGAGAGTTGCTTCATAAACCATGATACTTCATCTTCCTATTTCATTTTATATGCCACACATCTCTCCAACCTTTGTAAATGAAACTTTACTTTGATAAAGTTTGCCAAAGACAAAATATTAATTTCATGGTGAACAGTTTTATTTGAAGGACCTGAACATCGCAGTTGTATCAAAACAACCACGATACTAGTAGCTGTGAATAAAATATGGAAATCAGTTTTCTTTAAAAAATATAATGCTAATACTAGCAAACGGTGTCAACTATCAGGACTTGTTCCAGTATCAGGATAGTCTAGATCACACATTCATAAAGTTATTACTACATTTTCCTGGATACATATGCATGTATGGCCATCACAGCTTTCAGCACACATTTTGTGTTAACAAGAATGCACAAGCTCAAATGTCTCACCTGCTTCACCATTCATGATTGATTTTATGTTGATATTTCTAAAGGTTTTATAAGTTAATTTTACTACAAATATTAGGAAAAAAAATAATATTATAAATGATCATGAAAATGAGGCCAAAGTCAGATAAATCAATCGGTGCCAGTACAGTGTACTGTGGCAGAACCAGATTTTTTTATCATTGAAAAAGGGGGAGGGGGTTGGCATAGACTGCCAAAAAAAGGCTAGCTCCAGCTAACCCATATATATGAATAACCAACCAATGATCCCTCACCCTAAATATGACTCTTTTACAATCATCCAATCGACCAAATATTTTTAAATACATTTAGTTTCAAGATAGAACCATGAAAATGAGGTTAAGTTCAGATAAACCCTGCAAGACAGGCATATTTGTTTTTCATTCTGAATCATTATTTGGTACATAAATCATGGCATTAGTTTTTTTTTTTATTTGAATTGTCTTAAATTGATCATTTTTCATTTTGAGGCCTTTTATATCCAACTATGCAGAATAGGTTTTACTCATTGTTGAAGGTCGTATGGTGACCTATAGTTATTTCTGTGTTAATTGGTCCCTTGAAGAGTGTTTCATTTACATTAAACAACCATGTCACATTTTCTTATTTAATAATTCTATTTATACATTTAATAATCATTCCATACACCAAATACAGTTGACATATTGATTACACATTGTAGTATATTAAAGAGGACTTAATTACTATTGACCAATGAACCATGCAAATGAGGTCAATGACAACTGCCAGACAGACATGTACTCCTTACATTTGTGAATCATTGCATACATATAGTTTATATTCTACATGTACATGTTTTATCTGATTTCATGATAAGTAATCTGGATCATTATCATGATTATGATACTGTAAGTTCAGAAATTATAGTGATGTTTTAATAAATGCAAATAATGTGACAGGGTGCAATAATAAGAACCCACATTCCGACAACTGAATTAATAAATATCTTAATGCAGAAATTTTTATTATTGTATAGCAATATAATATTTCCCACAGAACGTAACCAAAAGTTAGCGTGCAATAAATTCTAATATTGCACTAGTGCAATAAATCTTCAAAATTCATGACGTCATCAACGTTTAAATCTTAGTTTAAACCAATTTTTACTTTCAAATATTATATTACTATACAATAAAAGGGTTATTGCATGAATATTAGGGAATATTGTCCCTCGTAGAACATATATTGCACTCGCAAGCTCGTGCAATATAAAATTCTACTCGGGACAATATACCCCAATATTCATGCAATAACCCTATATTATCCCAATAATAAAACTAAAAATTTAGTTGATTCTTGAAAATTGCAATAATAAATGCACGCAATAATTTCAGAATTTACCATAGGTAAAAGGTTATCAGTTAGTGAGACAAGTTTTTCCAGACAATACATTTATATAATTCTTTTGTTTGTTTTGTTTGGTTGCTGTCTCATTGAACAAAACTATATTTCATTTCTCCTTATATCCAGAAAGTATAACTTTAGAAATAGAAACTGAATAGCATATAGATGGACAACAAATGCCAAATGATGTAAATTATGGCCATTAATAGGTCAGAGGTAAAAAATGAATCAAAGCATGTGCATTTACCACAACTGCCACTTGGTATTGTGATTTTCAATATTTTCAAATCTCATTAGATACCTTCTGTATTAAAGACAACTGCATATATTGCAGTTTGCATATATCATGAATCATGTTTGCAGAAAAATTCACTACAGGCAGCAAAATAATTAAATTAAAACAGCTCATTTAAAATTTATTTTTTGAAACATTTTTTTATATTTATTCCTCATATGTCTATAGCTATGAGATCAAATTTATAAGACATTTATTAACATTGTTAATTTCAATATACTAGTAATTGTTGACATGTATACATCATGTACATGTACAATCCGTAGCTGATCAGTTCTACATTTTCATTTTTTTTTTACATCAATCTTCTTCTAATTTAGAATTTAGTGTTTTTTACAAGACTCAATAATCTGTATTCATCATTGGGACAGGTACTTAAAGTAGGTCTTTTTGAAATCTTGGATTTTTTTTTAATGGATTTTGCCAGCACTAAAGCATACACTTCTAAATTATAATTGATCTTTGGCTTCTTAAATGCATGGATTCTGACAACACATTGTATATACATGTAGGCATCAAGTTAAGATTGGTTCTCATATGGATTCTGACAGTACATGTTCTTTGATTATACATGATGATGTAGTTCCGAGTATTGTTGATCTTGGCTTTTAATGTCGTTCTCAGGTTTCAGCAGTTTGAATATAGTTTCCAATTGCAAGACAAGATAATACTGGCTTCTGGTGT
Organism: Mytilus galloprovincialis; assembly: GCF_965363235.1. Lineage (NCBI taxonomy): Eukaryota > Metazoa > Mollusca > Bivalvia > Mytilida > Mytilidae > Mytilus > Mytilus galloprovincialis. The sequence goes on along the minus strand of NC_134841.1, from coordinate 47,079,990 downwards.
AAATTCTCTGTCTGTACTTATCCAATAGTTTCCAAATAAAGTTGAACATTCCAGGATCTTTCACAATATATCACTCATTTCTCTTACATATAATTGGAGCCTGAAATTAAATATCAGAATAATACAGTCAGAAAATTAAACATGGGGGGATATCCCTGCTTGCATACACTACCAAGAATTTATCCATGATTTTTGGTACATTTCTACCCTCGTACATATCAGTACTGTTAGGAAAGACTAAATACTTATAATGTTATAATACTTTCATTGAAATCAATGAAATGTTTTAGTACTGATTTGTCAGTACTGATTGGTGGTCTTGGGTTGTACTGTACATTTGAGTTGGGTAAATTGTTGTCTCTTTGACACATTTCACGTTTCTATTCTATTTGTATGTTGAAACTCATGCTAATTATTTTTGTATGCTGTTTTTCTTTTTTGAAATCTGATTTCTTGTTCTGATTTGGATTTCAGGTCCATCTCTTCAACAGCTATTTTAGTTTTTTTTCATTATATATATATATATTTCGGCTACATGCATCATTAATATCATATTTGGTAATAACATATTATCTGTGTTTTGCTTAGGGGTGGATGTTTTGTTATCAAGTGGTAAGTTTTAAAGTGCATAATTGGGACTAGGACATAATACCCAAATAGAATAACTACCGTATTATGTACTAGATAAATAATGCACTGACAGTGGCGGATCCAGAGGGCCTGTACACCCACCCCCCCAGTATGACCAGAATGTCTGTTTCGCCAAACTGATATATTGAATACTTTTTTCAAGATCAAACTGCCAACCTGCCTGCTGGGTGTGGCCTTTATGTCTCCATTTGTCGACCGTCATTCATAAACTTCTTGTCATTTCAGACTCATTTGTAGCCTTTGGTTAATTTGGAACCCCTAACTTCCCTTAATTTTATTGGGTGAAACATATCAAGCAAACATTTGGATACAAATCGCTTGTTTGTCTTTCTTAAACTGTCAAATGAAACCATCAAACCATACAAATACCAGTACAATACTAGTACAAATGTTGAGCAAGAAGACTGTTGCCAAAATAAGAGTTAAAGAGCAGTAATTGATTACCCTTCTGGAGCATCAGAAATCACTTCATTTTTGTTGTTGTGGGGGTTGACTTTCTCAGCCTTTAGTTTTCTATATATAGTATGCTGACTGCTATATGATTTTTTGGGGGTTGTTTGATATGCGTAATCTAACCATTATTTAGATTTTGGATGTCGGAGCATGATAGGTAAATGTCCAGTTTCATTTTTTAAGTTTTTAGACCACATTCATTCTGTGTCATGAACCTATGATGTGTCAAATATTTAATTACAATCCAAACACACAGCTGAAACAAACTTTAATGTTGTGTCCATACTTGCCCCAACTGTTCAGGGTTTGACCTCTGCGATCTTATCAAGCTGCGCCTGGGAGCATTTTATTCTATATCTGACAGGTTTCATCAAAAACGCTTGGTATTCTGCATTTCAGACATTGATTTCCGTATACAAGGGTTGTCTCTTGTTTGTGGGGGAAAAAATGATGTTATAGGATGGGAGGTGAGAGATTGGGGGTGGGAGGTGGGAGATTGGGGGGTCGGAGATGGGAGACTGGGGTGTGAGAGGTGGAAGAGAGTACCCCCCTGTCCACCCCTCCTATATAGTCTTGTTGTCATTTAATATAGATCTAAACAATCAAACTGATTATTTCATTTTTTTCATGATAAAAAAGTTAAAACACAAACTGTTTTCAGTGAATACTTACTTGATCTTTATGGAAGTAATAAATTACATCTCCTATTCTTCATTTTTCACCATTTTTTGTTCTGCCTCTGGATTTTTTACCTATGCCATCATGGCTTCTTTTTACAGAGCTGTGACCTAAAATATAATAATAACAACTATTAAACATTCATCGTTAATAAAGTAAAAGGAAACCATCATAAAGTGGCAAATAAAGATATATAACTTGAACAAAATTGATTAAATTTTTTTTATATATATACTGACCGACTTTAGAAACGCAACACTAGATTATTTTTTGTAATTCCCATTTTCAAATATTCAATTTTTTGTGAACAAACGTATGAACAAAAAGTTCTCACATTACTTCAATGTTTTAAAAAAAATCCAGGTTGAAAATTGAATTGATTTTCAACATTTAAATATTGTAGTCTATAATAGAACCCTGGTTTTCCCCTTACCAATGAACATGTAACCGTCAAAAGCAATGACTGCCTGTTACAAACGCCAAAATGATTGTCAGAGAGGTCAACCAATTCTGTTTGGCATTCAGCAATTTGATTAGCAGTTGACGTTGCCGATGATGTCTGTTTCACAAATGACGTTGTCTAAGCAAATTCTATTAACGTTGCATCGTCACTACATGTTGATCTGGTCATTGATGGTCTTCAACTAATCCCTTTTACCTGTATCATTGTTGGGTGGACAGTAAGACAAGTTTCTGACGTCAAATTGTCTGGTTGCATCACTTTTCCGTTTTCCTGTTTGCAGTATTCTAATGGGTTAATTCAGTTTTTTATTCCTCAGTCTTACCAATATGGAGATGCAACATTTTTTAACTGATTTAAGTGACTGGTTGAGGATTGAAAGAACTGTTTCACAAAGAAAACAAAAGAAAAAAAATCTTTTATTGGTTCTGAATTTTGCTTTCTGAAATTTGTGCAATCTCATTATTTCTGTAGGTTTAATACATTGTAACCATATGTAAGTCAGATGATTATTTTTTTGAAAAAGAAAGGAGTGTGATTAAGCATGAATAGGAGTTGTATGAGGATCAAACATGATTCGGTAAGAAAATCTACAAAATGAGTGTTGCGTCGGTCAGTATACATATATATCATAAAATTCTTAAAATTAAATAAAAGTTCTGTAAAGCAAACCCACAAAACAAGTTTGTTGATAAAAGTCAAATGTTTTAATTGCCATCTTCCTTTTAAAGGTATGGTGTTTTCTCCAAGCACTTAACCTTCATCCACCAACAAAACCTAACCAACACGCAAAACAGAAATAATTTAAAGAGAATAAACATACATTGTCTCGATCAAGATCTTAATTATCATCGACTGATTCAGCATCATATAAACCTCTTGCTGATTACTATTATAACAGGTGCAAATAAATACTACGTTGAATATTTTTATATTAATTTTCAACATATCAACATGAATCATATCATCATTATTTTCAGTTTGGTTTCCAAACACAAAACTCTGAATTCCTCCATGGCATAATTTCCTCAATTTTTTGTCTTGCTGGATTAACTATGCAATAAATATTAAATGTATTAATTTTGAAATAACTATATTACTACAGATAATTTCCTACTGCATGTATAGCAAAACTTTGGTTAGCTTGCTTGCTTTGTTTGTATATTGTACAATCACATTAGGATAACACCAAATTAAATTCATATATAATATAATACAGGTTAAACTATGCCTATATATATTGTTTAAAGCTGTCAATCTTATTTGCAAAGCTTGTATAAACAATTATACAAACAAAGCAAGTAAGCCAACCAAAGTTTTACTTTGCAAGCATTAGGAAATCAGCTGTAATAAAATCTGAAATTCAATTCAATAGTAATTATGTCAATAAAGACCACACTTATAAGTATTTAAGTGGAGAATAGAGATTGATGCATACCTAATTAAAAAAAAAACTTAAACTTAGTGATGAACAAAATGATATATAATTCATTATTCCCTAATATGCAAATCATATAAGAATTAGCAAAACATATTTCAGTGATTACTTAGAATTATTTAGATATCATATTCATATTATCTAAACTATTATTTGACATTTAATTTGTAAAAACATATTTGTTAGTGACACCTTTTCTTATAATCATTTTTAGTGAGTGCTCTAAGAATGTACTTTAAAAATCTTTAAAAATGTAAAATCTAGGTTTTAAAATTAATAATACAAATAAGAAGAGCGTTAGTTAAGGAAAAAAATGAAATAAAATATATATAGCTAGGTTAAGCCAGGAATTTTTAATTTGTTGGTTTACGGATCTTTTATGGATTTTGCCGATTTCCAGAATAAAAATAAAAATTGACTTTTCATGCTTTTTTATTCCCCCCGACCCTAACAAATGCATTATCCCTGAAAAATAATTAAAACATTCTTTTTTTTAAACAATGAAATGCATTAATCACTAACAGAATTGATACTACTTTCTGTTGTGAAAAAATACAACTTCCAGTTTACGTTTCTAAAAATAGAGAAATCAATTTTAACTGACCTTGAAATGTTGTGTGCGAATAATTTTGTGGAACGAAATCTGTGTTTAAAACCAATTACACAACAAGTTCGTTTCTCTTATTTGTCAAGTCTATTACGCTTTTAACACGTGTGTTGAAACTTATTTTCATACGACACTTTACAATTTTTTCTTTATCAGTTTTCGTGCTTGAAGATCATTATTCACCAAGTTTTCTGGAATTGATTAAGAGCTACGCAAACTGTTTTTCTTGTTTCATGTGAAATGACCATTTAATTTCGTCTTTTCCCGTGCAACCCCCTTTTTTTACGGGAAATTATTAGACAATGTCGTGCGACGTTTATGACAGCTGAGCAATAATATTTCAACTAAAATTTAAGAGATGATGACTAAATAGCATAACAAACATAATATTAGAAAGGTGAAATATATATTTTTTTTCTTGTTTCATGTGAAATGATGATTTAATTTCGTCTTTGTCCGAGCAACCCCCTTTTTTTACGGGAAATTATTAGACAATGTCGTGCGATGTTTATGACAGCTGAGCAATAATATTTCAACTAAAATTTAAGAGATGATGACAAAATAGCATAACAAACATAATATTAGAAAGGTGAAACATATATTTTTTTTGCATAATCTTTCGAGATTTTTCTGTCTTGAAAGTTTTTTTTCTTTTTTTTCCCCGACTGACCGACCCAACTTTTTCATGGAGAAAATCCATAAACCAACAAATTAAAAAACCGTGGCCTAATGAAACTACTTTTCATGATGTTTGATGTTACAAAAATTGCCCAAAATGATTTCCTCTGACTTTTACCTGATATTTGGGTAGCAAATCAAAATCTAGAATCTACTTAAAATTTGGGAATGACCTTTTTGAACTATTTGAAATCTTCTTTGACAAAAAGTTTGTGATGTGGGGCAAAATAGATTACCCTGCATCTCGGGAAAATTTAATCATGTGTAACAAATTGTGAAACTACCTTTTCCCATTAACTTTCCAGCTTTCATTATCCATTATGTGTCCTATTTCTTCTATGTGTGTCAGTTTATTGAGGCAGTATTAAGGCTTGGATTGTGGTGATTGGTGATAAACTGACATTTCTTTACTGATTCCCACACCAACTTTCACCTGCTTCTAAAAGAATAATTATATATTATTACTATATAGAAGATTTACTGTGATCAAAAAGAGGAAAGATAAATCTTTACTGGCACATTGTAGAAAATGAATAAATGATGGGTAGATCAGGGATACACAGATCCAGTGAATAAAGCAATAATTATGGTAGTTTTGGTAAATTAATAATTTATTGATCTCCAGTAAAAATATAAAAGTTTAAATACTAATTTGCAACAAATTAATGGCTTGCTCCTGACATTAGTCCTTGGAAACCATTAAGCTCATTAAGCATTTACTTCTTCAAGTATAAAATAACTTTTGTTAATTAAGAGATAACTGTCTTGTATCTGAAGCTTTGCGGATGTCCATCATTAGTTTTATTGCCACAAATTAAGTTTTCCTGGCGATATCAGTGTAAATTTAAAAATATTTATTCAAGAGAATTCTGCGAAAAGATGTTATTTTCTTTGGCGCCAAAACTAGGTTACATCATAGGTACACTTTATGACGGCAAACATAAACACAGGGAGTTTTCTAACTTCTTAGCGACTTCAGAACGTAATAAAATTTGATAAAAATGTCAGCTTAGTTACAGACAATTAGATATAGAACAAATTACGCTTTAACTGTCATCAAATCAAAACCATTGATACAAACTAATTGCATTAAAATGTGTTTTACCTATTGTGTCTTCAGTTGGAACACCTTACAACATCCTTAGTATATTGTCTTCAGTATGCAAATTGGGATGCATTTTTTGTTTCCTTTTGGTCTCTGGAAACCTGTTAAACAATCATTACATTCATAGTTAACAATTACTCCATTGTATTATTACAGATTAGGTTTGGTTATCGTTATCAGAAACTGTAAACTCCGAGTAGATTCCTCTGGTTCAGTATCTTTAATAGACTGCTTCTTTAAAATATTCTCTCCCCTTTTTAAAAATTATAAAAATTAAAAACAATGTCAATTCTAAGCAATTTACTTATATTCAGCTAATTTGGTTACCATGATTTGGAAAGATCATGACTATCATACTTATCATCATATTGGCACTCATACCACATCTTCCTATATCTACTTTGCATTTTTGCACCAAAGGGAGATAATTTGGAGCAATTACAATGATATATATATACATTTTAAAAGTCATCTGGGGCCAAAACGAATAAATTTTTTTGAATGATTTTTGTACCATATAATAAAG